>NW_023494807.1:29963230-30045730 GCF_904425465.1 Colossoma macropomum
CAACAGCTAATCCCGGACGGCGCCCCCTTCAGCGCAGGAGTCCCAAAGAGGGCGGGGCTTTTGACTACAAACTTGAACTCTTCTCTATTGAGAGGCTCTTGATGGAAACAAACTACAATCATTTCTTTTTTTTTTTCTTTTTTTCCCTCCCCACCCCTCTGTATTACTCCTTGTGGCAAGTGTCCACTTGAAAAGAAATAAAAAATAAAAAAAAACACAGTTGAGGGGAAATGAAAAATGAAATGCTTAAACGCGTTAACGGCGTCCCGCTGTCATTTATGATGTAGTTTAAGATAAAAATTCCTTAAAAAAAAAGTACCAACCAGCGCTGCTCTTAAATGTAGATTTATATGCAACATATGACACATTAGCATATAAAATGTCATATATGATGTTCTGGAGGCATGAATGCAATCATGCCGTTATGTTTATAACGCCAGATCAAACACGCAGCGCTTACGTAGGGATATTTTTGTGTGTTTTTGGCGAAAGGTTGGTGTTATTTTTAACTTTGAGGAGGAAGAGGCTGATGAGCGTAGTATTTACTGACTTCTCTTAATGACGGATGGATTTTGAGGGGTTTATATATTATTTCCCCTCCTTTTTGCCTCCTGTTTACTCCGTTGGTGGGCGGCAGTGAGCAGGATGGTAGGGGATGGACTTTTGACCTTTTGACCCCTTTTTTGCTGCTGGGAGGAGGGGTCCACATGCTTCCTTTAAGCCATCCCTGTCCCGCTGCCTTCCCCGAGTTTCTGCGTTTTACCTCTTCAGTCTCCGAACTGTCGGGGCCTCGTCTCCTAACGGCCTCCGAGCGAGTCTGCAGTGGATTTTTAAGAGAAATCGTAATTAAAACTTGAAGAGTTAGAGAATAAAAAAATTCAACTTGATGAAATGACAGTAATGATCCTAAAAGCCTTTTCTACTTGCAAAGTGGAAACACATTTCAGGAGCGTTCTGTACATATATATTAAAAGTGTTTTGTTTTTGTTTTTGTTTGTTTTTGTTTTTTTTCCTTTTTTTTCCTTTTTCAAAAAAAAAAACTAAAGAAATATCTGACGTTAATGCCATGTATTTTTTTCCAACAGAAGTGGCAGATTTCCCTGTATTTAAGATTTTTCTTCCAGACGGTGAGAGGTGCTTAATAATCCATTGATTACAGTTTTATTGAAAAAAAATGTAAATATTTTTTTGCTTTCTTTATTATTTAAGGATTAAATGCTTCTTTCACATCTGAAACTGGAAACGCTGGGGGGGAAAAAAAGAACATTTGAAAAATAAAAGACTATCAAGTTGCTAAGCGGAGTGTGTTTTGAGAATGTGGTGTGTGGACTGACGGTATTTACAGCTCGATTCACTTTTTAGAGGATAATTCCACCCATTTTTCAAAATTTCTGACACATTACATGGAGGTGATGGGAACCGGACGTCCACCTCTAAAAGCTCCACTGCCTGATGTCTGAGACACTGTATTATGGTTTTAGTTTTGAGATTTGTTTTAGCCTGAAGGTTTTTTTTTTTAAAGGGTCCTTATCTGCCCCCCACCCCCCTTGCATTTGTCTGATTTTTATGAACCAAAATAATTAATTTCTACATGACTAATTTCCAAACTTTTTTCCAACACTCCTTATACTTTAAGTCCACCTCCTTGTTTCTACACTCATTGTCCATTTTATCAGCTCCACTGACCATATAGGTGCACTTTGTAGTTCTACAGTTACAGACTGTAGTCCATCTGTTTCTCTGCATACTTTGTTACCCTGTGCTTCGATGGTCAGGACCCCCACAGAGCAGCTATTATTTGGGTGGTGGGTCATTCTCAGTACTGCAGTAACCCGGACGTGGTGCTGGTCTGAGTGGATCAGACACAGCACTGCTGCTACACAGAATAGTCCAAAGAAAAGCAATCTACAATGAATCATTTCCCACTGTGCCGCTGTGAATGACTATACATTCTAAACCACTGAACTAAGGAGAAATTTTGAAAAATTGGTGGGATATCTCCTTAAATACGCTGATATGTAATAGTCCAAAAAAAGTGGCAAATCATTCTACTCACTGTTTCTGTAGGCCTAAAATGGAGTCTGATGGCAGGTGTTAAAATGTTTCTTTGAAAAATGAAAGTTTCATGTTTTTTCCATTAATTTTTTAAGTACTATGTAAAAAATCAAAATTGTTCTTTCCCTGCCTGTACATTGAAATTTTGCTGCAGAATATTTTGTGATGTCACACATTTACACACATCCTCCTATTTAGCCTACAGCAGTTAAGCCCCACCCACTCACACTGAAGTTAGGGAGTCTCAGTTCAGATTGCTGTTGAATGAGGGCTCCTACAGGCAGGCCGATCCGAACAGAGCTGGTTTACGGTCGGATCCGTCTTAAAGGCTGTTTAATTCTAAGGGATAAAGAGAGTTTAAATTATCGTGTTCAATGAATTATGATTGTTTTTGTCACATAAAACAGCACAAATGTTAAGAGGAGTTCAGGGGGATAAATAAAATAGAATATAATTGTGGATTATGGGCTCTTTAAATTGAAACCTCAGTAGTTTAAGATGAAAATCATTATTATCTGTCTGTCTGGCTAAATGTAGCGTGACAGTAAGGTTTCTCATAATCTCGAATCAGTGAGCTGTTATCATCACTGGAACCTGGGCAGGTATTTCTGGTGCTTGCTGTTCACTCACTGGAACGTCAGCACCTTCAGCTCATTCTTCATTCTTCCTTTAGCTCCAGTTGTTATTGACGACCGTTCCAGAGCCCCTGAATACAACCTGAAATAACTCGTCCCAGGAAGAAGATGAATGCATGAGTCATCCTCGCACTGAAGCCGTTGAAAGCAACAGTGTGGTTTTTCTCCACCATGCCCTGAAAATTCACTGACCTATTTTCAGGGACACTGACAGTTAATGCACCAGATACGACACGCTTTACTGGTTCTTCAAGTGTCAAAAAATGTTTGCTGTTGTTTCCATATGAACTGCAGGACTAACCGATATTGCCTCAGCATGTTCAGTGATTAGGCATAGTGTGTATAATAACTGGCCAATCTTTTAGAAACACCTACCTTGTGCTTCTGCTAACTGGCCACTTTATTAGAAACACCAACCTTGTATTTCCACTCACTGGCCACTTTATTGGAAACACCTGCCTTGTGCTTCCACTCACTGGCCACTTCATTTGAAACGCCTACCTTGTGCTCCCAATCACTGGCCACTTTATTGGAAACACCTACCTTGTGCTTCTACTAACTGGCCACTTTATTGGAAACACCTACCTTGTGCTTCCCCTAACTGGCCATTTTATTGGAAACACCTACCTTGTACTTCCACTCACTGGTCACTTTATTAGAAACACCGACCTTGTGCTTCTGCTAACTGGTCACTTTATTAGAAACACCCACCTTGTACTTCCACTCACTGGCCACTTTGTTGGAAACACTGACCTTGTGCTTCCACTAACTGGCCACTTTGTTGGAAACACTGACCTTGTGCTTCCACTAACTGGCCACTTTATTTAAAACACCTACCTTGTGCTTCCCCTAACTGGCCATTTTATTGGAAACACCTTGTACCTTCACTCACTGGCCATTTTATTGGAAACACCTACCTTGTGCTTCCACTCACTGGCCACTTTATTAGAAACGCTGACCTTGTGCTCCTGCTAACTGGCCACTTTATTAGAAACATCTACCTTGTTCTTCCACTAACTTGCCACTTTATTGGAAACACCTACCTTGTGTTTCCACTCAGGCAGTGTATATTTCAGGCTAATTCAGTATCTGCCTGATATGAAAAATAAATGTTAATACTAATAATCATCAACATTGGTGTAATAAGTAAACTAATATTAGTTTTAGTACCAGTTTACCAGTTGGAAATCTATTTTAGCCTGTAAGTCTGTTGTGCTCATTAGTAAGAATCCATGGCTTTTCTCCAATCCATTTTAAGGAAGGACCTATTTTTACTAGTGTGAATTGTGTTTTAACATTTGCAGATTAAATGAAATAAAATTAAACCAGTTGAAATCTCTCATTATATTTTATATTTATATATTTAAATTCTTGCATGTGTACATTTAGTTGTTTGCTTATGTGTGTAACTTTGAGAACAGTAGTAAAAAAAAATCCTTACCTGAAAAACGTTCGCTTTGAAATCAGAATTTTTCCATATCAGATTTCATCTTTCATCTGTAAACATCTTTATACGTTCAAGTTGAATTTCTGTTACGAAAGAATTAAAAGAGGATTCCATTGTTTTTTTTTTTCCAAATGCCTGCATCATAAACTGGTTAAGAGCGGTTTGGTGTGAAACGCTCTGTTCTAGAGAAACTTACCGAGTCAGAACCGTTCCCAGTGGTGGTGATAGGAACCAGACGTCCACCTCTAAAAGCTCCCTCACAGAAAGTTCCTACATGAAATGGTTATGAATTCACTGCCTGATGTCTGAGACCCTGTTTAACGACAGTTTTCAGATGGTTTTGGCCTCAAAATCCATTCATGGTGGAGGGATACATAATATGCAGGGTATTGTGAGGCAAAATAGTCCTCAAAGAAAACTTACTTTTTTCAGATTTTCCATCATCAACTTTCCATATAAACCCAGAAGACTTGTGTAGGTTCACTGGTGGTTTTGGATAGTAAATAAAATGTCTATATCTGTGTTGTAGTCACGCATCACCACCACTGTAAAGACGTCTGAACCATTTCACACCTAACCACTCCGAATGGGCTTTGTCTCCGTCCCACTAAAATTTGCAGGAGAATTTTGAAAAATCGGTGGAATTCCCCTTTAAAAGCTAGCCTTTGTGAAGGGAAAGTGGCTCGTGTCGCTTTAAGAAGCAGAGAGCGCACAGGTGGGTCCTCAGCAGGAGGAGGAGGAGGAGGAGGAGGAGGAAGGGTGGGGGGGGTAAATGGGGCTCATTGAGGGGGGTCAGATAGAGGCATAGAGGAGCCGCAGCATCTCTTCTTCCCTCGTGCTGGAAAACGGTGCACTTTGATGCATCGAGGACTCGTTTTTAAGGGCCTTTCGACTGATGCTCTCATCTGTGTGCGATGCTTTTGACCGCCTTCCCCCAGCTGCATGTAATAAAGGTACGCGGCATCGTTCGGTATCGCTTTGTTTTCTTCGTTTATTTATTTATCTGTTGTTCCTTTGGCGCGTGCATATGTGCCGCGGCCGTCACGACGCTGATCAGCATCTCCTTATCAATAGCGTTCAGTGTTGTCTGGCTGAGTCAGTGCGCCATTGCATGCATGCGTGTATGTGTGTTTGGAAGGAAGGATGGATGGATGGATGGATGTGCGCGTGAAAGGGGTTTGTAGCCTGTTGCCAGGATGGAAACTGCTCGTGCTGCAGTGGTTGCTATGATAGACTCCAACCCGCCCCCCGCCACCACCACCACCACCACCATGATTCTCAGTCTTTGCTGCGAAGCTGAAGTCAGCTTCTGACTCGAATTTCCCCGTTCCACCTTAAATGTACATCTAACTGCCGCTCCATTTAAGGTGGAACGGGGGGGAACTTAAGTCTCGTGTCTTCGCTGTGCTTCTTGTCCATAAAGTCTCACAGGCTCGCGCTAGCTGATGGGCCTGCGCGCGCGCTTATCACCCAGCGCGAGCCTGCAAGAATGCAACATGCCACTCGATGCACGTCTTATTGAAGCCCTGAGCGTTTTTCTCGGGATAAAATCGCTTTGCTTTGGCCTGCTGTCGTCCAGCTAGATTGCACTGCAGGTTCTAGCGCCTAATTAAGGCAGATCCACCCGAAGCACCACATGCTAGAACGTGCGGATCCCTCATGCTGTTGCATTGCTAAAGGAACTTAACGATGTTGTTTTTTTTGGAGGGCAGATGTTTCAGGGGTTACCTGTTGCTATAACGACTGACCACAAGACGTTCACTGCGCTGATTGGTTGCTGCGAGCGCAGGTGGCTCTGTAGATTCATTTTAATGCGATGTTACTGCGTTTCTGTGGCCTAAACGTTTTGTTATTGGGCCTCTGATCACAGATCGGATGGGTTGAGTCTGATTTACAGGGTGCATTTCTGCAGCATCTGCAGCTTCACTGCATGCAGCAGCTGTTTAGTGTCATGAGCTGCATGATTATGCTGGGGGTTAAATATGCATTTTGTAGCTGTCATTTATAGCCTGGCGTTCTTATTTGCGTTCTCAGTGGCATCTTACAACATGCAAGGTCATTGGAAGTGACCGTATATCAGGGATACTGGGGACTGTATTCAAAATAGACTGATTGTTTTTTAATTAAACTGACTTTATCGTCAGTAGTTTTACTTGTAAACAGTGTGGCTGACCATCATACTAACAAACTAGGGTGATCACTGGTTGTCATATTTACTGTATTAGTATTAGAGTGATCTGATTTATTTAAATCAGGTCACAATAGTTTTGTACCATAATCAGAATCACTTTGCATTAATTTAAGATCATATAAGGCAATGACAGATTAAATAAAAAAGATAATTATCAAAGAAACAAGTATGTTACACACACATGTAATCAGACTTGGTGAGTCACACGTGTGGCGTGTATGTAACACACTAAACAAACCAGACAAGCACACAGACTGTTAACAAATATCTCTCTAAAAGGCAAATAAAATAAAAATATAATAAACAGAATAGAGTCATAAAGGGCCAGTGAGAAACGAGCTAAAGAGTTGTGTGAGTGTGGGTATGCAGATATGAATATCTGTACATATGTATGTCTGGGTAGACGTGTAATAACTATTATATCGCTGCTGTAGGAGCAAAACCTCGCATCTCCGTTTATGATGTCGTTTTTCAGTTTTATCATAATTTGAAAAGGACTGTTGCCCTTTAGATTGTATATAAGTTGCATGGTTACTTGACTAAAAGTCTAATTACATTGACCTGCATTAGGAGTGAAGGATGTAACCAATGTAAATTTTTACCTGAGTACTTAGAATATATTGATTAATTGACAGCTGTAAAACAAACAAATATAAAAATTTAGTCTGATTCACCATTAATTCACATTTGATTGACACCTTTTGACTCACCACTGATTCAGCAGTGATTCACCACTCATTTACTGTTCACTTATTATTGATCTGCTATTAGTTTGCCTTTGATTCACGGTTGATTCACAATTGATCTACTACTGATCTGCTATGAATTAATTATTGATTCACCTAATTCGCTATAAATCCATAATTAATCCGCTATTAATTTACCATTGATTTGCTATTACTTAACTGTGGATTTACTGTTGTTTTACTATTGTTTTACCATTAATTCCCCATTGAGTCACAATTGAGTAACCATTGATTCAGTACTGATTCAGTACTGATTCACCACTGATTTACCACTGATTTGCTATTAGCAGTAATGTTAACCAATCAGCACCCAGTAGCAGTAATGCCAACCAGTCAGCTCTCAGTAGCAGTAATGCGCAACCAATCAGCGCTCAGTAACAGTAATGCTAACCAGTCAGCACTCAGTAGCAGTAATGCTTACTAATTAGCACTCAGTAGCAGTAATGCTAACCAGTCAGCACTCAGTAGCAGTAATGCTAACCAATCACCACTCAGTAGCACTAATGCTAACCAATCAGCACTCAGTAGCACTAATGCTAACCATTCAGCACTCAGTAGAAGTAATGCTAAATAATCAGCACTCAGTAGCAGTAATGCTAACTAATCAGCACTCAGTAGCAGTAATGCTAAATAATCAGCTCTCAGTAGCAGTAATGCTAAATAATCAGCACTCAGTAGCAGTAATGCTAAATAATCAGCTCTCAGTAGCAGTAATGCTAACTAATCAGCACTCAGTAGCAGTAATGCTAACTAATCAGCTCTCAGTAGCAGTAATGCTAACTAATCAGCACTCAGTAGCAGTAATGCTAACTAATCAGCACTCAGTAGCAGTAATGCTAACTAATCAGCTCTCAGTAGCAGTAATGCTAACTAATCAGCACTCAGTAGCAGTAATGCTAACTAATCAGCTCTCAGTAGCAGTAATGCTAACTAATCAGCACTCAGTAGCAGTAATGCTAAATAATCAGCTCTCAGTAGCAGTAATGCTAACCAATTTGCACTCAGTAGCAGTAATGCTAACTAATCAGCACTCAGTAGCAGTGCTACAGCTCTGGGTAAAAAGCTGTTAGCATGTCTGGCTGTGCTGGTTTTGACGGCCCAGAATCTTCTACCAGAGGGATGAGATGTCCAGGATGAGGCTAACAATAAAACTGAGTAATAATAAACCATTTAGAGCCCTTTACTGATCCTAAATACTGTACTGAAAGAAAAAAGGATCAACTAGGACAGCTTTAAAAAGAAACCCATGAACTGTAAGGGAGCAGAAGGAGAGTTTAATGTATGCATTATCATCATACGAACTGACCAATCACTTAACTAATCACTGCCTGTTCATAGAGAAGGTAAACATTACCCAGTGAATATTTTTAATTGAGTAATTGGATATTACTAGCCATTCAGCGCTCAATAGAAGTAATGCCAACCAATCAGCACCCAGTTGCAATAATGCTAACCAGTCACCACTCAGTAGCAATAATGCCAACCAATAGCAATAATGCTAACCAGTCAGCACTCAGTAGCAGTAATGCCAAACAATCAGCACCCAGTAGCAGCAATGCTAACCAGTCAGCACTCAGTAGCAGTAATGCCAACCAATCAGCACTCAATAGAACTAATGCCAACCAATCAGTACCCAGTAGCAATAATGCCAACCAATCAGCACTCAATAGCAGCAATGCTAACCAATCAGCACTCAGTAGCAGCAATGCTAACCAATCAGCACTCAGTAGCAGCAATGCTAACATGCTGCTGCTCAAAACCTGTTTGCTGTTGAAAAACAGAAATATTCTGTTAAGTTTTCTCAGATTTTTTAAACTGTAATACTTCCTACATCAAACATCTACTTTCATCTACTTTTAAAACTTTCAAAATTTAAAGGAAGTTCCCCCATAAATGATTAGAAACATTTCAATTTTTTGTTTTTAGCCATGTAGTTTTATCCACCCTCATTCACTGAGGACTCACAGGCCTTTTTTTGCAGTGCTGTTTTGGTTTAGTGCTGCTGTTTCTGCCAGATTACAGATCCACTGTTAAACATCAGCATACAAAGCAAAAACGTTACTCGAATTTCTGTTTGACGCTTTAATTATCCATGTTTAGGGTGGACAATATGAACAGATACAGTCATTAGCTTGATGCTAATATTACATAGGAATTCTCATTGACAGGCTAATGGAAATTAGCATTATGATAGCGAGAGAAATTTGACAAAAAATGCTGTTTATAAAGTCAATTAAAAGCAGTTTCTGGATTAAACATCGCTGTATTTAGCAGTGGAAGGGAACAGCTGGCACATTCATGATTTTATTACTGTATATTTTGCAGGCATCAAATGCAAAGTTTAAAGGGAAACTCCACCAAAATTTCTAAATGTCTGAATGTTTCAATGGTTAAGATGTAAACAGAGTCATTCAGAGCTCCCTCACATTGCATGAAATGGTTATGAAGACGCTGCCTGATATCTCAGACATTGTTTTTATGATAGTTCTGAGAGGTTTTTGGTCTAAAACATATATTTTTAATCCATTTATGACAGAGAGACACATCCAAGGTGTTATAAGGCAATATAGTAAAGTGTTGTAGTCATGGCGACCCCTGGTTCCTATCACCACCACTGTAAAGACATCTGACTTTCTGTCGACATGATAAGAGTGAAAGCACCAGAGTCACCATAAACTGATATCGAATATTATCCAATTAGCTAACTGTAACTAAGCTCACCAGTGGCTCCGTCCATTATGTTTATGTAATTGAGGAGACAAAAATTGTGATCACAAATAAAATGCTATGAATTGTGCAGTCGCAGTCTGTTAACATAGTTCTGTCTGTGTGTTTGACCTCATTTGGATCGTTCAGGCCCGAGCCTGTCTTCCCTCTCCGCCCGCTCGTCCGCACGCCGCTTAAACGTCTGACCCACATACGCTCAGTTAAAGATGACAGCTGCTCGACTCCGGCCTTCGGCTCTGCTCAGTGAGCAGCTTTCGCTGATTAGCTTTAAGGAGCAATCTCGTTAGGACCGCACACCTTTACCGAAAAGGCTGAAGTCAGGCACGTGCAGGCTGAGATAAACCTCCTCAGTGGCTGCTTTCTCCAACCAGGCCTGTGACGGTAACAGAGCACGCTTATTCAGGGAACCCTGTGGAAAACAACCGTGGTGGGGGAGAGCTTTACTTTTTAACTTGCTATCAGTGGCTGTGTTTTCGTCTAAAGAATTTTTTTGCAAAAATTGTTGAAACGCTTCATAAAGTTTGTCAGTGCAGGCTGTGAAAACAGAAATTGTCTGTAATATTGTCTGTAATATTTGTATGAATGTCCACAGAAAATGTTTTCCGTTCAACTTGAGTTTTTAACAGAAGAATTGTTTGTCGATTTCCTGCAGAACCTACATTGGAAAATTTTTATTTGAAGGAAAAATAACACATTTACACGTAAACAGACAGCATGGTGGAGAGGCAGAGCTGCACTGAGGAGGAGAGAAGAGCGATTTTTAAAGATATGCTGCCACTTTTCAACTCCTAAAGAGAGACGAGCAGCCTTTCTAGATAGAAATGCAAAGAGCTCAAACAGCTCTATATGGCAGAAAAACAAGATCTCTTGTACAACGGTTGAGATGGAGAAAATAAGAATAATAATAATAATAATAATACACCGATCAGGCATAACATTATGACCACCTGCTTGTTTCTACACTCTTTGGATCAGATGAGTGGATCAGACACAGCAGTGCTGCTGGAGTTTTTAAACACCTCAGTGTCACTGCTGGACTGAGAATAGTCCACCAACCAAAAATATCCAGCCAACAGCGTCCTGTGGGCAGCGTCCTGTGACCACAGATGAAGGACTAGAGGATGATTAGCTCATACTGTACAACAAGAGATGAGCTATACATCTACAAGGTGGACTGACAGGGTAGGAGTGTCTATTAGAGTGGACAGTGAGTGGACACAGTGTTTAAAAACTCCAGCAGCACTGCTGTGTCTGATCCACTCGTACCAGCACAGCAAACACTAACACACCACCATCTAACACTAACACACACCGTCAGTGTTACTGCAGTGCTGAGAATGATCCACCACCCAAATAGTACCTGCTCTGTGAGGGTCCATGGGGGTCCTGACCAGTGAAGAACAGGGTAAAAGGGGGCTAACAAAGTATCAGAGAAACAGATGGACTACAGTCTGTAACTGTAGAACTACAAAGTGCACCTATATAGGAAGTGGAGCTGATAAAATGGACAATGAGCGTAGAAACATGGAGGTGGTCAGAATGTTGTGCCTGATCGGTGTAAATAGAATGTTCTTGTCAGAAGGTTATGGAGAAGTCAGGAACATAAACTGACGAATTAAATTAGAGATGGAAACAAAATTATTTAAATAAATAATTTAATCAATAAACCAAAGCTTGGGCTAAAGTGACCAGTTTTTGCAGGAAATGATGTCATGTAAAATGTTTTTATCGCTAGAAGTCAGTTTGATGGAAACAAGCTTTTAGGCAGAAAAAACCTATGAAAAATTATTTTATGCATTTTTATTTTATCGCTGGCTTCAAAGTTAGGGACCATAAACTAACCATAAACTAAACAAAATAAATAAATAAATAAACATTTTTCAAGCGCAGTGTTGAAGTTTGTAAAATAAAAGAACATAATAAAAGCACAGTTCATTAAAGGTTGTAAGCTGTCATCTTAAATTTGGCCACAAAACCGTTATTAATCTAGTAATTGAGTAATTGAATCTACTGGATTGAGAATCTCATGTGAACTTTACCGTCTGAGGCTGCTTAGCTTAGCCTGGAGCCGTTTCGTCTGAGGTAATTTGAAACGACCTGATTTGCCTGCTGAACGAGAGCTGAGACGTGGTTTTACTCATTTGTTCTTCCCGAGATGTGAAGTTGTTTTGTCTGAATCTGATGCTGTGATCTGAGTTCTGGTGGATGGTGTCCCAAAATGTACACCGTAATATACAGGGAGCTTTTATAGAACAATCTCATCTGCGTTATAAATGTGGTATTATTGCAGGAGATCACGTCACTCAGCATGTTCAACAGTTCAGTCATGTTTCTGTGTGGGTTTTACTGCCGTCTTGCTGTGCTTTGCATGAAATAAATCAATAAATGAACAGCAGGTTTTTAAACCAGCAGTAAACAAATTATTACAGACACTATGAACTGTTGCCTTGGTAACTTCATTAACTCTTTCCAGGCACAGGCCTATTACAAACTATCAGGGCCTTCTTTACCTAAAAAGAGACTTTCTGACTGTCATGTGACAAAACAGTAACATTTAGTAAGTCCAGGCTTTCAGCGTGGCTGAATGATATTGTGGGAATTCACACTGGAATATTTAAAAAACTTTAAAGGAGTGAAAATTTACCCAAAAAACAATAGTTTTCCCAAATGGAGTTAATTATAACTAATTTAAAAAAGAGTGTTTAGGTAGAGATTTAAAGCAGTAGTTCAGTTTTCACATACAGTACAGTGCAAAAGTTTGAGCCCACCTTTAATTAATTCAATTTCCAGTAAAAACAGCAATAAAGTACAAGTTAATCATTTTTCAGCTTCAGAAAAAAAAACAGTGAACCTTCATTCCAGCTTCCATTCTTTCCAGGAGACTCACTTTCAGTTCCTCAAAGAATCTGCAGACACACCTCCACAGTTCAGTCTTAGAAGCTGGTTGATCATTTTCTGAAGTAATCAAACACATTCAGTGGTATTGAGGTCTGGACTCTGGGGTGGTCAGTCCATTGTTCAGCTTCTTTGTTTGATGTGTCCGTCTCCTTTTCTCAGTGAGGTTCTTCTTGACAGCTACACATCCTTTCAGACCCACAGCGCTGAGTCGTCTTCTCACAGTGGAAGGATGGACAGAAACACCTGTGGATGTTTTCAGATCTGAAGGAGCTTGATTTTCTCCTCTCTCTTAGAGATGAAAGCTTTAAGTGCTGTTTATCTGATGGGGCAGTTTTGGTGTCGACCAGTTCTTCCAGGTGGTTGTTAGGAGCCCCATTGTCTCTGTAGCTTCAATCAGTTTTTGAGCTCCAGTTTTGTAGACTCCTGTTTTTTTCACTTATTTTTCTTTGACTTTCTCCTTCCTTATTCAAGTAGTTTATTTTATCTCTAAGATTATTTTAAGATTAGATATATGTCCTGAAAAATGAATAACTTGGACTTAATGGCTGTTTAAGTAGAAATGAAAAGTGGTCTCTGACTTTTGCACAGTAATGTATAACAATGGCAAGAATACTCCGTCAGAAAATACCAATATTGTTCGTTGTGATGTTGTTTATCCGAAATGATCTTCTAATTAGTAAATTCAGCTCCATAGAAAAGCACTGACCAATTAGAAGGGGGCACTCTGAAGTAGCTGAACATGAGCCTAAGGTCACCATGCCCAACACCAAGCGTGGGCTAGAGGGGTATAAAGCCCCCCAGCATTGGGCTGTGGAGCAGTGGAACAGTGTTCTCTGGACCGATGGAGCTCCATCCAATACCTTTGGGATGAGTTGGAGTGATCCAGAACTGACCATTCAACATGAGTACCTGACCTCACTAATGCTCAATCAAATTCTCACAGCAATGTTCCAACATCTAGAGGACGTTTGACCAAAATAGTTGACTTTTGTTGTATTATAAACCTTGATTGATCAAAAAAAAACACACAGAAAGGGGAATCTGATGCGATGATGTGATTGGTCAGGATGCTCACAGCACACAGTAATGAGCATTATGATTGGTTAGAGAGCTAATTTGCATATTTCAGCCTTCTGAAATATCAGTATTGTAAAGGTCAATGTTGTGATATTGATAAAAAACTCTTTTTCTAATCGCTGTGCCAAGACTAGAGCCTTATTCTGTCACTGTTCAGACGTTTAACCTAAATAGCTGATATTTATAATGAAAACGTGCCGGCAGTTTTTACCAGAGCAGATTTTGACTGGCCTACATCGTAGCTGGCACTCCAGTCGTGCCAATAAGTCAATGAGGTCATTGTGCCCCAACTGTGCTTTAAAAGCTTCTTCATATTGAGGAATTCTAACATTATCTAAAACACTGTGAACTCTGTTTGATTTGTACCCAGTATATTGTGACTATCTGGGGACCCTGAATAGCCCCAGTATGGAACACATGGATACCGTACACTTTCGAGCATCCAGGCTTTGTCTTAGCCATTATATTAGTGGAATTATATTACTACAAACTGCAATATATTGCAAGCGGCCTTGTAGAATATTGCAAATATATTGTGTTTTTGGTTTCAAAACTGCTGCGTTCCAAAGCCTAGACTGCATTTCTCGGCTGCTACATCATAGAAGGCTGTTCCAAAGTGAAGGACCCTTCGTATACAGCAGGGCTGTCAAACTCAACCACTAAAAGGGCCATATTTAAAGATCTCAACAAATTCATGGGCCAAATAATGCCAACATTTTTATTTCATTTTTAATTAAAGTTGTGCTGTAACCCGAACCGGCCATTGTTTATTCAAAATACGCAAAAACTTCACTTGTTGTAGGCTTTGAAATATTACATGAATACTTGAAATATTCAACATTTAAATGTCCCCAGTAGTTCAGTCTTTTAAACCTACCTATTTGCTACCTATTTTACACACCTGGCATCCTTTTCTCTGCTCCATGTTCATTAATGCTTGGGCTCAGTTTCTGAGCCGCTGAGCTGACGTTAAGTGTAAATGCCATTGGTGTGTTTGGTGATATGACTGGTGTGGAATTGTGTAGAATTGAGGTGTAACCGCCATCCCATAGTTTTTGGGAAAGGAGAGTTGGAGCGCGTTATGTCGCAGTGCATTATGAAACGGGCTAATATTAAGAGAAAATTGAAATACGTTTGTGGGCCGTATAGGATTGTGTCGCGGGCCTGATCTGGGCCTGTGTTTGACACATGGGGTATACAGCCTAGATGATTTCAAGGATGCAACTGATGTATCCTTCCAGGCCTTCGGTTACCCACAGTTCTCTGCGCACGAACAACGCGAAGGAAAAAAACCGGCACTAAGAAAATGACGGAAAATGAAGCCATTGGAGCAGAGCTTCATTTTAAATGTCCTTGAATTCGTCTTCGTTACCTTATAAAGTGTAAAATGACTGATTAATTAAATAATTTGTCCATATGTCATATTTTATTTATAAGTATTTGTATATATATGTAGTTTATCGTACTGCATAAGATCATCTCCTCCATTTCCGTGAAGAAATGAAAAAGCAACAAACTCAATGCAGCAGATCCATTTTCTCTCACCAGCTCCCTCATGAGTTCCGCACTGCAATTGCAAGAGGCGGGACCTTTCTGGTGACATCACCACGCAGCCTCGTTAGGGCTGCTTCATTTGTGTGACCAATAGGCTACTAAGGACGAGTCTTCATAGGACAGATCTACCGAGGACCCGCACGACCTCGGCTGCAGCCCAGGCTTTGGAACGCAGCGAACATTTGTTGTTGTCCACTCAGATTGCACTGCTGGTTCTAAAGCTTAATAAAAACTGATCCACCCAAAGCACCACATGCTAGAACATGCTCATCCTTGCAGTTTAGCACTGCTAAAGGAACTTAATTATTGTTTTTTTGAGGGCAGCAGGGCCAGATGTTTCAGGGGTAACCTGTTGCTGTAACGACTGACTTTTCTTTTGCACTGATTGGTTGCCGTGAGTGCAGGTGGCTCTGTAGATCAGCTTTACATTTATTTTAATTGCAATATTAGCCATCAGCACATGTCTGTAGCTGAAATGTTCTGTTATTGAGCCGCTGATCACGGGTCGCTTAGCTTTAGTCTGATTCACAAGGTGCATTTCTTCAGCGTAACTGCATGAAAATACTGAAATGCGCTTCCTTTTTAACGTCCTGATCCTTATTTGGCTGAATAATCTTACGAAGCCTAGTGCTCCCAAAAATATATTCCAGATAAATTTATCAAATATATTTTTGCAATGTATGAAAATGGCCAAATTGTATGTATTTTTAATTGTATGTAGCTGTAATAAAGGTGACAGATGTAACTGAAACGTACTGACTTCTGTGATCCGCATTGTACTTTACATTAACCGTGTACGTCTGCAGTGAGACTCTCACACACACTGTATTTCAGATAAACACGATATCAAATCATATCTGCATTTTCACAGAGTATCAATACCCACAACACTCGCTTCTGTCATGTTAAAGGATCATTTGATCATATTTAAAATGAAGATACTGGAATACAAATTCATTTCTAAAGGTATCAGACAGTAAACAGTGCATTAGACAGGATTTTGGCTGTTTTCATACATTTTCAAATGGATTTGATAAACATATTTACATATGTTTATTTTTGTGTGAAACATTTCTGTGCGTAATATTTCCCCATAGATTTTATGCTAAATGTAATAAAATATATTTGCTTAATATGGCAAAATATTCTGAAATACATTTTAGTGTTTGGAGTGTATTTCAGCATCGACTGCAGTGTATTTGAAATGTATGGCTGTTCAAACGTTTAACTTAAATAACCGAGGTTTGAAATGAACACGTGAGAGCAGATTTTCCTCGGCCTACATCATAGCTGTCAATATGTCAATAAGGTCGAAGTGCCCCGACTGGGCTTTAAAAGCTTTTTCATATTGAGGAATTCTAATAATATCCAAAAAGAGTGTGATAGTCGATATAGGCCGACTGTCAGGGGACCCTGAATGGCCCCATTGTGGACCATATGGATGCCACATTGCGCCAAAAAAACGATCTCAGCCCTAAGAAGCTTTGATTATTGATGCCGTCTCTGGCTATCTAGCACCAGAAGCAGCCGGAGAGAGGCTTAAACGGTCAATGCCGGAGCCATACGCCTCATTACGACTTGGACACCCTCTGTTTTATCAGTGCAAGCGAATGGCTGACCAGCTTATTAGAGGATTTGGCATCTGTTCGAGTCTGAGTTCAGGCGGGTTCTAGTCTGCTGGCTTTAGTGTCGGCTCCTCTACCGACATCCACTCATTCCACATCAAGCTCTGAAGAGATGAGTCCGAAAGCTCGAGCAGAGACGTTTAGCAGGAGGTGTGAGAAGGTAAGGTTTTTTTAAGCTAAAAAATTTCATTATGAGCACAGAAAATTTAGAGCTGAAGGAGGTGGAGGTTACAGTATTATTGACATATTGACAGCCTTGATTCTTACTCATCATGATTTATGATCTTCATATTTCTTAAGCTTTCTGTACAATAAGGATCTGGACAAGGATACGAATTAAACACTGATTTTCTCCCAACATCTGCACATAAAATATATAACAAGATGTTATACACCGATCAGGCATAACATTATGACCACCTCCTTGTTTCTACGCTCATTGTCCATTTTATCAGCTCCACTTACTATATAGGTGCACTTTGTAGTTCTACAGTTACAGACTGTAGTCCATCTGTTTCTCTGCATACTTTGTTAGGCCCCTTTTACCCTGTTCTTCAGTGGTCAGGACCCCCATGGACCCTCACAGAGCAGGTACTATTTGGGTGGTGGATCATTCTCAGCACTGCAGTAACACTGACGTGGTGGTGGTGTGTTAGTGTGTGTTGCACTGGTACGAGTGAATCAGACACAGCAGGAGTTTTTAAACTTTGTGTCCACTCACTGTCCACTCTATTAGACACTCCTACCTTGTCAGTCCACCTTGTAGATGTAAAGTCAGAGACGACAGCTCATCTGCTGCTGCACGGTTTGTGTCGGTCATCCTCTAGTCCTCCATCAGTGGTCACAGGACGCTGTTGGCTGGATATTTTTGGTTGGTGGACTATTCTCAGTCCAGCAGTGACACTGAGGTGTTTAAAAACTCCAGCAGCACTGCTGTGTCTGATCCACTCAGACCAGCACAACACATACTAACACACCACCACCACATCAGTGTTACTGCAGTGCTGAGAATGATCCACCACCCAAATAGTACCTGCTCTGTGAGGGTCCATGGGGGTCCTGACCAGTGAAGAACAGGGTAAAAGGGGGCTAACAAAGTATGCAGAGAAACAGATGGACTACAGTCTGTAACTGTAGAACTACAAAGTGCACCTATATAGTAAGTGGAGCTGATAAAATGGACAATGAGTGTAGAAACAAGGAGGTGGTCATGATGTTATGCTTTCTCTTCTCTTCTCTTCTCTTCTCCTGTTTTCTTTTCTCTTCTATTATTTTCTCTTCTATTCTTTTCTCTTCGCTTCTCTTCTCTTCTCTTTTCTTCTACTATTTTCTCTTCTCTTCTCATATTTCTCTTCAGGAATTTAGGAGTCTTAAAGTGGCCACGAACCTTTTAAAAATCCAGTAGTAAATTACAGTTTTGTTAAGCAGTTTAGTTTATCTTATATTAAATGTTGTCATATTTAAAAAACAGGAGATGTTTTAACTTTATGCTCCAGCAGAGGGCGGTGTAGAGCCGGCAGCTATAACACGCAGGATGTGCTGCAGAAAAGCGCTGATAAACAACAAACTCAATAGATATACATGCCTAAATGTCATAATGTTATGCCTGATTGGTGTAATAGACTAAAGGCTTGGCAATCATAGAAATTCTCTCTATATGTAGAGAGCAAAGGATGGCCGAGGATTTTGCTTCCAAAATAAGAGAATGGGTCGTCTAGTTAACGAGGAAAACACAAGGGCTTTCAGAAAGTGGAGTCGATGTGCCCCCCATTCAGAGAGAGCATCAAAAAGTGGAGATGGTACTATTTGCCAGTAATTAATGAAAAGCACCCAGAATAGACTGTCAGAAAGAGGGTTAAGGAGGGACGTGGCCAAAACGTGCATCAGGTCAGCTGGCACCGATACTCATCATGATTTGTATGTCGGCCTAATGTTACCAGATGCCTTCTTAGAGTGCCTGAATATGAATTTATGACTGTTATCTATATAAATATTCAATATGATGTTTTTCAGTTTTTGACGTAATTTGAAAATACCTGTTGGTCTTTACATTGTGTGTGAATTTCATGATCGATGGACCAAAAGAAACGGCCCAAAATGACTTGGACAAAATTCTGGTTCCACTGACTGACATTAAAAGTACAGTATGTTTTTTCCTTCTCCTGTAAAGTTACCATTTTGGAGATGTGAGGTTTTCTTCCAGTGATACGCTGCTGTGCAAAAGCCTTAGTTCATTTACATTTACAGCATTTTGCAGATCCAGAGCGACTTACAGAGTGATCAGGTTACAGAGGTGGGCAAAGTAAAGGCAGTGTTAGGGGTCTTGCCCACGGACTCTTACTGGTGTAGTGTAGGGCTCTTCCCCCAGCAGGGTATCGGACCCCAGTCAGCAGTGTGTGTGTGTTTTCTTTTAACCCACATATTAAGAATTTTACTGAAAAATCGACCAAACTTTGAAAACCCGGTCAAATTATGTTTTCTAAGTAAAAATAAGTTAAGTGAGTTCACCGATGTGCAGGCGCTGTGTCTGGTGGTCTTCCTAACATCTCCATGTTTCCGTTCTCAGGTTGACGAGCCTGTCGACATGCTCCCCAAATCGAGAAAAGCGCTCAGCATCCAGGAGATCGCTGCACTGGCCAGATCTTCATTTAACGGTAGAGACTCATTACAGCGCAGTTCAGATCTGACCTTCCACATTTAGCTGTTCATCTGAGATCAGCACTCATTCTCTTCTCTTCTCTTCTCTTCTCTTCTCTTTCTCTTTTCCTGTTTTCTCTTCTCTTTCTCTTCTCCTGTTTTCTCTTCTCCTGTTTTCTTTTCTCTTCTCTTCGCTTCTCTTTTCTTCTACAATTTTCTCTTCTCTTTTCCTATTTTCTCTTCTCCTCTTTTCTTTTCTTTTCTATTCTCCTATTTTCTCTTCTCTTCATCTCTTCTCCTGTTTTTCTCTTCTCTTTTCTTCTATTTTCTCTTCTCTTCTCCTATTTTCTCTTCTCCTCATTTTATTTCTTTTCTCTTCTGATATTTTCTCTTCGCTTCTCTTCTCTTTTCTTCTACAATTTTCTCTTTTCCTATTTCCTTCTCCTCGTTTCTTTTCTTTTCTATTCTTCTATTTTCTCTTCTCTTCTCCTGTTTTTCTCTTCTCTTTTCTCCTATTTTCTCTTCTCCTGTTTTTCTCTTCTCTTTTCTCCTATTTTCTCTTCTCCTCATTTTATTTCGTTTCTCTTCTCATATTTTCTCTTCTCCTTTTTTATTTCTTCCTTTTATCTCATTTTTTGTTTTTTTTCTTTTCCTTTTTCTCCTTGTTTCTATTTTCTCCATGTCTCTTGTTAATTGTTGTGTACCTCTCTCCACTCTGCCCTTTCTCTTTTTCTCTATTTGTCTCTCCCTCTATTTCTTCTCTTTTTCTGCCTCTCTTTTTTTACCCTCTCTATTCTCTCTGTTTTCCTCGTTCTTTTTCCCATCTCTCTCTCTCTCCTCTCTCTCTCTCTCTCTCTCTCTCTCTCTCTCTCTCTCCCTCAGGTATCTCTCAGGTGGTGAAGGATCATGTGACTAAGCCCACAGCGATGGCTCAGGGGAGGGTGGCTCACCTGATTGAGTGGAAAGGCTGGTCTAAACCGTTCGACCCGTCGTCAGCCACTCTGCAGTCCCACTTCAACTCCTACTCCCACCTGAGCGAGGGCGAGCAGGAGGCGCGCTTCGCAGCAGGTGGGTTTCTCCTCCCTGTGCTTCAGATACTGCTGTTCTACATTCAGGAATTTAGGAGTCTTAAAGTGGCCACGAACGTTTTAAAAATCCAGCAGTAAATTAGAGTTTTGAAAAGCAGTTTAGCTTCTCTGATATTAAACGTTGTCATATTTAAAAACCAGCAGATGTTTTAACTTTATGCTCCAGCAGAGGGCGGTGTGGAGCCGGCAGATATAACACACAGGATGCGTCGCAGAAAAGCGCTGATAAACAACAAACTCAATATTCATACCTTGATGCCATGTTGTCTGTTGTTCTCTATCTGGGGCGATACGTCTGCGCGTCCGCCATGTTGGAGAGGTCAAGATCTGCTTGTGAACAAATTCACTTGTATTGTCGATGAAATCAGCCTCAACTTCCTTATTACTCAACCAATTTTCACCAAATTTGTTTAGTTATAATCCTCAGACACAGATTAATCTGGGCTGCACTGCTCTCAGTAGCTTTTATTACTTTAATAACTGATCGTGACAATTAGCCGTCCAGACCAGCAGGAAAGTATTCAGTCTGCACCTGACGTTAAAAACCGAGAAACACATCAGACACATCAGCAAATCTATCAATGTGTGAATCACTTCTGATTTTTAATACACATAGAAATAAAATAAACCCCCCAAAACACACCAAGAAGGACGGACCTAAAGTTAGCTTCTTATTCGCAGCTTCTTGTTCGAATTTTTCCGTTCCACCTTAAATGGTGCAGCTGTCACTTTCTGGTGCCTGAAGCTTCACCATTTAAGGTGGAACGGGAAAATTCAAACATGTTGCTGGCAAATAAAACGCTAACTTCAGCTGTGTGTAAGAAGGTTCTAACGTTAATCTATTATGAATATCTACCAGATTAAGGAATGCTAGAACTTACCCAGCTACAAAGTTTTAACCATCACTGTAAATAAATAACCACTACATAAAGTTAAGACCCTGAATAGACTATTAAATGAAATAAGCTTAATAGAAAACCAGAGGAAAAACAATCACATCAACAGGATCTCTGTGCCTCATTAACCACACGGCCATATCTACATAAACATCACACAAACAATACGCATCACACAGACATGAGTGTGGATCACTGTGTTCCCTCCGTTATATAATCCTATCTCACTTTCTGAGTCAATATGCTTGAAATAGTGTAATTTTGGACAGTATCTTTCTGAAACTGCCGCTCTGTAATGGTACTGAATGCAGTCCAGCAGCGATGTTGACCGCCCCAAAATAGCAGCGCTGTTGACGTGCCTGACTGGACCCAACGTGGCATCTAGGTATGTATATCTATGAACAAACTTGAGCTTAAATTTGACTGAAATGCGCATCTCTAGTACACACCTAAAAATGATGGTTCTTCAAGGGTTCTTAGTAAAAAAAATGGTTCTTTATAGAACCATGAACACTCAGAAAAGGGTTCTTCTACTGTTACAAGCTTGACATTGTGACAATAGAAGAACTCTTTTTGGTGCTATACACCATTTTCAAAAGGGTTCTATATAGAACCACATACCAGACATTCTCCATCAATCTGAAGAACCCTTTTATGATGCAAAGAACGCTTTAATCATGCAAAGGGTTTTTGTGTGTTAGTGGTTCTATAAACAGCCATTTTCTTTACTAAAGAACCCTTGAAGAACCATCATTTTTAGGTGTGTAGGAATTACCTGTGAGGGGCTGTTTTATTTGTTTTCTGCTGTTAGAGAGTCTCTACTGTAATGTAGAGAACAGTATTGGTCATGTTGATTAATATCTTGTCCCTGTCAATTAAAAATATTTATTTCCAAAATAGTAACTTTCCAGGAGGACAAAAACGTTCTCAACTTTGAATGGAAGTTAATGTAAAAAGGTTTTATTCCAAGCGATTTTGGAGAATTTTTGTTGGTCCATTTATCATGAAATTTTCACACAATGTCAAGGGCAGCTAACTCTCTCTCTCGCTCTCTCGCTCTCTCTCTCTCTCTCTCTTTTCATCCCCACTCTCTCTCTCTTCTCTTCTGTCTTCTCTCTTTTCTTTCTCTCTGTCTTTCTTCTGTCATCTCTTTCCTTCTCTCTCTCTCTCTCTCTCTCTTTCTCTCTCTCTCTCTTTTCATCCCCTCTCTCTCTCTCTCACTCTCTCTCGTTTTCTATCTTCTCTTTTCTTTCTCTCTGTCTTTCTTCTGTAATCTCTTCTCCTCTCCTCTCTCTCTCTCTCTCTCTCTCTTTTCATCCCCACTCTCCCTCTCTCTTTCGTCTTCTGTCTTTTCTCTTTTCTTTCTCTGTCTTTCTTTCTTCTGTCCTCTATTTTCTTCCTCTTCCTCTCTCTTTCTACTGCCCTCTCTATTTTTTCTTTCTTTTTCTCTCCCTTTTCTGTCCGCTCTCTTTTCTTCCTCTCTCTCTTTTGTCCTCTCTCTTTTCTTCTTCTTTCTGTCTCTTCTGTCCCCTCTCTCTCTTCCTCTCTCCCCCTCTCTCTTTTCTGTCCCCCTCTCTCTCTTTGTCTCTCTGTCTCTGTCTGTGTGTGTGTCTCTCTCTCTCTCTCTCTCTCTCTCTCTCTCTCTGGAGTATTATGTCCTGCTGTGGTCAGCTGCCTGCAGTTCAGCGTCTGACTGCAGTAAATTGGTTTCTAGCTCAGAGTGACCCGAGGTGACCACTAATCACTCTCACAGATCTGCTTTAACCGACCGACACTGACCTTAAACTCTCCGTCACTGAAATACTAAACCCTAAAGGACCAGAAACTCGGTACGCGTCCACTCGCACTTTCTCTCGCCGCAGTCCAGCCTGCCGGACCTCTCTGCTCGCGTTTCTGTGTCGTTATGGAAAGGAAGGAGCCGAACTGAACGGATCTGATTCTCTGAACAGTCTGATACGCTGTTCACTGTCGCACAGAAGCTTCGAATCAGACTAAATACACACAGAAGCTTTTAGTGCTTTCATGATTTTCAGAATGAATCTGTCGTCCAAACAGACGAGAACTTTCTCCACTCAGTCTCAACAGGAAGCTACCTTAGCAAGTAACCAAAGAGCTCTGTGTTCTCTTCTCTTCTCTTCTCTTCTCTTCTCTTCTCTTCTCTTCTCTTCTCTTCTTCTCTTCTCTTCTCTCCTCTTCTCTTCTCTCCTCTTCTCTTCTCTTCTCTTCTCTTCTTCTCTTCTCTTCTCTTCTTCTCTTCTCTTCTTTCCTCTTCTCTTCTGTTCTCTTCTCTTCTTCTCTTCTCTTCTCTTCTCTTCTTCTCTTCTCTTCTTCTCTTCTCTTCTTTCCTCTTCTCTTCTGTTCTCTTCTCTTCTTCTTTCCTCTTCTCTTCTCTTCTTCTCTTCTTTCCTCTTCTCTTCTCTTTTTCCTCTTCTATCCTCTTTTCCTCTCTTCTCTTCTCTTCTTCTCTTCTTTCCTCTTCTCTTCTCTTTTTCCTCTTTTTCTCCTACTTTTCTTCTTCTCATGATTTCTTTTTTCTTCACTCCTCTTCCTTTTTCCTTTCCTCTCCTTTACTTTTTTCTTCTCCTATTTTCTCTTCCCCCTTTCCTCTTCTATTCTCTTCTCTTCTCTTCTCTTACCTTATTTCCTCTTCTCTTCTCTTCTTTCCTCTTCTCTTCTCTCCTCTTCTCTTCTCTTCTCTTCTCCTGTTTTCTCTTCTCTGCTCTTCTCTTCTCTTCTGCTCTGGCTCTGTAGTTGTAAGTTCTGTTTGAGAAGTTGCGGTTCTGTATTCTGTGTTCTCAGGAGTGGCGGAGCAGTTTGCGATCGCCGAGGCGAAGCTGCGAGCCTGGAACTCTGTTGATGAAGAGGATGTGGATGAAGAGTGTTCTGAAGAGGATCTCCCTCAGAATAACGACTTGACCATTACGACCCAAAGCTCAGGTACGTACAGGTGCTGCTTTCAGGTGTCAGAGCAGATATCACACTCCTGCTCCCACACTAATGACCCCCCAGAGTTATGAGCACAAACTTCAGAAACAGTGACAGCTGAGTGATTCCTCTCCTCGTATCACAGAAATCCAGGAGCTTCACTACCAGTCGTGTGAACTGTGTACAAAAAAATATCGCTTTATTAAATGATGCCCAGATGGACAGTTTACTGTAAACAATGCCAAAGATATTTACTGTTCACTTTAAGCTTCCGAAAGCTAAACGTGTACAACATCTATCAAATATCTTTCTAATTGTCTAATAATTATTTATGTAATAGATGACATGGAAAACTAAACATTATAACATTAACATCCAACCAAATTTAGCAAAAGAATCGTTTGAAACTAATTAGTGTAACTAAGGACTTAGTAAACACTTTACGCCAAAACTTCAGTACAAACTTATGCAGAGCTGGTGCAACGCAGTCTGTTCTAGAGAAACGTACTGAGTCAGAATTGTTCACAGTGGTGGTGATAGGAACCAGACGTCCACCTCTAAAGTCCTGGACCTGATTCCATGTAGAGATTTGCCTGAACTGGTGGCACAAACAGTGCGGGAAATTCTGCAGTCCCTGTTAGACAAAACATCCCTCCACAACAGACACATCAGTAGATTGGCTGTATTTTATATTGGATTTTATATTTATATTTATATTGTTTTTTTATTTGCTCTTTTTAATAAAATAATATGTGTTTTTGCTAGATTGGTCTGACTTCTCAACAGTGTGTGGGCAACACTCCTTCTACTTCATTTAAATGCAGAATCTAGATATTTGGGTCGACTCCGAATCCAAGTAACGGGAATTGATGGGGTTCCCCACAATCATTTTCTCAATTCTCGCTTCCAGTGAAGACATACTTATCCTACTTTTATGCAGGAATTTAATGGTAATTAAACACGAAGGTAAGACTGATGCTGCAATTTATATGTTATACTTTATTCATCCTAAAAAAAATTGTTATTTTGCTGCCTATCCATGAACAGTCTGGTCAGCGTCAGGGCAGCTGTATCACCCCCGGTATCACCTCCCGGGTGCGATGCCACCATCGTTATCATTAGGGAGTCCTAACTAGCGGGTGGAATTGGAGACGACTAAATTTGGGAGAAAGCTGGGGAAAAAACCCCCCTAAAAAATGTACTTCACATGTATTAAGGAAGCGGCAAGAGGAAGACGTCGTGTTCTGAGACACATAAGCTGGACGTCCGTCCCACCGCCGTCTTTTAAAGATCACAGCATAAACTTTGTCTCCTCTGCAGACCAGTTTCTGCTCCGCCATGTTGAACGCTATAAACTTTCACTATGACGTGACGAACATGATCAGAACGGACTTAAACTTTCCGATAGGGAATGTAATCAGATACAGGCGTTTACACGGATATTATTCTTCTATTTAACGGATTATTTACAGGATTACTCACCTCGATCAATCAGATAGAAACTGTATTCCGAATGGCCTCAATCAGACTAGTCTATTCCGATTGAGATGTATTTTATTCTGATTGAGCCCCTGTAGTAATCTGCTTTTTACGGAGCGCAACAATAATTTACAATAACCTCTGAAGTCGTGTGTGGTTCTGTAATCGGTGTTGCTCCTGTATTAGGAACTCCGTTTTTGAGTACTGCAGCAGTCCAACCTCATTGCTTCAGCCTGATGCTCCTCACAGTTCCAGTTCTCCACAGTTTCGAGATAAACTGCATTTGTATGCAGAGGACACAGTTATGTATTCCTTTGCCACCTCTTTCTCTCTCTCTCTCTCTCTCTCTCACACTCCCTCTCTCTATCCTCCTCTCTGTCTCTCTCTCACTCTCTCAAACTCTCTCTCACTCACTCTCTCTCTCCCTCTCTCTCACTCGTTCACTCTCTCTCTCTCTCACACTCTCTCTCTCACTCTCACTCTCTCTCTCTCACTCTCTCTCTCTATCCTCCTCTCTCTCCTTCTCTCTCACTCTCTCTCACTCTCTCTCTCACTCTCTCTCTCACTCTCACTCTTTCACTCTCTCTCACTCTCTCCTCCTCCTCTCTCACTCTTTCACTCTCTCACTCCCTCTCTCTCCCTCTCTCTCACACACTCTCTCTCTCTCCCTCTCTCTCACACTCTTGCACTGATAGACACTGAACTGTTGGCCTCCACTGACTTCCTGTAATCAATATAACCCAAAGCGTACTGATTTATTCGAGTCTTGAAACTTGTTAATGTATGGTTAAGATGTAAACAGAGTCGTTCGGAGTGGTTTGGTGTGAAACGCTCCGTTCTAGAGAAACTTACTGAGTCAGAACTGTTCACAGTGGTGGTGATAGGAAGCAGTAGATCACTGAAGGTGGTGTTTTCTAGTGAATAACTAACTGTGATGATCTACTGCGACCGAATCACAGCCGTGAGGATATTCACCGTAACCCTGCGCCTCTACTGTTCTACTGCTTATTAGCTCATGTGGGAAATTGCGATGTTCTCTCTGTGCACCATGAAGGCAGAACATGCATGCACACCTTTCTCCATAGAGCTCAAGGTTAATCAGTCTTTGTTCCTTTTGTTCCAGCTTTGTCCTACATTGTAATTAAATTTTATAAAGAATAGTCCAGTCCTTCTGTCTCTTTCCTCTTTTGTCTGTCCATCCTTTCAACCATTGTTCTCATTTTTTCCTTTTCTTATTCCACCTTTTCATGTGTGTTTTCTCTTCCTCTTCCTCTTTTGTTACGTTCTGTCCCTCCTCTCCCATCTCTCTGTCTTTTTCTCTCTTATTCCTGTCCCCTCTCTGTTCTCTAGGCGTTCTGACTCTTTGCTCCTCCCTCAGACGCCGCGTTGTCCAATCAGGAGTGTGCGGTGCCGTGCCAGGCTGAGGCTGACCTTGAAACGTTCGTGGACGACCAGAGTGGCCTGCGGGAGTCCGGCCTTTGCCAGTTTAACTGTGAAGAGCAGGCCGTGATAGATGTAGTTCCAAAAGGGGTTGAAAAACTACAGCTCCCAGCGGATGAAGCCTACAGCCAGGTCAGCGAGTTCTCCAAGGCTGACCGCCGGCCTTTCTGGAGCCGAGGAGATTCCTGCTATCACTCCACCTCCTACTCAGAGTCTGGCCTTTCTCCAGAAGAGGAAGAAGAGGAGGATGGAAGAGAGGTAGAAGAAGGAGAGGACAATGTGTTTCAGGAGGTTATCCGCTGGTACAGCCGCTGCAGGAGCATCTCCGACACTTCTGGAGCGGCGTCCTTCGACGACGACGAGGCGGAAGACAGAGAGATCTCCAGGCAGTGATGTCCCTCTCTCTATCTCTCCCTCTTTTTCTTCTCTTTCTCTGTAAGGTCCCTTTAGTGCAAAGGTCACCAACCCTCCACCTGGAGATCTGCTCTTCTTTCCTGCAGTGTTTTGTTTCAATGTTAACACTATAACCCCAATGCAAACACCTACTCCAGCTAATAAACATCTGAGAAGATCTTGATTGGCTGGATCAGGTATATTAGCATTCACCTTATTCACGTAGCTGCCAATTTTGAATAGTGACATAAGTGAAAAATAGTAAATTAGCTTCAGTCTAACATTATACATCCTCATATTTAAGCACCATGAGATGTCTGAACTCTGTACTCCACCAGAGGGCAGTGTAGAGGCTCTCTTTGGTCAGAGGTTCTAATCTGTTCAGTGAAGGAAACTGAGGCCTCTTTTCCGCTGTAGAGCTCAATGGTTTGGTTACCGTTTCTTTTTCCATCTGCTGTGCTGCTAAATCAGAACCAGGAAATACTGAAGAAAAACTACACACGAGAGTGGCCCAGCGACGGCCAGCAGGTTAAATGCTACAGAACATGTTTGATTCCAGCTGTGACTCCAGTCACTCAATGTTGTGCTCTTGGAGTATTTATCCTCTAAACATGAGTTTTATGAGCATCAGTTAGCTAGAACCGAGCCTGCACTGCAGTGTGTGGAAGCTTTAGCCTGCTTACTAACGTTATACTAGCGTTATCCCAGCCCAGCAAGCTACAGCTCAAAACACCACAGAGCAGATTGATTTTGGCTCGCTGTCACTCCAGCACCAACTTTGTTTTCTTAGACATGAGTTTTTAGCATAGATATACATACCTAGATGCCGCATTGGGTCCAGCCAGGCATGTCAACGGCGCCACCATTTTAGGGCGGTCAGCATCGCTGCTGGACTGCATTCAGTACCATTACAGGGCGGCAGTTTAAGAAAGATACTGTCCAAAATTACACTATTTCAAGAATACTGCTCTAAAAAAGTGGGATAGTATTATATTACGGAGGGAACGCAGCGATCCACACTCATGTTTGTGTGATGTTTATGTAGATATGGCTGTGTGGTTGGTGAGGCACAGAGAACCTGTTGATGTGATTGTTTTTCCTCTGGTTTTATATTAAGCTTATTTCATTTAATAGTCCTTACACTCCTTAATCCGTGTAGATATTTATAACAGATTAGCACCTTCTTATACAAACCTGAAGTTAGATTTGCCAGCTTCTTGTTCGTATTGTCCCGTTCCACCTTAAATGGTGCGGCAGTCACTTTCTGGTGCCTGAAGCTGCACCATTTAAGGTGGACCGGGAAAACTCGAACAAGAAGCTGGCGAATAGGAAGCCTACGTAGCTTCGTCCTTCTGTGTATAAAAATCAGAAGTGATTCACACATTGATGGATTTGCTGTTTGTGTTTTACCGGAGCGGTATACTTTCCCGCTGGTCCGGGCGGCTAATTATCACGATCAGTTAATAAAGAAGTAAAAGCTAGCGAGAGCAGTCTGTGCAGCCTGGATTAATGTATGTCTGAGGATTATAACTAAACAAATTTGGTGAAAATCGGTTGAGTAATAAGGAAGTTGTGGCCAATTTAATCCTGACACTCATCGTCTCTCAATACAAGTGAATTTGTTCACAAGCAGATCTTGACCTCTCCAACATGGCGGACGCGCAGACGTATCGCCGCACATAGAGAACAACAGGCAACGCGGCATCTAGGTATAAATATCTGTGGATTTTAGCATCTAAACTTAAAGCAGACGTAATCGAAGCTGTACTGGGGTGTTTGGATCTGTAGGCCACTAAATAAGCTAAATGAGAGAGAGAAGCCGATTAGCATTAGCCTAGCTAAAGTCCAAACACCACAGAACAGGTTTAATTTCGGCTTTCTGTCTCTTTAACACCAGCCGCTTGACTTCGCTTCCTCAGATTTGAAGTCATCATCATCTAAACATGAGTCAGTGTGGCTCTGATTAGCCAGAATTGGACCTGTTCTGTCGTGAGCAGAGCTGGTAGCATGCTAGCTAAGCTAATGCTAACTAGCGCCTGTCTCCTAGTTCGCAGTGCTGCTTAACATTTAGCAGTTGTTAGATTGATGGTTTTGACCTTTCAATTTTTGAATGATGTGTTGAAAATCGTACACTGCTTTCACTTGTTTGGTGACCGTCTACATGAATTGAAGTTGCGTGAACTGAAACTTTGAGTTTCGGAAAGACGCAGCGAAAGAGTAGCGACAGAAACGAATAGCCATGAACGACTCTGTGGCCCCAAGCATGGTTAGCAGGGTTTGTAAGCGTTCCATGTTGAACCATGTCCGTGTGGAAATGGCGCTGGAACAGCTGCTCTCTGTGCTCAGAGCCTCAGAATTCCATGCTGGTCTAAGCTGGTTTATGCTGGTCTGGTCACCCAGGATGGTCACGCTGGTTGACCAGCACACCAGCATCCAAAACACAACAGATGCCAGTCTTTGCCAGTTTTTCTAGCAGGATGATGTATCTGGCATGCGATGGCCCATGTAAGAAGTGGATTTATTTATTTATTGATTGATTGATTGATTGATTGATTGGGGGGAGGGGGGATTTTTTGAACATGGCTTACAAGTTCAGATATCAAATTTGACTGAAATATCCTTCCTCGTTTACGTCACAGAAGGCACAAACAGGGTAATCAGTCAGTAAGCAGCTGTGGAAAAGTGGTGCAAAAACATTTACGTCTTAAAATTGTCTAAAATGGTCAAATGGACCCTGATAGCAAGAGGATAGTGGACACTGTCAGCCCACTGATGGCAAAGCTGGTGGTCCACTGGCATTTTGCTCAGCGTTTTCCAGGCGGCCCACCGGCGGTTAAGCAGAGTAATAGGCAAAATTCCACATATCGTTGCTCATTTTCCACTCACAGTCCAATTTACTGATTTTTCCTTCATGTCTTTCTTTAGTTATGCTTTGTACATTAGTTTATTAAATAATTTTAATACAGCACAGTGTCGGCAACATTTTCTATAAAATCATTTTATATCCGGCCTAGTCAATATTTTATTCCCCTAGTTGTTTCTAATATTCTTTTATTTTGTTTATTTTCTAAAATAAATATCCGTGTGCATTTAAAATCTGTTTGAGGAAATTAAAAACTAGTTAGAGCTTGTTTGCAGGACAGTAATCTGGGAGGTCCGAGGGTGGGCCAGCAATGGCAAACAGTCAGTGGGGTGCCGACCAGATCAAGCCAGTGGACCGACATATGCTTGCTATCTGGGGAGCTTTAAAGATACCTCAGAAAACACAAAGAAACACAAAGAAGAGGAACTTTTAATGGTTTCTGATCATTTTCAGCAGGGTAAGAAGCTGGGTTAGCTAGCTAGCATTAGGGCTACTAACAGCCAAGCATATATCGGTACGCAGGCTTGATAAGGAGGCACCTCGCTGACCGTATGCCGCTGCTGGTCCACCTTTGGACCACCCAGATTACTGTCCTGCAAGGTCAACTAGTTTTTAATCATCTCAAACAAATTTTAAATGCACAGAGACTTTTATTTTAGAAAATAAAAATAAATAAAATAGGACAAATACTACAAACATTCTTGATAAAAAAAAAATGACTACACTCTTAAAAAAGATGGTTCTTCAAGGGTTCTTTAGTAAAGAAAATGGTTCTATAGAGATCTATGAACACTCAAAGAACCCTTTGCATTATTAAAGGGTTCTCTGCATCATTAAATGGTTCTTCAGATTGATGGAGAACGTGTTGTAGATTGTTCTATATAGCAACAAAAAGGTTACAGGTCAAGGCTGTAACAACAGACTTTTTGGTGCTATATAGAACCCTTTTCAAAAAGGTTCTAAATAGAACCATCTATAACACATTCACTATCAATCTGAAGAATCATTTAATGATGCAAATGTTTCTTTGAGTGTTCATGGTTCCATATAGAACCACTGTCTTTATTAAAACACTTTGCATTATTTTTGAGTGTAGTCATACATTTTTTTTAATCAAAATTGGAATATTTGTCATTGTATTTTCCAAAATAAAAGTCTCTGTGCATTTATAGTGTGTAGGCCTAATATAAAACGATCTAGTCTTAAATATTGTTGCTGACACTGTGCTAGACTGGTTACAGCTGTATAACCAGAGAACTTGTAAAGAAGAGAATTTCCACTCTGCAGTGTCTTCCGGTTTTCTCAAACGCTAGAGGGCGCTCCCGAGCAAGTCCAAAATGAATGGGTTGATACGGAGCATTTGAGCAAAATCATAGTTTATAAATGTTTAAACGTGTTTATTATAAAAAAATACAAACATTTCCTGAACACATATATTTTAAGAGCTTTTAAACTCGAGTTATAGGAGTTTAAAACGTACGTTAAAATGTACGTTCTTTACGTCAGTGAGCGCGAACAGCCAATGATCTGCTCCGCTCACCAATCAATCATCATGCTCTAGCACTAATGCCCGCCTTCTGCTGCCCAAAACCCGTTTGCTGTAGAAAAAAGGAAACATATTGGTGAGATTTATTTGTTTTTTAGTGAAATACATCCTTCTTCTTTCTAAAATTAAAGGAGAGTTCTGGTTCAGTGATTAGAAACTATTTTAACTTTTTTTTTATTTTAACTTATTTTTAACTTTTCGTTTTTAGCCGTTGAGCTCCATTCACTCCCATTCATCGAGGACTTGCTCGAGGGCGCCCTCTGCTGTTTAGCAGTCCTGTTTTTGATATAACGGGGGAAATAGGAAGTGGCCAGACTCCTCATTAACCAGCTCTGGTATAACCAGCTTTATTTACAATACTGCTGTTAAAATATGAGCGGAAAAGTGGGCCGCCCGGAATACGCTAAGCAAAAAGCCAGTAGGCTGCCAACTCTGCTGTCAGGGGGCCAACAGCGGTTCTTGCTATCTGGGGTGGTGTTTGTGTTGGTCAGCTGAGTGAGCTTTCTCGCTAAATGCTTAAATCTTTGCTTCACTTTCCGATAGCTGCTGACCCCTCTTTACCCTTGTGTCATAACATGATGACGTAATGAACAGAATAAAGTGTAAATAAGGTGATATTAGCTGTGGATTTGGCTAAACACTGCAGGAGAATAGAGGAGAACAGGCTGGTGACCACTGCTTTAGTATCTACTCAGTCTTTCATTCATCTTCTCCATCTCTCCCTTCGACTCCTCTCCCTCCTTCCGGTCCCGACTGTTCTTTCCTCTTCTCGTCCTTTATCACCTCTGTGACTCTTGACCTCCATGTCCTGTGTTCTGATTGGAGACGAGAGAGAAGTTTGCAGCGACTGCGTCCTCAGGTGACTGAGGGGTCAGATTCAGACGGCATCCGCACCAGCCTCAGCAGACTCTAATGCCGGACCTCGATGGAAATCGCCGTAGTTGTCATGCCCATATTCATTTGTAGCCTATTAGTAGTGCGAGTCTCTGACCTCAGAACCATTTGATTTGATTTTTTTTAGAAATCGATTCAGTTCTTTTGGCAGAACTTTTAAAATTAATTTAGTCAATTTCACCAGAATTATTTTTCATAAATAGATTGAGTACACAAATATAACTATTTACACAACAGTAAAATGCAGACAATTAAAACAAGACAGTTTTATGTTTGAAAATAGGCTGAGAATTTTATTTTTGCAAAGAAATTACAGCATACTTTACTGAATATTGTTATAATAATAATTTTAACTCTAATTCTAAGTTCTAACTAGTGGTGTAACTACGGTCTTATGGGCCCCACTGCAAAAAAATGAATGCCATCCCTCATTAAAATGAGTTTTAGTTCATTAAAGATGATCTAATCTGCTTTTTTGCTTATGTCTCAAACAAGCTGATGCTCTCAATACATCAAACATTCTCCACCCACTGATATCTAACATACATTAGGCTGCCTTCTTGGATTGCAATAAATATAGTTTTTAGTTTTAATATTTAGCTTATTTGACCAAATAAAAAGATTAAATAGGTTCCTGAGAATGTATATAATAAGGAAATCATTTTCAAGGACCTTTCAATACATATATACACTTATATACAAGGCAGCTGTCAACAATACAGTCTCTAATGAAGCCTTACTGACTGACCGTCAATAGACATGGACACTAAAACTAAAACTAAGCATATTCTAAAATATCCAGTGTCTTAAATAAACATTATACAAGAGATTATATTCATTTTTCATATTTTTGAAATGTTCTTCATGACTAGGAATCTAGTTATACATTTCCAGGTGTTCCTGGTTTTCCAGGGCATGTGGGAGTTCTGCCTACTGTATAACATATTTTGATAAAATACATATTTTGATATATTATTTAAATGCAATCATTTTGATCTTTTACAGTTTTAGAGTCATAATAATGAACATATGACGCTGCAGGTGAGACATTTCAAGAAATTAGATCTTTCTTCAAGTAATGGGTGTCATTTCTTATGTGGGGGTCTCAGTAAAAACAGGACCCGCTCCGGCCGCCCGACCGTCCCAGTAGTTACGCCACTGGTTATAACAATCTATAATCAATGCATTTGAATCCCTTCCTTCATTTTTACCCTCTCATAGGTTATTATAGGACACAAACGTCAGGATCATCTCCTGTTCTTAGAGTAACAGTTCAGCCAAACATGCTAACGTTGCCAGCAACGAATGGAAGCTAGCTAATGCTAATTGGTGACTATTCAATTTCATTCATTGTTAGCAACATTAGCATTATTGACCGAACCCTTACTTTAAGGAATGGAAGTGTTTCTGATGAGAATGTTTTTGAATGTTTCTAATGTGTTTTTTTTTCCTACACTCTTATAAAGATGGTTCTTGAAGGGTTCTTTAGTAAAGACGGTGGTTCTATATAGGACCCTGAACACTGAAAGAACCATTTACATGCTTAAGTGATTGTTTGCATGGTGAGTTGCTTCTTCAGATTGATGGAGAATATGTTGTGTATGTTCCTCTGTAGCACCAAAAAAGGGTTCTGCCATTGTTAAAAGCGTGACACTGTAACAATAGAAGAACCCTTCAATCTAGAGCCATACACATCAATCTGAAGAACCGTTTCACCACGCAAAGAACAATTTAAGCATGCAAAGTTCACGGTTCCCTATAAAACTGTTCATTTTGCTGAAGAACCCTGGAAGAAACGTCTTCTTTGAGTGCTCTTGCTGGTTTAAAGTACAATTCTGATAAGGAATGGGTTCTCGTAACTGTGCTGGTTGGTTTCCTGGGATGGAAAAGCCTCGAATTATTATTATTATTATTATTTTTTTTTTGGGTCGAAATGCTTTTTGCTCCCGGAGCCTGAACTGAGGAGTTTTTGGAGGCTTTCGCGCTTTGATGCAGAAGCTTTTGAGCGTCGTGTCTATGAACAGAATGTGCCCATTTACTATGATCACTGTGTGATGTTGTACCTCAAGAAACTGAATGACACTGTCGAGTCTCGTCTTTCTTCTCTCGTTTGCTTTTCTTTTCCTGCTCCGTACTGTACGACTGTGATGTGAACCATGTGCTAAGCTGCTGAATGAAAAGGTTCCGGAGGACGACGTACGTCCGCGTAACCTTGAGATGCAGCTCCTTTTTCCGAATGATAGTCAAACACTAGAACAGCGTAGTGTAAGTGGAAGAACACGTTCTCAGTAGGACCTCATTGACTTGCATGATAAACCACCACAGTGAAGTAAAAACTGGTGATTCATGGTCAACATGGCATTATTCTGACCGTATATAATGTGACCTGGTAACGTCACTGTGTTTATTTGTTCGTGAGGACGTTGCGGATGTTTGACGTGTTTATCTCGGTTTCTTTTTTTAATCCTTTGTACAAAAAAATGAGGACATATTTGGGAAGAAATGTGATGACTGCATTAAAGTCGATGAGTGTACGTTCAGCCTGATGTCCGGTTCTTGTTTCTGAGTGAACTGAGAAGCCAAAGCAAACTTCAAAGTTGAAATTTAATCTTTTACTGATGTACAAAACAAATGTTTTCTGAAAAATAATGGCAACTGTTGATTCCATATGCATATCTTCTATATGTACAGGGCACGTGTGCTAGATTCATACACATTACGTATTGTCATATAGTCTGTACAGGCGATGGTCTTATAGAAAGCATTCAGGGAGATGACTGCAGACTTATTGCTTAACTCTACATTAAATGTGCGGCATAATAGCATACAGTATAATACATGACAGGCTTGATTTAAAGAGCACAGAAAGGGGTGAATGCAGACATGAAACACTGAATGGTTCAGATCTGAAGCAGCGTCGGTTTTACATGAATCTGCAATCTGAAGGTGGATAAAGTGAATCGAGCTGAAAGACGAAGCTCGTCTTTCGGTGAGGAGATGAAGCTGCTTTGCCAGGAAGTCGGAGATTTTGAGTTATTGTTCCGTGAACTCGCCTTCATTACCTTCAAATCAAGCCCTTAGTCTCCATTTCCGCAGAACAAATGAACAGCAAACGCAAATGAGTGTCAAATCTGCTCCACCTTCACAGCTGATCTCTCCAGGCTCCACCCACCCGTGCATTCTTTCATAGCTACACTCTTAAAAAAAGATTCAAGGGTGCTTTATTAACGAAAATGGTTCTGTCTAGAACCATGAACACTCAAAGAACCCTTTGCATGATCAAAGGGTTCTTCGCATCATGAAAGCGTTCTTTGGATTGATGGACAATGTGCATGAACGTGCTATAGATGGTTCTAGATAGATTTTTGAAAATGGTTCAATAAAGCACCCAAAAGGGTTCTATTGTTACATGCTCGACGCCTTTCGGGTGCTATATAGAACCATTTTCAAAAAGGTCCTATCTAGAACAGTTGTTCATGCACATTTTCCATCAATCCGAAGGACCTCGTCCTATCTAGACCATCACACACTTACAAAAGATGGTGCTTCAAGGGTTCTTTAGTAAAGAAAATGGTTCTATACAGAACCATGAACACAAAGAACCCTTGGTATGATTAAAGGGTTCTGTGCATCATGAAAGGGTTCTTCGGATTGATGGAAAATGTGTATGAACGTGCCATAGACGGTTCTATACAGAACTTTATTGAAAATGGTTCTATATATATATCAACCAAAAGGGTTCTCTGAGTGTATACAAGTTTGACATTGTAACAATAGAAGAACCCTTTTGGGTGCTATATAGAACCATTTTCAAAAAGGTTCTATACATACAACTATTTACACACTTAAAAATCATGGTTGTCTAAGGGTTCCTTAGTAGATGGTTCTGTACAGAACCATGAACACAAAGAATCCTTTGCATGATTACAGGGTTCTTTGCATCATAAAAGCATTCTTCAGATTGATGGAGAATATGCTGTAGATGGTTCTATATAACACTTTTTTGAAAAGGGTTCTACAGCGTACCATAAAGGGTTCCTCTATTGTAACAAGCTTGACATTGTAACAATAGAAGAACCCTTTCTGGTGCTCTATAGAACCCTTTTCAGAAAATCTACAGCACATTCTCCATCAATCTGAAGAATCATTTCACCATGCAAAGAACGCTTCTTCTTCTTTGAGTGTTCATGGTTCTATATAGAACCATTTTCTTTACAAAAGAACCCTTGAAGCACCATCTTTTTTAAGAGTGTACTGTTGAGAGGTGGGATAAGCTTTACAATGAAAACAATCATATACATTATGTTTTATATTTATATATATATATATATATATATATATATATATATATATATATATATATATATATATTAGTCATTATAATAAGTAGGTATTCAGGAATAATTAGCTATAATATGTGCAACATTTTTCCACACTGTTCTGTGTGCTACATTTATTTATTTGGTTATTGGGTTTTTTAGGGTCAATAAAATGCTTTATTGTAGAATAAACAACCAATTTGAAATTAATAACAATTATTTTACTCTAAATTTAGAAACTTCACCATAAACTGAGTTGTGTGCTACAGTTTCTCTTAACGTTAAATGGGATTTTTAACCAGGTTCTGTAAAGCTGGTCCAACCTCACAAGATAAAGGTCCATTACTGAAAACAAAACACAGTCATTCAGTGATATTCAACATTATACCATTAACATAACTATGTTTGAAGTTTGATCTTATCTGTGCTTCAGTCTGGTCACAGAAAAGGTCTACGATATGGATCCCTGATGGTGATTCCTTTTCCTTTCCTCAGTCCACTAAACCCATGACTTGCAGTTACACCAAGTGACTCATACCTTACTTTCACAATATACTTTACATCAAACCCAACATTCTATATGAAATAATCTTATTTGGCACTTCATACTACACTGATTATTGCACAGTTGAGTTGGTTAGCCTGTTAAAAGACAAATAAAAAATGAAGCTGAAAACCAGTAACAGATGGGCTCTGCTCAAAGTGCATATGAAGTTAGTGATTGTAATCAATAAAACATAATCAGACATGAAATACAGTACTCGAATGTCCGGCAATGACCATCCCCTGCCTATAAGCTGGCCTTTGATGGAAAACAAAACACAACAGACTTGCAAGACAAAAACTACATTACTTCAAAATACCTGATGAAAAGCGTTTGCATCTGAATGAAGGTAAAAAGCCCATCTGATCGGACTTAAGGTGGTTGAAGTGGCATCAGGTGGTGTTTGGGTTGGGTTTTAATGTGTGAATTAACATGGCCTGTGTGTTCATCAGTCTGTGCTTCACCCTCACTTCATATCAAAAGTTTGAAGACATCATGGCTCTGTTCAAACACACAACCAGTTACTGACACAATCAGATTTTCTGCAGTGATCAGATTATTAAGTGTAAACACACTGAACCTGTTACTGGCACAATCTGATTTTCTGCAGTTATCTGATTATTGAGTGTAAACACACTGAACCAGTTACTGACACAATCTGATTTTCTGCAGTTTTCAGATTATTGGGTGTAAACACTCTGAACTGGTTACTGACACAATCTGATTTTCTGCAGTTATCAGATTATTAAGTGTAAACACACTAAACCTGTTACTGACAAAATCTGATTTTCTGCAGTGATCAGATTATTAAGTGTAAACTCATTCAACCAGCTGCAGTTATCAGATTATTAAGTGTAAACACACTGAACCAGTTACTGACACAATCTGATTTTCTGCAGTTATCAGATTACTGGGTGTAAACACACTGAACCGATTACTGACACAATCTGATTTTCTGCAGTTATCTGATTATTGGGTGTAAACACGCTGAACCAGTTACTGACAAAATCTGATTTTCTGCAATTATCAGATTATTGAGTGTAAACACGCTGAACCTGTTACTGACACAATCTGATTTTCTGCAGTTATCAGATTATTAAGTGTAAACACACTGAACCTGTTACTGACAAAATCTGATTTTCTGCAGTTATCAGATTATTAAGTGTAAACACACTGAACCAGTTACTGACACAATCAGATTTTCTGCAGTTATCAGATTATTAAGTGCATACTCAGTGTCTTTTGAAATTCTGCTGTGTTGTTCGCACCGCGCAAAAAACACACAGAAAATATTTATGTGACAACTATCATTTGCACCTCATGGGAACGAGATAATTAAGTCGTGGCCACAATTTAGTACGGCATGGGAATGAGATCATGCCTTATTAAGCTGTGGTCAAGGCTTAATTATCATGGTCCCATGGCTTAGTAAGTCATGGTCATGACATAATTATCTCATTCTCGTGCCTCACTAAGTTGTGGCCATGACTTAATTATCTCGTTCCTATGGCTTGCTAAGTCAGGCCCCTGACTTAATTATCTTGTTCCCACACCTTACTAAGTCATGGCCACGACTTAATTATCTCGTTCCTACACCATACTAAGTTGTGTCCATGCATTAGGATCTCGTTTCCATGCTTTACTAAGTCATGGCCACGACCTAATTATCTCATTCCCACACCTTATTAAATTGTGGCCATGCATTAATTTTATTTATACAGGATGTCACAGGTGGGGCTCTGTAGAAAACAATATCTTTTGTATCCAAAACATGTTGAAAAGCATGGTGTCCTCAAACTTTTGACAGGCAGAGTATCCATATATATATATATATTTATATGTGTGTGTGTGTGTGTGCATGTGTGTGTGTGTGCGTGGGTGTATGTGAGTGTGTGTTTGTGTGAGTCCTGGGCTGTAAGTGTGTAAATGATGTGTGTCAGTAAACGGCCAGTGAGGACGTTCATTAAAGACTGATCTCCGCTGTCTGTTGGTTTGTGTACTGCTGACCTTTAACTTACATGGTAATTACAATGTGCTAAAACCCTCTGAGTGATTGTGCTGTGACTGACGGCACATTTCCTGTCCCTTTATCTGACTCGCTCTTTTCATAACATTATTATTTCGTCCTTTTGCTCTGTCCTGCCAAAAAAAAAAAAAACGGAAGCATCTTAAACACGGGCAATATATCTAATATTCCTCTTCATGAGATTGTTGAATATTATATGATTATTCAACTTACTTGTCCCATTTAAAAGAAATTTTATTTAATGCATTGGCAAAGAATGAGCTTGTTTTAAGAAAACATGCCTGAAGGAAGTAAAGTAAGTACAACAGTCTATAAATAGATTAAATATCATTGCTGTCATAATTCATATCTCCAAAATTCTAACTGTACAGGAGAGGGCCTCAACCTTCTTTTAACGTGAATTAATGTAATTAATTTTTTTTTCCAAATAATTTTGGTTCATTTCTTTTAGTTCACAAATCATAAAATTTTGTCACAGCATAAAGGGAGACGCGTGGTTATTTTTTAGACAGCAATCATGTATAAATATAAACATATATACAAAGTGCAATCATATGCAAAAGTTTGAATCAAATTTCATGTGATTTTCTTAGTGAAAAGAAGTTAATACAACCTCTACAGAGAAAACACTTAAATATAGAACATTTTGGCTGATTTTAGTGCACAACTTCCCAACATATTGGAAAAAACAAAATATAAAATATGCTGTAACTTTTGCACAGGCTACATTTTATGTTGTATTTGTTTTTAAATTTGTTAATTTCAGTAAATAAACAGTAATCATGCCTTAAAAAGTGCAGAAGTGTGTTCTCTATAGGATGTGCTAATTTGTTAAACTTATTTTCACATCGAAACCCAAACTTCTGCATACAGCTATATATATATATATATATATATCGCTGCTGTTGGAACAAAACCTCATATCTCCATTTTTGTTGTTTTTCAGTTTTTGACGTAGTTTGAAAATACCTGTTTTCCTTTACGTTGTGTGTAAATGTCTTGACGAATGGACCGAAAGAAACAGCCCAAAATGACTTGGAAAAAAGTCTGGTTCCATTGACTTACATTAAGAGTGAAGTATGTTTTTTCCTTCTCCTGTAAAGTTACTATTTTGGAGATACAAGGTTTTCTTCCGAAAGCAGTGATATATATATATATATGATATATTACATGATATATATATATATATATATATATATATATATATATATATATATATAATATATATTTATATATATATTTATCATGTAATATTCACTCTTGAGAAGAAAAAGTTATATCTATATCGATATATATGCATATATAAACATTAAACTTAAGAATGTTTCTTCTTTCTTTACTTACTTTACTTCCTTCAAGCATTGCAAACCTGTGTGTGTGTGTGTGTGTGTGTGTATATGTATTTGTATATATATCTATATATGTGTGTGTGTATATATATATTTTGTATCATTTATATTGGTCTGTTTATCATGAAATGTTCATATGACTGAGCAGCTGGTGTTTTCAAATGGTGTAAAAAAAAAGACAAAGTTAAACAGTGTTTGATATGACAGTAATGGTATATATTCCTCCAACAATCTCATTGAGAATTAGATATACTGCCTACGTTCTTGTTTTCACTAGATGTCATTTGTTGCACTGCACCATTTTCCCTCTGCACCCTATGCAGATTTCTTGAACCCCCTCATTGTTTTCTGTCATTGTGGGCTATTAGGGACTATAAATAGAGAGACATTGTGGCGGAGCTCTCAGAGACGCTCTTGTTTAGATTAAAAGTGTCAGCTCCAGATGGGTACGTGGGCTTAGGTGCAGCTGAGTCACACACACTGCTCACTTACGCAAACACACACCCTCCATCTCCTCCTCCTCCTCCTCCTCCTCCTCCTCCTCGCTCTCATAACCTGACATTCATACTGACACAATAACGCATGTTAAATATGACATCACCAACATGTTCACAGAGACGAATTCATGCTATGGCGTCTATACATTCAAAACGTCTTCATTTCACTCGTAAATACAAACAGACACCGTGACTGGTCTGCACTCAAACACACTTAAAAGTGGGTAGGGTCAGTATAGAGTGGACATTGTGTGCTTCGCTGCTGATATTGTCGCTGTCGTAAGAAAACCTTGTATCTCCGAAATCGTGACTGAACAGGAAAAAGAAAAATTAACTTTAAAAATATGTTAATGTAACAAGATTATAGCAACTTCTGGACCATTTTTGTTGGTCCAGTCGTCGTGAAATGTAGGCCTGTGTTTGTCAGAGTCCTCTGGTTCCCATGACCATGTGGATAACAAATGCAGTAAAGCATTAAACCAGAGAACTTGCTGAGAGGAGAATTACCCCTCTGTAATGTCTTTCTGAAATGCTAGAGGGCGCTCCCGAGCGAGTCCAAACTGAATGGGTTAAGATGGAGCATTTGAGCAAAATCATAGTTTATGAACACTGAAACATTTATAATGTAAAAGAATACAAACATTTCCTGAACACAGAACAGCATAAAACATTTTAACACTGCTGTTATATTTTTAAGAGCTTTTAATCTCGAGTTATAGGAGTTTAAAACGGCGCTCATTGACGTTATGAACGTACATGAGGCGCCAACAGCTAATGAGCTGCTCCACTCGCCAACCAATCAGCACTCAGTAATAATGTTAGCATCCTGCTGCCCAAAACCTGTTTGCTGTAGAAAAAAAGGAAACATACAGGCGAGTTTTCTTTGCTTTTTTAGGGAAATACATCCTTCTACTTTCTAAAATTAAAGGAAAGTTCTGGGTGAGTGATTAGAAACTATTCTAACTTTTCGTTTTTAGCCGTTTAGCTTGATTCACACCCATTCATTGAGGACTTGCTCGCAGGCGCCCTCTGGAAGTGAAATAGGAAGTGGCCAGGCTCCTCATAAACCGGCTCTGTATTAAACCAAGATGTGTTTTTTTTTTTAATGAAATAACAAAAGCAATTTAGTCTCTAATTTAGTGACACTTCCTAACACTGAAGCGTACGCTGGAGCAAGCACAGTGATAGCGTGTGAGCTTAAGCTTGATCTCTGGGAAATAAAAGTTCAGTAAAAGTTATCGTATATTGTCATCGTTAATTTTTTTGACAAAACTATAATTAATCTAGTAAGAAACAACAATATTAAGAATCTCACACATATTTTGCCATCTGAGGCTGCTTAGCTTAGCCTGACGCCTTCTTCTCTGAAGCTATTTCACCTGAGGTCATTTGAAACAGCCAGTTTCATCTGCTAAACGAGAGCTGAGACGTGATTTTACTCGTGATTGTTTTCCCCGAGATCAAAGTTGTTTTTGTCTGAGTGTCTGAACCCTAACACTGAGGTCTGAGGATGTCCTAAAACATACACTGTACACTTTTTAAAAAGATGGTGCTTCAAGGGTTCTTTAGTCAAGAAAATGGTTCTATATAGAACCATGAACACTCAAAGAACCCTTTGCTCGATTAAAGGGTTGTTTGCATCATAAAAGCGTTCTTCAGACTGATGGAGAGTGTGCTGTAGATGACTTTATATAGAAAAGGGTTCTTCTATTGTTATGATGTCAAGCTTGGAACAACAGAACAACTCTTTTGAGTGCTTCTTCTGAACTATCCATGGCACTTTCATGTACATCCTCCATCAATCTGAAGAACCCTTTCATGATGCAGAGGGTTCTTTGAGTGTTCATGGTTCTATATAGTACCATTTTTTTTTTTACTAAAGAACTCTTGAATCACCATCTTTTTTAAGAGTGTACTTTGAGCTTTAATCTGACCTGACATTTGGTCCAAACTCAAATACAGCCTGAGAAATTTCTGTCCAAGCCCGACCCAACCCAGATCAATAAAAATAATGTAAAATAATGTGATATAATTAAATAATCAGCCGTCCAAGTTTAAGTTTTAATTCTGCTTTAACCCCTTAAATGGCCAAGTCCTGCCGGTGGGCCCAAGGTTTTATTACACACTTCTACACAGTCGAGTCACATTATTATGACCACTTCATACTTTCACCGGTGGCAGTGCCAAGCTCATGAAGGAAGTCACGTGTCGTGAGCTGGCTTGGCGGGTATATAATGTGGAAGGCACTCTCAACCGATTTGGATATGAATCCTTCCTTGCTGATCACGTACACCCATACATGCTGATTGTCTTCCCTGGGGCGGGTGGGACCTTCCAGCAAGACAATGCAACACATCACACGGCTAGAAATGTCCGACATTGGTTGAAAGAGCATGACCAAGACTTCCAAGTACTACCCTGGCCCCCCAATTCCCCAGACTTGAACCCAATTGAGCATCTGTGGGACCACCTCAATCGTGGATCCTCCCCCATGCCCCCTCCAGCAGCTGTGGGATGCACTGCAGTCAGCATGGCTCCAGTTACCTGTGACAACCTACCAGGACCTTAGTGAGTCAATCCCAGCGCGTCTAGCTGCTGTCCGTGCTGCACACGGCGGTTACTCTGGATATTAGCTGGTGGTCATAATAATGTAACTCGACTGTGTATAACCTAAGAATAGCTCAGCCAGTTTGCACTGAAGTCCCTGTAGTTACTGAATAATAAACTTTAGTATGTAATAAGCCTGAGATTTTAAGGGTTTAACAAAGGTATTCAGCAAATAACGCTTTGAACCGCATCTCAAGCGTTTTCCATTTTAGATAAACTTTCCATATTGCGCTGTTTTCATGCTGTGCAGTGTTGATGGGTCATTCTACAGAAACGTCCACTTTTCTATCTGTCCATAGGAGTCACCGGTGTTACTGATCCTCATTGGTGTTACACATAATAAAGGTAACACCAGAGACATTTTTAAACAAACATACAAATTATACAAAATGGCTGCTACAGAGCATCAAACCACATGTTGTCAATCATGGAATATCCACTAAAATATGTAATTTAATCCATTTGTATTCTATTTTTTTACAATTACTCAAGAATAAAGTCGGTCACACCAGTGACGTCAGCTAAAAGCTTCATATGAAATCATGAGCTGAATGAGAAAATCTCTGATAACTGAAAGACACAGTGGACTCACCATGTGCTTTTCTTCATAGATCCTCAGAAAACAGGTAAAAGAAGTCAAGTGATGTCATCAGTGTGACTTTTATTTCAAAATAAGAGATTTTTTGTTACGCAGTAACACCAGTGACACGACTCCTGGGGACAACAACTTTCATTATATATTTTATAATATTTATTTGGCATTTGTTTTCTTTATGTCATTTAAATCATATATTCCACAGTCATGTATAGATTATTTTAGTTAAAATTGCATTAAAACGTGTTTTTTTCCTCAAAATATGGCCTCAGCCTTTACACATGACTGTGAGGACGAGCTCTTCTGTGGTGCTTGGAATTCTATATGATTGATTTAAAAACCAATATTGCTAAATTGAGGCTCAAGAAGGTGTAACTGTTAAAATATCTTATTGTTTTATTTTAAAATATAAATAAATTGTAACCCTAACATGTTTTTGAAGTGTAATATATCTGTAAACGCTAGGACACAAAAATGGACGTTTCTGTAGAATGACCCTAATACAGCAAGTTAGCTTCAGCTGTTAAATCCTAAAACTCTATTTCTGCACGTCGGACATGTTACATACATTTTCAACATCTACAGATATTTTGGGTCAAACAAATCAAACGTTCTTCTGGCTGCACTAAACTGGCCTTTCCTGAATCGATTCTCGTTTTACGCCCACGTCTCGTTTTCTGTCGAGCGCAGGCCTCGGTGCTCCAGCCTACCAGATAAAAAAATTTAAGGTGAAAGTAGTGAAGAATAAATTAAGAAGTAAAAGTACACGTTTAGAAAAAAATATGGTTCTCCAAGGGGTCTATAGTGACGGCAGTAGCTCTTTTTAGAACCATGAGTTCTATTTTAAACCATTTCATGCTTAATTGGTTCTCTGCATGGTGAAATCGTTGTTCAGTTTGATGGGGAATGTGTTGTGTATGGTTCTTCATAGAACCCTTTTGAAAATAGTTCTATGTAGCACCAAAAAGAGTTCTGGTATGGTTACAAGGTCAACTTCATAACAACAGAAGAACCCTTTTTTTGGTACTAACCACATATAACACATTCTCCATCAATCTGAACGATTTCACCACACAAAGAGCCATTTAAGCATACAATGGTTCTACTTAGAACCCATAGCTCTGTAAGAACCCTTGAAGAACCATCTTTTTTAAGTATGAGAAGGAGAAAATGTAGGTAAAATCTGTTAAAAGTGGGAGGCGGGTTGTGAGAACCTGAATGTAAAATTCACCCAAGCCTGAGACATATTTGGAAAATGACGTCGGAACTTGACCTTAGTAGTCGGGTTCTACTGGGTTCCATTTGGTTCAGACGGCTTTTTGTACAGGCATAATATCTGTCCGTGTGTTAACAAATGTGGTGTTAACATACATGATGGTTCTTTAGTAAAGAAAATGGTTCTATATAGAAATATACACATTCAAAGAACACTTGCATGGTTAAAGGTTCTTCAGCTTCTTGGTGCTATTTAGAACTCTTTTCAAGGAGGTTCTATACAGAACCATCTACAGCACATTTTCCATCAACCTGAGGAACACTTTCGCAATGTAAAGAACCCCTTAAGCATGCAAAGCGTTCTTTGAGTGTTCATGGTTCTATATAGAACCATTTTCTTTATTAAAGAACCTTTGAAGAACCATCATTTTTAAGTGTGTAGGAGATCACCCAACAGGTTTAGCAGTTGAGTGATGTTCATGTGTGGGTTTTACTGCTGCTTTACTGTGCTTGAAATAAATCAGTAAATGACTGATGGTGAGTTTTTACCATCACTGGGAGCTGTTACCACGGTAACTGGGTTAACGGTCACCAAGCACAGGCCTCACGCAATGTAAAGGGCAGCTGGCATTTTCAAAAGGTGTAAAAAAAATAAATAAATAAAAAAAAAGAAAGAAAAGGAGATGCAAGGTTTTGTTATGACAGAGACGATAAGCTCCTTCCACATGGCCTCTTCACCCTGAATTCACAAAAAGCTGCTTATCAGAATATATGGAGTGTGCATTACCAATAAAAAGCCAGCCGTCATTCTGGCTGGTCACCAGCGATTGAGGGACTACCCTCACAAGCAAGTTCGTCGTTTTGGACCAAGCCATCTTCGCTGGCCGTTTCTGAGAAGTCCTCAAGGTGGTGGGTGGAGTCACTGTCGCAGGGCAGCTCTGACTGGTGCTCCTCTGAGGGCGTGGCATCAGCGTAGGTGATCTCTGATTGGTCCTCCGTGTGTAATGGGCTGTTCTGACTGGACAGCTCAGTGCAGTCCGTCTCGTTCACCAGGCTGCCCTCGGACGGCTGCTCCAACTGGTCCCCCAGGTCCGGGAGGTTTGGTTCCCGCGGCAACGACAGGCTCTTGTGACGACTCCAGAGCTTGTGGAGCTCGGTAACCTCGGAAACGCTGCTGCTGGTGCCGCTGTCACGGAAACTGGCCAGCGGAGGGCGGACCTTCACTCCCGTTACTGTCACAGAGCCTTCGATGGCCTTCCGCAGCTGCAGGCACAAACAAAGGAGAGAAACACATCCGTCCCATCAGGCCTATTTTTAGTGGAAACGGAGGGATAAATGTGTTTCTCATGTAGTAATATTTAAACTGGGTGTTTATTATTCTACACTGGCTAATATTAACCACATAATATTACAAACTGCACGTTTATTATTATACACTGGCTAATATTAACCACATAATATTACAAACGACACGTTTATTATTATACACTGGCTAATATTAACCACATAATATTACAAACGACACGTTCATTATTATACACTGGCTAATAATAACCACATAATATTACAAACGACACGTTTATTATTATACACTGGCTAATAATAACCACATAATATTACAAACGACACGTTTATTATTATACACTGGCTAATAATAACCACATAATATTACAAACTGCACGTTTATTATTATACACTGGCTAATATTAACCACATAATATTACAAACGACACGTTTATTATTATACACTGGCTAATATTAACCACATAATATTACAAACTGCACGTTTATTATTATACACTGGCTAATATTAACCACATAATATTACAAACGACACGTTTATTATTATACACTGGCTAATATTAACCACATAATATTACAAACGACACATTTATTATTATACACTGGCTAATATTAACCACATAATATTACAAACTGCACATTTATTACTATACACTGGCTAATGCTAACCCTATAATGTTACAAATCGCATGTTTAGTATTATACACTGGCTAATGCTAACCCTATAGTGTTACAAACCGCATGTTTAGTGTTATACACTGGCTAATGCTAACCCTATAATGTTGCAAACCACATGTTTAGTGTTATACACTAGCTAATGCTAACCCTATAATGTTACAAACCACATGTTTAGTGTTATACACTGGCTAATGCTAACCGTATAATGTTACAAACCGCATGTTTAGTGTTATACACTGGCTAATGCTAACCCTATAATGTTACAAACCGCATGTTTATTATTATACACTGGCTAATGCTAACCCTATAATGTTACAAACCGCATGTTTAGTGTTATACACTGGCTAATGCTAACCCTATAATGTTACAAACCGCATGTTTATTATTATACACTGGCTAATGCTAACCTTATAATGTTACATATTGCATGTTTAGTGTTATACACTGTCTAATGCTAACCCTATAATGTTACAAACCACATGTTTAGTGTTACACACTGGCTGAATTAACAAGGTGACCAGGCATGGACAGTTTTTAAAAATGCACTGGCCGCTCTCCTGAACAATGCATTTACTGTTCAAAATGTGAAATGTTGTATCCAGAGGCACCAACCCAACAGATTATTTACAACATGAAGGAAGCAACACAAAATATAAGCTGATTATGTGATGCCTGAAGCCTGGCCACTTTATCAGAAACCCCTCTCCTGTTGCTCCACTTTGCTGGTGTACAGTTTGTGTCCTTCATCAATGCTCAGTTTCTGCTGATGAAGTGGCCAGTGAGTGGGAGCACAGAGTAGCGGTTTGTAATAAAGTGGTTCATAAGCACATTCTGTAAGTGGAAATCAAAATTTTCAGCAAGCAAATTGATAAAACTAAACACACCTCTTTCAAAGAGACCACTCCGACAAGCCTCCCGGTACTCGTCACGTAGGCATGATCCAGACCGAGCAGGGAGAAAATAGTGTGTGTCTGTGATCAACGTATAAAATAACAACAGAGGAGAAGCACAGTTAAAGAGATCTGCACCGAAATTCAAACAAAGCAAATCCACACACAGATCAGCTCCACATAAGTCTGAGTAGCTGTTCAGCATGAATTCAAATCAGGCACTTTTTAACTAACCAGTCTAACAAAATGCTTCTCAGCGCCTTTAAGGAGACCAAGTTCAAAGCTAACAAGCCTCTTTGAAGTGAGTCCTTCTCCCTGATTATATACAGGCTTTCATATGAAAAGGCAGAAATGTAAGAAAAGAGAAGTGAGGCTTACTTTGTGTAAAGATGTGCGCTCCACAAGCTGGAAGGGGGCGGGGTCTATCTTACAGTTGTTGAAATTGACAGATTCATCCAGCTGTTGCTCCTCCCACTCGGCTATCTGAGGTAAAGAGATACATGACACATGGTCAACCTGTCCAAATCTGTGGGGCCATAAAACCAGTAAGTGCACCCCTGCTACATTCTTTACATCTTGAACTCTTGCGTTTGCTGCTTTTTTCTATATCTGGGTGTAATGTGTGGTTGTTTGCTGGGGAAGCACTGTGGGGCGGGTGGGGCAGGCGAGGTCATATGCAGGGTGCAAAAAACGGGGGGTCCTGGGGGGTCTGGGACCCCCTAATTAACCTCTTGGCGCCCCCAAATGTCTCACAATTAAAATTCCGGGGGGTCCCTGAAAATAAATGTTATGATGTTCGTTTTGGAAAAATAAATGCTTAAATCCAGATTCAGCGAAGCTCATCGTTCATCTGCTTCACCCACAATCAGCTTCTGTCTCTGGTGTTCTTAACTAATTGGAGCTGCAGCACTGCTCTGCCTCAGGGTGGCGCTGCAGCAGACTGGTTCACCCAGTTGGTCCTTTATAGCCTAGAAACTGTAACTCTGCCCGGATTCCTCTGAAAAACTTTACAATGAGCTGCAGCAGATCTGTAAATCTGAAAACTCGCCCAGTTTCCCAAGAGTTTGGAGTGAAGAGTGACTGTTCCTCATTTCTCACACTGAAGACAGAAGAGGAGACGAGGAAGATCTCAGTTAATGTGAGGAAGAGCGCAGAACCACACTGGAACACAGGCTTTACAGAAGAACAACTGATAAAACAAACATTCACTGACATTGAAGCATCAGCGCCACTATGGAGAGACAGTGAGCAGCCAGACAACACGGGACCCCCGAATACCAGGCGGGTATCTCACACAGTGCTCATACGGATATATAAATCGTATTATCGCAACAATGAAATCTGATAAACAAAGCCTCTTTTAAAGTGAGTCAGTCTCGCATCAATGACAATATGAAACATTCATGGGGGCAGTCGTGGGCTGGAGGTTAGGGAACCAGCCCTGTGACCAGAAGGTCGCCAGTTCGATCCCTTGAGCCAACAGTAAATGACTGAAGTGTCCTTGAGCGAGGCACCTTACCCCCAACTGCTCCCCGGGCGCTGTGGATAGGGCTGCCCACCGCTCCAGGTGAGTGTGCTCACTGCCCCCTAGTGTGTGTGTTCACTAGTGTGTATGTGGGTGTTTCACTGCACGGATGGGTTAAATGCGGAGGTGAAATTCCTCCGTTGTGGAATTCCATTCCTCCAACTATGCCCAAAATTGTTGTGGAACCTCACCTCTGCTGTCGACATGTCATCTTCAACATCAGGACCATCCTGAAAACACAAAAACATCACACATCTGTAAAACACACTGAATAACACAGTCTTCTTCACAAACCAGCATGCATTCTGCTTACTTCCTCACAACACATACTAATCCAACCCACAGAAGCCACTACTGAACATTAGCGAGCTTTAGCAACACATTAAGCACAGCCTGAAGGAGAATGAAGGAGGCCGCGTGCCATTACGGAAGCAATAAAGAGCTACAGAGTGAACAGCCTCATTACTTCTAAAGACTCTCAATATAGTGAGGAGAGATTGAGGTTTCAGGTTCAACTGAACTCAATTCAATTATGCAGCGCGATTTAAAAGGCATCATATCTCAAATTTCAGTGTGGAGCATCGAGACGTCCGCCTGCGAGATCACGAGCACAACTTCTGGACTTCCTCTCGTCTCATGCAAAGCTGTGGTAGGCATCATAACAACATACATAAGGCCTGTTATGAAGCCCATGAAGGACGACACTCTCAAATATAAAGGTGCCAAGCGTTTTAGAGCGATGCCATGGAAGAACCTCTGGTAACACTTTGCTGTAGGGTTCTGTTCATAAGGCTACATACGCTTGTAAAGACAGCTGACATAACCCTACATAAATGTTTATAAATGCCGTCATTCACTGTAAAGGTTACATTTGCCAATTTTGATCAGTTAGCTAAAGTTGACTTTATGACAATAAGCATTTATAAACATTTATAGGCCAGGGCTCGACAACATGCGGCTCTTTTCCTGCCCTGTTGTGGCTCCACAGCAGAATTAGATTTGTAGGTAAAAATAAAATAATCCTCCTTTACAGTAAAATAAAGCTCTGCTGATCGTTCAACACAGTTTAACAATAAATGGTCTTAAACTCTGGAGTTAATGTAGAACTGCTAATTCACACTTTAACCCTGAAGACTGGCGCAGACTGCTGGTCACCATAGCAATGCAGACAAGAATCTCGCTTATCTAGCAGCTAACGAACCGGCAAAGAGAGAGATTTAAATTGAACATCAATAATTTGGAGCTGAATTGACTTATTTGCGTTTATAATCACTACAGCTGGTTTCCTGATACGTTTAATCTGCAGTGAGAAACTGACAAACACTAAAAAGTCACGAAGCTGAACTCAGTTTCTCATTTACCAGCTTCTTGTTCAGATTCTCCCGTTCCACCTTAAATGTTGCAGCAGTTACATTCTGGCACCATTTAAGGTGGAACGGGAAAATTCGAACAAGAAGCTGGCGAAGGAGAAGCGACTTCTGCCTCGTAAAAAGTCGAACAGTGAGAGACGTTTTACAAGAAACTGTTCTTCTTTTGTGGAAAAGTTTCCTGCTGGAGATGCGAGAAAAGAGGCTACAGCTGAGCTAAAGCTTAAAGCAGAGCAAAGTAAGTCTGTGTTTATGTTATATTTTTAAAAGTGGTTTGGTTTTTATTGAATGGACAAAATGGCTCTTCTTACCATTCGGGTTGCGACCCCTGATGTAGGGTTATGTCAGCTGTCATGACAAGCTTATGTAGGTGTGATGTAGCCTTATAAACAGCACCCTACAGTAAAGTGTTACCAAACTTCCTTTGGTTCCCAAAAGAACCTTTCACTGATCGGTTCTTTGATGTGAGTGTGAAGAACCTTTTTAAAGTTTAAAGAACCTCCGTGTAACATTAAGGTTATAGTAGAACTTTTAATTGATACTTGCATTATTACATTCTTTAACCCTCTGGAGTCCACAAACTCACCCACTGCTCAAATTCTCTGTTTCTATATCTGTGTCTGTATCTTTGTGATGATCCAGCGCAGAAATCCAGTTCAAACACTTCCTCAATCTGTAGAGTCGCCCTTTCCATTCCATCTTATCATGAGATCATACGCGACTCACGTCCAGAGTTATGAGCCTATGAAGAGGGGCTGAGATACACGTCATCTGCCTCTCACCGTGTGGAACTGCTGGATTCGTGTGTCCATCTACATTCTGTGTGAAACTGACCAATGGAGACTCAGGAAATCACTAAGGACTGACCATCAGGCCGGAAACCCTTCATTCTTCATTCAGTCCTCATCGAGACTCATGTGAAATGCAGAGAGTTTACAGCTGCTGAAGCTGCTGCAGGAGTTTTGGAAAGTAGTGATGAAGATAACGGAGCATTTTGAGATGAATCATATGAGGATCATGTTGTATGAAGAGCCTTTAAAGGAGAGTTTAAGAAGATATGAACAAATCGAGAGAATGACCGCAGACCCCAGAGGGTTAGACTTTAAAAAGGTCCCTCAAAAAGGTTTGTTAGGGAACCAAAAGTGGTTCTTCAGTAGTATCACCCCATAGAATTGTTTTGGCAGCTTTATTTTAACGTGTACTGACAGATTCATACCGTATGAATAAATGAATACATTAATTCATACTGTGGTATGAGCAGGTGAGATGATTCGCTGTGTGCAGAGCTTACAGACTGGAAAAAGTGATGAACTGAATTTACTTGAATTAAACGTGAGTAAAATATATTACATGAATATAGTTTTCCTAGTTTTGGAAGAAATTTTGTTTATGCAATGCAATATATATATATATATATTTTTGTATATTTACAGAATGTAAACATTTAAATCAAGCACATTCAGTGCATCATTTTTTTTCAGTGTACGACACGGAAGAGCGAGCCAGCAGGGTCTTTGTGCTATCAAGGCCCGTTTGGCTGTGGAAGGTTTCCGGCTCCTTTGGAGATCCAGCAGGAGGCTGGAGCTGATTTCTGGCAGCGCTCTTACCGCCATAGTTATCCTCACACGCTTGGGCCTCCTGCTCCTCTTAGGAGCCACGGAGCCAGCGTTGCTCTTCCAGAAGAGGACAGATAAAGAAAAGGGGAGGAGCACACAGCGTTACTGCAACGTTAGCGCAAAAACGCTCCCTGACCGTGATCTGTGACATAGAGCGGACAGAGCCGTCCACCACTCTTCTCCAGGGACGAGGACAGAAACATCAATGCTATTCTAACACAAAGTAAACACAGCGCTAAAGCAATAGCTCAGCAAAAAATCAGTTTTCCCCCTTTTCACACATAGAGGTGGGCGATATGGCCAAAATACAATATTGCGATACCTGTTTTCACAATACATGAAAAGTCATGATATTTATCTGTCAAAAACTATGAACATAATGATTTTGTTCAATATTTGGCACTAAATCCAGTTAAACGGGACTAATTTTGCAGTTGGTCAGTGTTTACACTGTAAACAATGATCTCTTAGCAAGTGAAAAAATTATAAATCTAGCCAATATATGTAATATTTCTCATTATGAGATTGTTGTATGGATATTATAAGATTATTTAACTTATTTCTAGACATTTTTTACTTGTTTTGAGTAATTTTATCTTTTGAAAGTGTCTTATTCCACTGGCAGATCATTTTACTGGTTTCAAGCATGATTTCTTCAAATAAGCACAATTATCTGCATTATCAGTAAAATGATCTGCCAATGGAATAAGACACTTTTACTGCATAAAATCACTTTAAACAAGTAAAATATGTCTAGAAATAGTCTAAATAATCTTATAATATGCCTATATGTTATTTTTTGCAGTGTACACGTACTGCCGATATCCACGATATGTTCAGTGTTTTGTTTTATATTGTGACATAATTTATCACAATAACAATGTATATTGTCATATTGCCCAGCCCTAATCACAAATGTAGTGGATTGGCCAAGACATATTAGGTGTTTTCCACTGGAGCTACGGGGACTAACTAATAATGGAAACCTATACAACACCAATTAGCACTTTCATCACACACTTGCCTCAAACAGTGTGGAGTTGTTAAATAATGTCTAACAGACTTGATTGTGTGGTTTCTCACTCTGCGTGAGACGCTGCTGTCTGTAAAAACAAAGGTACAGGCTTGAAAATAGCTGCTGCTGCTGTTTTAGCTGTGTATTTTTATTCGTGTCTTGGCTGATCAACTACACTTAGGTTAACGGGAAAAGGTGTCTGTTTGATTTGATGCTGAACTGTCTTTTCCACAACACGCCTCAAGTTCCTCGCAGTCTCCATAACTCCTGTAAAGAAGTGTTTGGGTTAACAGTCACAGTTAGCAGGTAACCCCAACATTTAACCTGTGGATGCTAAGCGGAGGAATGGGCACCGTAATGCTGGCCGTACACTAGAAGACTCAGAAGACTGAAGTCTGACTCCCTCTCACACCTAAAAACACTGTCACAGAGATTTTAGTCACAGACTGTGATTTTGTAAAGACTGGGGATCTTGCAGTGTCACTATTTGCAAGACTGCAATTTTTGAGATTATTTCCCATCATGCACCTGGTGAAACTTTACAAGAAGATAAATCTTTTTTGTTCTCCACTCTGTAGTGGTACAAATGGGAAGATGCGCTAATGAGTTAATTATCTTGAGATCACAAGATAATTAACCCATTATCTCAAGATAACAACTGTTATCTCGAGATAACAGGATAACCAACTCGTTATTTCAAGATAACAAGATAACTAACTCATTATTTCAAGATAACCGTTATCTCAAGATAACAAGATAACTAACGTGTTGTTTCAAAATAACAACTTTGTTATCTTAAGATAAGATAATTAACGTGTTATCTCAAGATAACAATCCAGAAAATTAACACTACCTTATGGCCTCTCTGGACTTCTGTAGATTTGCCTTTTTACAGAGATGTCAGGCACTCAAGCATGCATTTTCTCCCTTGCACTCTCTCTCTCTCTCTCTCTCTCTCTCTCGCACTATCCCTCTCTCTCTCTCTCTCTCGCACTATCCCTCTCTCTCTCTCTCTATCACATGAGGCACATGCACTCACCCCCTCACTCTCATGTAGCCCCTGTCACGTCACTATCTGCATGAGCGAAAACTTATCATAACATTAAACATGGCTGATTTTGTCGTAGTGTCAGGACGAGAAAAAGACTGAGTTAAGACCGCCGTCCTGACCACCTCACACTAAACGATCGAGACGATGCGAGCGCGATGCAACTCTAGGAAGACTCTCACGATTTTTATTCCACAATTTGTCTGCGACAGAGAAATCGCTTGAAAAGTCATTTGGAGTAAGGCCGACATAACTTAGGAGCAAAGGAAGAAATAATGGGATAAAGAAAAAGATCAATATTCAGGATACGAACACCTGGAGAACCTATAGAACCAAACATAACAGGGTGCACAGGTGCACTAGGGCTGTACAGTGTGCTATAAATAATACAGACTGATGAATCAGTAATATTGTTTTGTTCGATTTCATGACCCACGGAAACTCATCTGGAGCTGTGAGTGGTCAGGACGCAAATACACTGCAAAACATGGCGTCTTAGGAAGTGAAAACATCTTAAATGTAGTCAGTATGTCTGATATTTCTCATTATGAGATTGATGTAGGTATATTATAAGATTATTTAGCCTATTTCTAGACATTTATGACTTGTTTTAAGTAATTTTATCTAATAAAAGTGTCTTCTTCCTTTGGCAGATCATTTCATTTAGTTTGAGAAATAATGCAGATCATTTTGCTCATTTAAAGAAATCGTGCTTGAAACCAGTAAAATGATCTGCCAATGGAATAAAACACTTTCATAAGATAAAACTACTCAAACAAGTAAAAAAAATGTCTAGAAACAAGTTTAATAATATCATAATCTTACAACAATCTCACAATGAGAAAAATTACATATATTGTTTAGATTTAAGATTTTTTTCACTTGCTAAGAGATCATTTTTGTGCAGTGTAAACAGCACTGATTGGTTAGAGGGCTCAGATTTTACAGCCTTTCTGAGACGTCACTGCTCTATAACTCTATAACAGACAGTATACTGTGCAGCCCTCAGGTGTACTGGTGTACAATCCCTGCCTCACCTAGCGGACCTTCTTACCTCCTCCTGCTCCTTCGCTGGTTCCCCACAGGACACACTCGGAGAGCCTGCAGCAGACAGACGGTAGAGAACAGAGAGCGCGTGAGGAAGTGTTGGAGTGAGGTGAGGGCTGTGGTGAAGTGTGTGGAGCTCTGTTTGTACGCACTGTTCAGGGTCTCCGTGTTGCTGATTGAAGACACTGTCTTGAGAGCAGATTTGAGGGGAATCTGAGAGTTGGTCAGAGTCGGGCTGTAGGAGGACTCCTCAGTGGAAATCTGGAGAGAGATATCTACTGTAAACTTGGTAGATAACTAGTGTATCTCCTAACGTAAATACATAGCTGGTTTTCTCTGGTGTTAACTTTGTGTTCTCCACACGGTTTGAGGCAACTGAGTGAGGATTGAGGTGAGCAGTCAGCACAGTGCTAACTGGTGGGGTATAAGCTTCCATTACTTTTAGCAGTTTTTGCCAAACTATCAGTACATCAGCATCTTTCAGCACCTTTTCCTACAGAGCCCAAACCAGCTTTCGGAAGCTTGTCCATCACCATTGTATCCTCTATTCTGCTTTAATCAGCGCCCAGCACTAAACCAAACCCTCGCGCCATGGCTTACCAGGAAGCGGACGCCGCGGCTGGCCTTGGGCGAGGAATCCTGGGAGAAGGACGGGACGTGGGTGCCGTTGTCCTGAGCACGTTCTCGCAGGTATTCCAGCCTGCGGGCCCGGCCCAGCTGCTCTGAGAGCAAGGACTGCAGCTGGGAACGTTCGATGGAGCCCAGCAGGATCATGGACTCTACAGCCAGACGGTAAAACGGACAAGATACACAGCAGAGAGACGTAGTGTACAGTTACATATCATCACTCAATACATATCATATATCAGTTACACTGTGAGAACATTTCGTGATGAATTGGCTGATTGAAATGTTACACCAAGTGAGTTAATATCCTCCTGCTGCGGTGGAAGCCTCGTCTAGAGGCCTCAGCCCATTCAGAAACCAGAGGTTTGACCTATTTAGCCCCCCATTTCAAATTCATTAGCTTAGCGCTTTTTACAGCTGGCTTTTACAGAAAGCTTCACAGAAATCAGGGTCTCAGCACCAAATGGGAAAAACTCCCCGAGAACACCAGGAAGAAACCATGAGAGGAACCAAGACTCAAAAGGGGAACCCATCCTCCAAAACAGTAACACAACAAGAGCGATATGAATAATGAAAATTGAAGAATAAAAAATTGACACTGAAAATGAAATAGTGAGAGGGAATGAAGAAAAGAACTGAGCCTGTCATTGGACAGAAGTATTCAGATTAATCAGTGATAACCGATGACAGAAGTATTTATATCAACTAATGATAAAAAATGACAGAAGTATTTAGATTAATCAATGATAACCAATGATTGAAGTATTTAAACTAACCAATTATAACCAAAGATTGAAGTATTTAAACTAATCAATGATAACCAATGATTGAAGTATTTAAACTAGCCAATGACAACAAATCATTGAAGTATTTAAACTAGCCAATGATAAACAATGATTGAAGTATTTAAACTAACCAATTATAACCAATGATTGAAGTATTTAAACTAATCAATGACAACCAATGATTGAAGTATTTAAACTAACCAATTATAACCAATGATTGAAGTATTTAAACTAACCAATTATAACCAATGATTGAAGTATTTAAACTAACCAATGACAACCAATGATTGAAGTATTTAAACTAACCAATTATAACCAATGATTGAAGTATTTAAACTAGCCAGTGATAAACAATGATTGAAGTATTTAAACTATCCAATGATAAACAATGATTGAAGCATTTACACAAATGATAACAAATGATTGAAGCATTTAAATGAACCAATAACAATTGATGATTGAAGTATTTATATGAACTAATGATAATCAATGACAGACGTTTTTATATTAATTAATGATAAACGATGACCACTGTTAGAGGCCTATCAGAGTGACAGTGAGAAACTGATTACTGAAGATCAGCGCTGTCTGTCATGACATGTTAGTGTGAATATGTAAAGACTCAGTGAGGCAGGTGAACAATGTCAAAGCCTGCATAGTTGTAGTGAGAGTCTGTGCAGGCACCACTGTAATCAGGAGGGAGGGTGTTCAGCACTGAAACAGATGATCATACGTGTAAATATGGTGGTTATAATAACAGTTAATACACTTCTGACAAAGAAACATTAGTATTGCACACTGGAAGTTTTCTGCCTTTCTGCATGAACTGGATTCTGACGTTCTCGATGTTGGTGTGTGAACAGTTAGGGACACGTTAGCAGTGGTGTCCAGAGTGCAGTGCACTAGCTAAGCGTACTAGTCAGAACGTAAGTACACAGATTACAGCTGATATCTCACCTCTAGACTCCACCAGGGCCAGAGTTTTGAGGTGCCCGGCCAGCAGAGCCTCCTGCAGGTCTCGATAAGTGGAGGACAGCGTGATGAAGCGCACATCTCTCACCATGATGTCCTCCACACGGATATTATACTTCCTGTGTATGAAAAATGTGAGCTGGGAGTGATAAAAACACACTGTACTCAAAGATTCAGTAATTCTAAGCATGCATGTTGGACGTCCTGAGTGTACTTGAGTATAGTCAACTTAGGCACTACGTAAACATACTACACACTGTATACTATACACCGATCAGGCATAACATCATGACCACCTCCTTGTTTCTAGGCTCATTGTCCATTTTATCAGCTCCACTTCCTATATAGGTGCACTTTGTAGTTCTACAGTTACAGACTGTAGTCCATCTGTTTCTCTAATACTTTGTTAGCCCCCTTTTACCCTGTTCTTCAGTGGTCAGGACCCCCATGGACCCTCACAGAGCAGGTACTATTTGGGCGGTGGATCATTCTCAGCACTGCAGTAACACAGATGTGGTGGTGGTGTGTTAGTGTGTGTTGTGCTGGTCTGAGTGGATCAGACACAGCAGTGCTGCTGGAGTTTTTAAACACCTCAGTGTCACTTCTGGACTGAGAATAGTCCACCAACCAAAAACATCCAGCCAACAGCGTCCTGTGGGCAGCGTCCTGTGACCACTGATGAAGGACTAGAGGATGACCAACACAAACTGTGCAGCAGCAGATGAGCTATCGTCTCTGACTTTACATCTACAAGGTGGACTGACAAGGTAGGAGTGTGTAATAGAGTGGACAGTGAGTGGACACAGTGTTTAAAAACTCCAGCAGCACTGCTGTGTGTAATCCACTCGTACCAGCACAACACACATTAACACACCACCACCACGTCAGTGTTACTGCAGTGCTGAGAATGATCCACCACCCAAATAGTACCTGCTCTGTGAGGGTCCATGGGGGTCCTGACCACTGAAGAACAGGGTAAAGGGGGCTAACAAAGTAGGTGGTCATAATGTTATGCCTGATCGGTGTAAACAATAGCTGGAGTTTGAGTTTAGTGCTGAGGGTGCAACAGATATTGTCCTTCACTGATATGAACACTGGCACTTCTAATGTTGCAGGTAAAGATGCACTGCACTGTGTTGTTGCTTTACACTCATGTAAGGTAACAGCATCATCTGTAACTGATGTTTTAACTTCAATAATCAAATAACAAACATCTGTTTTAAATTAGCCAGAAAAACAGAGCAGAAATGTAGGAAGAAGAGCTGTAAAAGCAACAGTGTAACACAAGCAGTCAGTGTTTTATCCATAATTACACCATTTTGCCAACTTAACCCCTTAAAAGTCCAGTACCTGCCGGCGGGCCCAAAGTGTTATTACACACTTATATAATCTAAGAATAGCTCAGCCAGTTTGCACTGAAGTCCCTGTAGTTACTGAATAGTTCTTGTCAAGTAAAATTATCTCAAATCTAGGTGAAAAATCTAATATTTCTCCTGTTGAGATTGTGGTAAGCTTAAGATTACTTGCGTTATTTCTATACATTTTTACTTGTTTTTAGTAATTTTGTTAAGGAAAATTCTCACGACATTGGCAGATCATTTTAATTATTTTAAGAAATGAGCTTGAAACCTGCAAAATTACTTGCCAGTACAGTGAAATAAACTTAATAAAATCACCTAAAAACAAGTAAAAAAGTTCTGGAAATAAGCTAGAAAATCTTATAATAAGTGCACAACCATCTCAAAATGGGAAATATTAGATATATCGACTAGATTTAAGATCATTTCATTTTTTGCAGTGTAGTATGTAATGAGACTAGCATTTTAAGGGGTTAAATAGAAAAATAGGTAGATAGATAGATAGATAGACAGACAGACAGAGAGACAGACAGATAGAAAGACAGATAGATAGAATTGTCAGCTATAAATAATTCTGTTTTCTGCACCAAAACATTGTACTTTATTTATTTAGCTAAATTCCTGCTTATTTTCAATAGAGCATTTCTTTTGATTCAAGTTATTTAAACAGGCCATAAACTTTTCAATTTACAAATCTAAAATACCAGTTTGGCCCATGAAAGAGCAAATTAAATATTTATATACATTTAGATGTAATGGTACACTCAGCCCACGATTCAATTAGATTCTCAAGACTGGGTTCATGATTCTGTATTCTCATGATATTTTGAACAAAATGACTATAATCATGTTGTCGGACAACTTACTAACAACACCAGAGCTGGGAGGCAGGAGGAGTGCCGAAGCGAGGTGCTGATTGGTGAACTTTGGTGTTCAACAGTGCAAATGCATTAGATGGGAAAAATACTGAATGTCTGTTCTCCACAAAGAATGCACTGCAATATCACACTGTCACAATGCATATCTTATATATTCAGACTTGGACTAATAGAAAGTGCAGGAAATGTGGATTTTTTGGCCTCCCGATCGCGTTTCAGATCAGTCAGAGTTTATCAAACGTATGATTTTTTTGACCCGACTCTCAGCGTGATCTAGTGTAAACTGATCAACGACTCAATCTGAACGGATTCCTGCAACAGCCAATGAAAACTGAGAGCACGAACGAAAAAAAACACAGCAAGTAAACAAAGAAAAATGGCAAAAAGTCTCTCACGTGGAGCAAAGCTTTCTAATGAGCTGAGTTTAAGGCACAATCGAGTTTATGTAGATTTGTAACTCTAAAAAATACCAAACTGATCACATTTTTAAATCCATGATCGTCACTTAAACACGTTTACTGCTGCTTCTTTACTGTTTCAGCGCAAACAGCAGAGAAAACAACAAGTCGTGTAGTGAACCCAAGTTCGCTCACTGGATCCCAAGGTTCACGTGTTCATTTTTCATCATGATAAAGAAATTTCCAGTGTTCAGTGACACCCAGCCTACCCTCAGACTCCGCCTACTATGACCTCCAGTAAGAATTAGAGGCGACACCACATGGACAGAGAGCCAAACAGACAGAGAGATGGACAGAGAGCCAAAGGAAGTATATAGGATCTACTCACTCCTGCCCCCAGCCCAGTTCGGGCAGATACGGAAGCTTCTGTATTCTGATGATGGAGTCGTAGAGCGAGGGCTGCAGGCTCTGGGCCACGGCGTTGGCCAGAATAACGGCAATCATCACAGGCAGGATGTGTGAAATCTGCCCGGTCAGCTCAAACACGATGACGGCGGTGGACACTGTGTGAGTGACCGCTCCGGAGAGTGCCGCAGCCCCTGAGGGAGTCACACACACACATACTGTTCAATTGTAAAACCACATCAAATTACAGTGCAGGACCAGGAGGCAGTGCGGCTTCCTGCTGTTTCTGTATCGCACACCATCCCAAAGGTATTACTGTCCTCCTGCTTCTGCCTTTTACTCACAAACTTACACGTTTTGACTTCTCAGTCCAATCAAATGAGCCTTTTGCATGTGTGAACTAGGGATGTAAACCAGGGGTGCACAGCTCTGGTCCTGGAGGGCCGGTGTCCAACGCAGTTTGGTGATTTACCGGCTCCAACACACCTGATCACACTCATCTGTTAACTGCCTGGTTAAGTGGGTGTGCTTGAGCAGGGAAACCTCCAAACTGTGCTGGACACCGGCCCTCCAGGACCGGAGATGTGCACCCGTGATGTAAGACATTTAACCGTTAATCTACACCCTGAAAAAAGACAGATCTTCAAGGGTTCTTTAGTAAAGAAAATGGTTCTATATAGAACCATGAACGCTCAAAGCACCCTTTGCATGATTAAATGGCTCTTTTGGTGGTGAAATGTTTCTTCAGATTGATGGAAAATGTGCACGAATGTGCTATAGATAGTTCTATATAGAACCTTTTTGAAAAGGGTTCTTCTATTGCCTGACATCATAACAATAGAAGAACCCTTTTTAGTGCTATGTAACCATTTTCAAAAAGCTTCTATATCAAATCATCTACAGCACACTATCAGTCTGAAGAACCCTTTCATGATACAAAGAACCTTTAATCATGCAAAGGGTTTTTTGAGTGTTCATGGTTCTAAACAGGACCATTTTCTTTACTAAAGAACCTTTGAAGAACCATCTTTTTTGAGAGTGTAGAGCTGGGCAATATAACAATATTTATCATTTTTGTGATAAATTATATCATGATATGTCAGAGTTTTTTCTGAGCATATTTCTGTGGATATTGTCAGTATTTAAAAAAAACACTTTCCAACTGCATGTTTGATTAAAAGGAGAGGATAATTAGTTCTGTTTCATTGGATTTAGTGCAGCACAGTGTGAGAAATGTTGGATAGTGATTGGATTCATAGTTTTTGATAGTATTTTTAAAATGTGGCGCCTATTTGTTTGCTCTAACTCATCAGGGGCCGGATTCACGAAAGCTTTCTTAAGAAAAAACTTGTGATTGTTCTTAAGACAAACACTAAGAAGTTCGTAAGAATGTTCTTAAATGTAATTCTCAGAAAAACTTCTCAGAAAAAAGTTCTCAAATATTCTCTTAAGATAATCTAATTATTTTCTTAAGAAAATCTTCATTGGTTTCTTATGTCAGCTGTGTTGTATTCTACCACGGACCGTAAACGTCGAGATACATTTTGAATTTGTATGAACTTTTATTTCAGTTATTTAGTTTAATCCACTCAGAGGAGCAAAATTGAAGAAAAATAAAACACTGAACCAAGTGTTTAAAAAATTTTTAGCAAATCGGGGCTCCTGAGTGGTGAATCCGTCTAAGCGTTAGTCCTGCTAGTTTGATCCCTGGTGATGCTACAGACGTCCGTGGCCGGGAGTCCAAGAGAGCACAATTGACCTTGCTCTCTGGGTGGATAGGATGGCCCCCCCATCTGTGCTGCTGGAGTTTTTAAACACCTCAGTGTCACTGCTGGACTGAGAATAGTCCACCAACCAAAAATATCCAGCCAACAGCGTCCTGTGGGCAGCATCCTGTGACCACTAATGAAAGACTAGAGGATGACCAACACAAACTGTGCAGCAGCAGATGAGCTATCGTCTCTGGTAGAAGGTAGGAGTGTCTAATAGAGTGGACAGTGAGTGGACACAGTGTTTAAAAACTCCAGCAGCACTGCTGTGTCTGATCCACTCACACCAGCACAACACACACTAACACACCACCACCACGTCAGTGTTACTGCAGTGCTGAGAATGATCCACCACCCAAATAGTACCTGCACTGTGAGGGTCCATGGGGGTCCTGACCACTGAAGAACAGGGTAAAAGGGGGCTAACAAAGTATCAGAGAAACAGATGGACTACAGTCTGTAACTGTAGAACTACAAAGTGCCCCTATATAGTAAGTGGAGCTGATAAAATGGACAATGAGTGCAGAAACAAGGAGGTGGTCATAATGTTCTGCCTGATCGGTGTACATAATCAGCACACTCTGGGCTTTGCGGGATCAGTATTGGCTAATAAAACTACATTTTTTGTTTATTCTTTTTGCGTGAGAGAGAGAACTCTCATTTTTCAAATCTAATGTTCGTCTTGAAAGTATGAAAAATCATGAGATTTATATTCGCAGCTGTGAGGCTGAAGCAAACAGTCTAAACTATGAGACCTGACAGCTACATTTAATACTGCACAGCACAGAATAACTTGTAAGAACCTTCTCTCTCAATGCTTTATTGCTCGCTCCATCGTACCTGCCTGCCTTCACACTGAGCACTGACAGCGCTGAAAATGACGACTATAACAGCTATTTGTCATGATTTATATTTTGGTATAGATTATTTAATAACAGTACATATATTTTATTGGTGTTTTTATGGGGCCCTTGGCCCTGGGCGGTTGCCTACTGTAAAGTCGGCTCCTGACTCGGAGCTAGCCTCCAGCTATTTCATCTCCTGTTGGGCTCCTGACAAGCGTTCCACTCCACTGCATTACTGCCGGAGCCATTTCCATGGCCCTGATCTAATTTGGCTGCTGTGCGGTGGGGGTTAATGAAAAATGTATGACTCCGCACACAACACACCCTGCAGGTTCGATTATGCTGGTGTGAATAAAACACAGCCGCAACAGGTCCAAACTGAAAGGTTTTGAACGACAACAAATGGACGTACAACACCGTTCGAAAGAGTGGAAAACAACCTGGCTGCAGATTCACACGATTCAAAGTCAGTCCTATTAACTTCCTCACATTTTAAATCATTAGATAAGTGACAAGATAAAAATAAAAACACTTTTTAGATTGATGCAGAATGATGTATTGAGCTGTGGATGATTATTAAATACCAAGAAATACAACAAAGAATGAAGGAATTAAAAAGAATAAAATTAATTAATTTCAAAGGATGTAATTTGATAAGATCTATTGTAAACAATTCAATATAACCGAATTAATAAATGGATCATTCTACAGAAACATTTTTGTGTCCCTAGCATTTACAGAAAAAACATCTTAGGGTTACAATTTATTTATATTTTTAAAATAAAACAATAAATTATTAACAATTTCACCTTCTTGAGCCTCAATTTAGCAATATTGGTTTTTAAATCAATTATCTAGAATTCAAAGCGCCACAGAAGAGCTTGTCCTCACAGTCGTGTAAAGGCTGAGGCCATATTTTGAAGAAAAAAAACATGTTTTTCTTCCGTTTTAACTACAATAATCTGCACATGACTGCGGAATATATAAATTTAATGACATAAAGAAAACAAATGCCAAATAAATATTATAAAATATATAATGAAAGTTGTTGTCCCCAGGATTCGTGTCACTGGTGTTAGTGCACAACAAAAAATCTCTTATTTTGAAATAAAAGTCACACTGATGACATCACTCGACTTCATTTTGCCTGTTCTCTGAGGATCTATGAAGAAAAGCTCATGGTGAGTCCACTGTGTCTTTCAGTTATCAGAGATTTTCTCATTTAGCTCATGATTTCATATGAAGCTTTTAGCTGAAGTCACTGGTGTGACCGACTTTATTCTTGAGTAACTGTGAAAAAATAGAACACAAATGGATTAAATTACATATTTTAGTGGATTTTCCATGATTGACAACATGTGGTTTGATGCTCTGTAGTCGTTTTGTAAAATGCATTGTTCATTAAAAATGTCTCTGGTGTTTCCTTTATTATGTGGAACACCGGTGAGGATCAGTAACACCAGTGACTCCTATGGAGAGATAGAAAAGTGGACGTTTCTGTAGAATGACCCAGCTATATAATCTATAATCTAACTAACTAAAGTCATTGGTTGTAAGTAGAGCTGCACCGATACCAGCCTTATATTGGTCTCAACACCGATACTGGCACTTAAACAGAGTATCGTTTTCACACAGTGATGTGGGATTATGTCACACTTGAGACAGCAGTACAGATGCTCACTGCAAAATCTCTAACGCCTGTATTTGGTGGGAGGGCAGTGGCAGTGCATGATATACCAGTTGGAATTCTTTCTAAGGCTTTAGGTTCAGCGGGCTGCAACCAATAATCCAGATATTGTCTGGCAGAGTCAGACATCTTTTCTCCCGCTTGCTGCTTCTGTGACCACCAGCCCTGCCTGCAGTGCGCCTCTGTCGGTCAGCTTATCAGACAGCTGGACTCGCATCTCACATCAATACTAGAATCCGTGGCTCAACAGCTTCTACTGACGGTGTAAATGACTAACATTTACTAAACTCCAGCAGAGTCTGACACTCAGAGACGCTTGGAAGCAACATTTAGTACAGTTTTTAGCCAAAGAAGCTGTCGTGTGATTATGTGTATGAACCGGAGGTTTCTCTCTATATTGTTCAGTTCTGTTTTTGACTATTTTGCACAATAAAAATGTTCAATATTGTTTTTATTACTAATTATATATAGTAAATACTAATTATACATAGTAAGTTAACAAAAGAGTGTTTAAGCATAAAATTCACACACTGCTCTGACGGCGTTTTAGGGCCACTGTTAATAAAAATAAAAATAGGACACTTCGAAAATAAAGTCGTAATATTACGAGAAAAAAAAGGTCGCACTATTGTGGGGGGGCTGCCATAACGTGTAGGGGTCTCGGTTGCTGTACTGGCGCCGGAGCTCCACTCACTCCTGTCTCTCTGTGGATCATTTTGATCATCATTCTCACTGTCTGTGAAACTTCATGCCCTCTTTGAATGGTATGGAAATGTAGCCCCGATAGCCGTGTAGACGACCCTGCCTGAGATTCTCCTTCAACAACACAGACAGACAGTTTCCTCCGAGTCCGTCTGGCTCTTTATTCTAGATAAACACAGTTTCCTCCGAGTCCGTCTGGCTCTTTATTCTAGATAAACACAGTTTCCTGCTCAGCCGTTTCAGCCGGTTCTTACCCTAATAACAGGCTGGTGCTGATGTGCAGGAGAGACAGGGAGACTGAGTGTTTCTTTATGGGTGAATCGATATGAAAGTAGAGCTCCACCAACTCACCGCTCCTCATTTAACACGAGGAGGTGCTGCTTCCCTTTGCAAAGACTTTGGCCACAATATTGCGACCCTTCCTGGTATTAATGCCACTTAAGTGTCGTAATTCTGCGACTTTTTTTTCTCTAAATATTACGACTTTTTTTGTCAAAATATTACGACTTTCTTCTCGAAATATTACGAGTGGCTGGCGCAGATCAGGCTTATTGTTCTCACACACCCTTCATGTGCTCAACTGGATTGAGATGTGGGGAATTTGGAGGCCAGGGCAACGCCTTGAACTCTTTGTCATGTTCCTCAAACCATTTCTGAACAATGTGCGCAGTGTGGCAGGTCGTTATCCTGCTGAAAGAGGCCATCAGGGAACACCATCTCCATTAAGGTGTGTACCTACCCCACAACAATATTTAGGTAGGTGCCGTGTATCAAACTGACATCTGATGTAAAAGAAAACGGGACTCATCAGACCAGCCAACCTTCTTTCTTTGCTCCAAGGACCAATTCTGACACTCACATGTCCGTTGCAGGCACTTTTGATGATAAACGGGTCAGCGTGAGTGCTCTGACTGGTCTACGCAGCCCGTACGCAGCAGGGTGAGACACACTGTGAGCCATGAAGTAGTCCTTTTGGGGAACATGATGGGGTGCACCTGGTTCACAATGATGTTTAGGGTAGGTGGCACGTGCCAAACTGACGTTCACATGAATGCCGAACCCAGAGTTTCCCAGCAGTACACTGCCTACAGCCTGACACTCACTCCACCGGACACTTGTCTTTTCCCACAGTGCATCCTGGTGCCATCACTTCCCCAGGTAAACGGCTCACACATACCCAGTCATACACATGATGTAAAAGAATAAGGACTCATCAGACCAGGGGGCCTTCTTTCATTGCTCCAAGGTCCAGGTCTGACTCCTGTGTGCCCATTGCAGGTGCTTTTGACGGTGGACAGGGGTCAGCATGGGCACTCTGACCGGTCTGCGGCTACACAGCGGGATGTGATGCACTGTGTGGTGTGATTTCTCCTGTAGCCATCGTTAAAATGTTTTGTGACTTGAGCCACAGTAGCCCTTCCGTCGGTTCAGACCAGCTGGGATAGCCTTCGTTGCCCTCACGCATCAATGAGCCACCGGTTCATGGTTTGTCCCTCATCAGACCGCTGTCAGTAGGTACTCACTAGGGGTGTAATGATTCTCCAAATCACAGTTTTTAAAGCATGGTTTGGTTCACACCCCTTTTTTTGGGGGGGGGTGAATAACAAAAAACTGGGACAAAATATCTGTTTTTAAATCTCCAACAATTTGAAACGCTAAAGAGAAGAACACTAAAGAACCTGGTATACAGCTTCTAACTTTAAACAGAATAATAATTTCATGATTTACATGTTATAATCTTAGTAATGTAACAAGAGCTCAACAGGCTGCAGCGGCGGGCTGTGGGGGGGTTTATTGGGATGATATAAGAACGTGAACGTTTGTATTGCAGTTTCAGTTTCTGAACCGTTACACCCCTGGTGCTCACCACTGCTAACCGGGAGAACCCCACAAGCCTCTCCGTTTCGGAGTTGTCTGGCCCTTGGTAAAAGTGGCTCAGGTCTTCACGCCTGGACATTTCTCCACATCCAACTATGAGAACCGACTGTTCGCTAACTGGGTAATATCTGACCCTGACATGCACCGAAGCTAAAAGATAATCAACGTTAATCACTTCATCTGTGAGCGGTCATAATGTTTTGTCTCGCCAATACATAAAGCGTCCCTAAACAAAACTGATTAATATGGCAAATGATTCCAAACTTTTGATCTGCAGTGTGCAATGCACGTCTCTCACCTACGACAGCATAGCCACCGGGAACTATGGGATATACGGTGCTGTCGGTGTGAATGCCTTCAGGGAAGACAGCCGCCATGCTTTCACCGACCAATCGGCCGAATGCAGCACCTGTTCAACACACACATAAATACACATGCACACACACAGTCACTGCAAACGACACAATACTGACAGCAATCTAAATAACCATAACAGACTGAGCATAAACAGCTATAATAAATAGCTCATTCAGCGTTTCTTCTGAAATGAAGGTGTTAATGGTGAGTTTGTGCTGCAGTAACAGCCTCTACTCTTCTGGAAGGCTTCTAGATGTTGAACATTGCTGTGAGGATTTGATTGAGCATTAGCGAGGTCAGGCACTGATGTTGGATGGTCAGTTCTGGATCACTTCAACTCATCTCAAAGGTATTGGATGGAGCTCCATCAGTCCAGAGAACTCAGCTCCACTGCTCCACAGCCCAATGGTGAGGGGCTTTATACCCGTCTAGCCCACGCTTGGCATTGAGCATAGTGGCATTGAGCATTTTATTGTTCAATGCTTTTCTATCAAGATTATACAAGCTGTGTAAAAGTTAACAACTTGTGATCAGCTCAAATAATTGCAATCAGGCGATTATGCAGTAAATGAGTGCATTTACATATCATGATCGGATTTCTGCAGTTATCTGATTATTCAAATGGTCATGTAAACAGCACACTCTGATTTCTTAGATCAGAGAAAGGTCTAGAAATCTGATTCAGAAATCTGATAGATCGGAGTAAGGTCCAATAAAGTAAATCTGATTAAGAAATCCAATAAAGAGGCTGGATTTTAGCTCAGTAATCAGATTTCTCAGTGCATCTAAACTCGTACTCTGATTTCTTAGATCGGAGTAAGGTCCGATAAAGTGAATCTGATTAAGTAATCCGATAAAGATGCTGGATGCTCAGTAATCAGATTTCTCAGTGTAAACTCTTACTCTGATTTCTTTCGGGTTCCTCAGTCTATGCATGTTTGAAAACAGATGGCAGTACTGGAAATAAGCGAATTGTAAGAAACCAAATATATGCTTGTGTGAAACCAAATGTATGCTTGATGAAATAAAGGATTTAAAAGTTCTCCATCTTGCAGATGATATATATTCATATTTTTAGGTAAATTGACCAGATGTTTAAAAATAGCTGCAGCATGAAGTTTGAGTTTGTTACATTTACGTCACGTCTTCTTCTGTCAGTTTATTGGCTGGTTGCAAATCAGAAATCTGATTACTGTCTGACTCATATAGACCTGAAGTTTCCCCATTATCTGATTACTCAAATGCGTTGATCAGATTGCTGACAAAATCTGATTTTCTTTAGCAATCGGATTATTAAGTGCATGTATACACACTCATTGTTACAGGCCTACCGAAAACTTTTGGACCGTATAGCGTAGATACAGTAAAATTATTTTGTCAACAGCCGTCACAAAAGGCACATAAGTGAACAATATTGCTAAAACAAACAGAATCCAAAGTAAAATAAATAAGTGAAATTAAAAGGTAATAAAATACAAATACACACGTAGAAATTTTGTAAGGCTAACAAACAAAATTCCCATGAAGGATACTCACATGTGGGCACAGACATGCAGATGATTCTGGACTCAACAAAGCTGCAGTGTTTTCGCCAAGTAACACCAGTCAGTTAGTCACAGTCTTTAGTCAGTCAGACAGTGAGGATGTTTGGCGATGAAGAGGGGAGGGGGCGTGGGGGGGAGGAGAAACACAAACGTTAAATAAACAAAAAAGTATGAATGCAGGTGAACAAACGAATGAAATGAAGATCGGATCTCAGAAACACAGGCGGTAATGTACACACCTCCAAACCAAAGGTGGGCAGTAGCGAGCCCCATTTATTTTTTACTCATAAATATTTAGTCTCTGCTGCATTTTTGGGGTTTAATTTCTCTGTGTTGGTTCAGCTTCTCTCATTATGGAGCTTTAAAGGTGCAGTGTGTAAGATTTAGGGGGATCTATTCGCAGAAATGAAATATTGTTTTTATTAGTGTATAATCAGCTGTAACTATGAATCATTGTGTTTTTGTTCGTTTAGAATGAGCCGTTCATATCTACATAGGAAGAGGCTCCTCTTCCAACAGAGGCTGTCATGTTGCGCCACCATGTTTCTACAATAGCCCGGAGTGGACAAACCAAACACTGGCTCTAGAGGGCGCCTTTCGCGTTTTTATGCTGAAGCAGCAGCTTGAATTTGCTGGTGTTGTCGCTCTGGTTTTAAGACGTAGAAACGAGAAGAATCCAGGGTCGCTGCCGGTTGGCTGACCATTTTGTGTTGTGAGCAGTTCGACAACCCAAATTTAGACAAACGGAGGATCAGACTTATTATTTAGCACAAGAAAAAGTGAGGGAGGGTGAATCCTCACCGCCAAAGAAGAGAAAACATGAAGAAACAAAACAAAATCGCGACAGACGACGGCAGAAAACCTGACGGCCACCGTAGGTTCTGCTACATGCTTGGAAAGGGAGGAGTGAGGGAGGGGGATTCAGTTGGTTGCAATCTCCCACCTCACCACTAGATGCCACTAAATCTTACAAGCTGCACCTTTAACATTTTATTTCAGACCAAAAGGATCCAAAAAGAACCGTACAAACTTCAGTTCCTCTACTGATAGATGTCCTAAGAATTTCTGCTGCGGTTCTAAAGGAAATCTCCAGGAGTTTTTGGACCTCAGACCTTTTTTTCCAAGTTTTTTTTATTTTTTTTAACAAATTTAATGTCATTCTTTCGTTGCACTAATAGTACTTTATTTTGAGTATGGGTTTGGGCTCATCAGCCCACCTTTGCTCCAAACTAATCAACAAAAAGTCCTGACGGTATGATCTGCATGTATGAGATGCATGAACTGACCGCAGTGCATGAATGAATTAAAGAACAAAGACTGAGATAACATACCAATGAGGAAGACGGGCATAAAGGCTCCACACGGCACTGGCATGGTCGTGGCCACAGCTGACATCCAGAACTGGGGGGGAAAGGAGGGACCATCAACAGAAACAGATTCGGTTAACAGAATAAGGACAAGACAGAGTTTACTAGGGTTAGTAATAGTTTAAGGTCACAACTTCAAATAACACGTTTCCTCATTTAACTCAAATGTAGTGGATCAGCCAAGACGTGTGGTGTCTGAGGTTTGCTCCTTTAGTTCTGCGCTTTAGCTACAAAGCCAATGTGGCTAACAAGTAATGGAAGCTTATACTCCACCAGTTAGCACTGTCATCATATACTTGCCTCACACCGTGTTTGAGCTGTTCAGTGATCTCTAATAGACTTGATTATGTGGTTTCTAAAAACAGAGAATAGTGTGTATGCAGGTGTAGTTGCCTACTGGCCGTCGCCCCAGGCCACACCATTTCACATTCTGGCCACTAAAATTGCACAGTGGGTTGCTGAAATTGCCTGTTTAGTCAGACTAACTGCATCCAATGCATCTGCATTCTGTCAGAACCTGTTAACTGAACCACTACGTTATCTAATGTGCCAGTGTGGTAACCGTGACTGGCCTCCTGCTGAGCTGTTCTGCCTGGGATCACAGATGCTGCTCTATTAGTTGGACTTCGCTAATATCACTCTAGGAATAAAATAATAAGTCTCACTTTATTTGGAGAGTCCACTATAGTCCCCTGTAGATTATCCACAGATGTTCAAATTGTTAACAAACTATCTGAGGTCAACGATGTTTTATTTCATTAAATTTATACTAGTAAAGTGTAAAACATAACTTCAACGTGATGTTCATGAGCACTCTCTTACTGCACAGCATTCAAAGGAAGGTCAGTTTACGCCGCCGGGCAGTTATTTCCAGTCATACAAGACCAGACTCCTCTCTCTTTCAATGGGGAGAGACCAAAATACTCAACTTACTGTTCAAAAACATCAAATATCAAACAAGAAAAAAGTTTTTTTGTAAACATTTAAAATCAATGATAAAATCTGACAATCGCCTCAAATAGTTTGTTGCGTTTGGCGCAATTGTTTTTTGGGGTTTTCTGCTACTTCACATGCGCAGATCTCGACAATGAGGCTCATGGTGTAACCAGCAAGCTAATGTGTTGTTATGTGAGGCGATCAGTGTGCGGTGGCCTTGAGAGTCACTGCAGTAGCAGGGGCAACACCACGGTCACTCTATGAAATAAAATAATAAGTCTCACTTTATTTGGATAGTCCACTATAGTCCCTTATAGATTATCTACAGATGTTCAAATTCATAAACTATCTGTTGATTCTAAACAGTGGTGGGGTTGGGGTTAGGATTTGGGCCAGGGTTAGGGCTAGGACCAGGGTGAGGGCTGGGTTTAGGTTTAGGGTTGAGGTTAAGGTTAGGGTTAGGATTAGAGCCGGTTTAGAGTTAAAGACAATTATGGCCAACTTAGTAGATATTTAGTTGAATATAACTTGAAAGTAAATAAAGTATCTACAAAGCATCTAAAGTGGACTCTCCAAGCTGGTGTTACACTGAATTCTACTGCACACTGGACATGTCATGTCGCACAGCGTCCAAATAAACAGAACCATTGCTTTTAATGATAATATGTACATTCGGTGGCAATGCACATCAGCGCTCAGCTACTCAAACACTGCTCAATTTCTCAGCGTCACACTGCACCACTTTATCATTACTACTGTGTTAAACTGAAGCCATATGGAGACCACAGAAAGCCCCAGTAGATCACGTGGCTTGAAATTTACACGGCAAAAGGCAGCCAGTCTTTTAGATAAACAGATTCATGCCAATAGTACCTCAGCTAACTTTCCTAGCCTAGTTTCTGTTTAAGTACCACAGCGAGTTTGCGATGCGGTAATGAACTGATTCTAAACATGATAATGATTTTTTTCCCCCAGTTTTCTCCCCAATTTAGATGTATTTATTTCCACCCACTAGTTAGGACCCTCCCAATCACACATTTACGGCATTTGGCAGATGCTCTAATCCAGAGCAACTTACAGTTTGGTCATTTTTACACAGGTAGGTGAAGGTAGTGTTAGGAGTTTTGTCCAAGGACTCTTATTGGTATAATGTAGGGTGCTTACCCAGGTGGGGAATTGAATCCCAGTCTACAGCGTAGAAGGCAGAGGTGTTACTCACTACACTATACCAACCACTATAACACAATATCACCAGCACTAGGAGGACGAAAGCTAGTACAGGCTTCTTCCGAGACTTGCGAAGCGCCAACACATCTTTTCAAACAGCTGCTAACGCAACGTAGGTTGAAACACAGACCACCAGTTCTGTTATGTCAGCTAACAGACGCCTGCGCTGGCTAGCATCACAGAGAGAGCGAGGCTTTCTTGGACACCCGGTCAAGGATGGCTGTAGCACAATGGGTCAAACTCTCGATCTCCTGATGATAGGGCCAACACTTACATAGCTGTGCTACTCGGGATTTCATTAAATTTATACGAACTTCAACTTGATGTTTATGAGCACTCTCTCACTGCAAAACATTCAAAGGCCATCTGTGCAGCACCGCCCGGCAGTTATTTCCAGCCATACAAGATCAGACTCCTCTCTCTTTCAATGGGGAGAGACCAAAATACTCAAATTATTGTTCAAAAACATACATAAAATCACTGATAATATCCGACAAACACCTCATAAATAGTTTGTAGCATTTGGCTCAATTGTTTTTTGGGTTTTTCTGCTACTTCACATGCGCAGATCTCGACAACGAGGGGGCTTTCCCGTTCATGGCATAACCAGCAAGCTAATTGGCCCTTTTTAGTTGAAGGGCAGCACTTTCTTTGCAACACCACGGTCACTACAACAGCAATGTTTTTAAGTATTTAATCATTTCTTTTTTTCAAAGCAACACTGGACTGGTTTCTGGCATTTAGCATGCTAAATACAATGTATATACAATAATCAGGTTTCTATTTTTGTGGCCACAGATGCTTATTTTTGGCCCGATTAGTGGCCCGAGTTGCCAGTGGGAGAATTAAATTTTTCCCCAAACTCTTCTTTTAAGAAAAAAGTTTGTATTTTTACACTGCATGCATATTTTTTACTCTACTAACACACTGTTGGTCACATTAAACTCTCTCATAACTGAGGCCATATTTAGTCTGTGTTCACACTGCAGGTAAAAGTGGCCCAAATCTGATCTTTTTCTTCACTGATTTGTTTTTTGTGTGACTGTATTAACAGTAAAAAAAGCCCCAAAAACATATTGACTCTCATTATCATAATAATCATCATACAAAGTTCAGGAGTGTGATCTGTTCAGACTGATGTGAGATATAGGCCATGGTAAAAAGATGCATGGGTAATACGTTTTAAAACTTAAAATGATGTCAGTTAAACAAAATGCCTTTTTGGTTACATCTGGCTCAGTAAATAGATGACATGACTTTTTGTAAACCCCCTGTATTTCTCTCTGTTCTCCAGCCACAGTGAAAGTTTCCACATGAATAGCCTGCAAGATTCATGAACGTAATAGAAAATGTGATGACCAAAAACAGGATTTCTTTCAGTATTGCTGAAATATCACAAAATAGAGGACATAATCTTGACAAAATCAATTCATAAGCAGCTTTAAGAAAAGAAATGGTTCACTAGAAGCTTTGGCAGTTCAGAAAACCCACACTGATAAAGTTTTAAACCTGTGTTTGGATATAAACGCAGGCCCCAATATTCTAATAGGCACTTCAGAAGATACATTGTTTAACAACCTTAATAAATTCAGCCTCATTCATCAAAACGAGGGTGTTGGGTAACTGGCAGCACGGCATAAATATGCATTCAGGTTAAAAGTAGCACACTTTTGCTTCAAGGGCTTCATAAAACATTTACACCAATAGATAGCCTGGTTAAAAACCATATAAAGAGATTTATGAATGCTAAACTGCAAGCAGTTAAGAACGTCTCAGACAGTCAGTGATGGATAACACATTAATCTTTAATAAGGACATTAAAGCAAAGGTTCGACCATAAATCAATTTTACATAATTCTGCCCAACTGTAGACAATGAGCCAAGTCATGTTTGGTGTCCGAAGTCTGCTTCTTTAGTTTTGCACTGGAGCACTGCCAACTTAAATCCTGAATTTTGTATGTATTTTGTATTTACTGAATCTTTCGTTACACTAATTAGTTTCAATCTTTTTACTAAATTTGGTTGCATCAAAAACCCTTAACGACTAACGACTAACGACTGCATCGCTTTAACAGGACGATAAACTGTTCAGAACCAACCTATGTAACCGCCAGTTTTGGGTTATGGTTAAGGTGAGGGTTAGGATTAGGATTAGGTTTTGGGTTGAGGTTAAAGTTAGGGTTAGGATTAGGGCCAGGGTGAGGGTCAGGATTAGGTTTTGGGTTGAGGTTAGGTTTAGGGTTAGGATTAGGGCCAGGGTGAAGGTTAGGGTTAGGTTTTGGGTTGAGGTTAGGTTTAGGGTTAGGATTAGGGCCAGGGTGAAGGTTAGGATTAGGATTTGGGTTGAGGTTAGGTTTAGGGTTAGGATTAGGGCCAGGGTGAGGGTCAGGATTAGGTTTTGGGTTGAGGTTAGGTTTAGGGTTAGGATTAGGGCCAGGGTGAAGGTTAGGGTTAGGTTTTGGGTTGAGGTTAGGTTTAGGGTTAGGATTAGGGCCAGGGTGAGGGTTAGGATTAGGATTTGGGTTGAGGTTAGGTTTAGGGTTAGGATTAGAGCCAGGGTGAGGGTTAGGATTAGGATTTGGGTTGAGGTTAGGTTTAGGGTTAGGATTAGGGCCAGGGTGAAGGTTAGGATTAGGATTTGGGTTGAGGTTAGGTTTAGGGTTAGGATTAGGGCCAGGGTGAGGGTTAGGATTAGGTTTTGGGTTGAGGTTAGGTTTAGGGTTAGGATTAGGGCCAGGGTGAGGGTTAGGATTAGGATTTGGGTTGAGGTTAGGTTTAGGGTTAGGATTAGGGCCAGGGTGAGGGTTAGGATTAGGTTTTGGTTTGAAGTTAGGTTTAGGGTTAGGATTAGGGCCAAGGTGAGGGTTAGGATTGAGTTTTGGGTTTAGGGTAAGGTTAGGATCAGGATTAGGGCCAGAGTGAGGGTTAGGTGTTGGGTAAGGTTGGTAAGTTTAGGTTTTGCGTAATGAAAGTAACATATTAACATTACATCTACTTAATGTAAGTAATGTATCAACAGAACATCTACAAGATATCTACTTCAGTGTATTCAGATGCTTCACCACTGATACATCACTGATATGTTTTTGATGTGTTACTGATAATCTGTTAAGAGTTTATTAATCATCTACAAAAGACCACTCCAAATGAAGCATTACCAAAATATCCAGTCTAGAACAGATCGATGCGTACAAGTTTATGTCTTTAATTCTTAACTGAATAAAACATTGAACCAAAAATAGACACTGCTTGTTTGTTTATTCTGTAATATTTCCATGCAACAACCAAATGTGCTAATGTGCTACTAACAGTTTCTGGCCAAACAACCAAACAACAGCATCAGTTTAGATGTTTCTAAACATCTCCCAGAACTGGAGCTGACATGGAAAGCTTGCAAACCTTAGCTAAACCTACAATATTTTAGAACTCAAAATGATCAAATCATTTCAGTTCGTTTACAATGTTAATAACAGCAGTTCACAATTTTCAATCCATCGTTTGATAACAAATGATAAACTATGGTTAAATGTTAAACAGCGCTGCAAACTAGGAGAGAGGAGCTGGTTAGCATAAGTGTAGCATGTTAATAGCTCTGCTCCCCACAGAACAGGTTTGATTGTGGCTAACAGAAGCTACACTAACGCAAGTTTAGATGATAATGACTCAAAACTGAGGCAGTGAAGTTGAACACCTAGTGATACAGTGGCAGAAAGCCGAAATTCAGAATCAAATCTGTTCTGTGGTGTTTAGATCCATAGCCTGCTACCTGGCTCATATCTCCTAGTTAGCTTAGCTCGATCCAAGCTCGATTCCAACCAACTGCTCTGCTGTTAAGTGTAGATGATAAAAACTCATGTTTTTGAGAACAAATTTAAGTGACTGGAAGCAGAGGGAGAAAAAGCCGAAATCGGACCTGTTCTGTGGTGTTTTGAGCTGTAGTCTGTTGGCCTAGGCCAGTTTAGTTATAAGGCTAAAGGTGGCACCCGCCACAGTACAGGCTTGGCTCCAGTTAACTGATGCTAAGAGGTTAAGAAGTTAAAGACCCATATCTGAGAGCTCGTGTGCGAAATCACTACTCAATTTGGTTCTGAAGGCAGCACTGCCTTTGAGGTAGAATGAACATAATTGGTTACCAGCTAACAGGCGGGGATGAATGTGATTGGTTAAGCAGAGAAAGTTGGAATAAGAGATCATACTATAAGATACTATAAGGTTTGTCTAATATAGAGGCCCATATGTACTGGGATGTGTTCATAATTCATGTCACACTGAAAGCATATTATTACTATTACGTTTATTACTAGTTTGTTGCAAAAAACATTGGATTTAAACTGGAGCCATGAACGCACAGTGTGCATGTTCCACCGTAATACGCTTAAAGTTTAAGCAGTTGTGATTTAGGCGCGGAGAGCTTGACCACAGCAAAGTTTGCTGGCTGCAAGCCGCCATCGTTGCAGGAGGTACGTCTTTGGTTCCAACATGTAAACGCAGTATTAGTAAAGAAACTGCCGTCGCTCATGTTTAATAGCCAGCATTCTTACTAGTCTACTTGCATCACTTTGCTGGCTAACAAGAAAGCAGTCAAAGAAGACGCTGCTTTAGAAGCTGCTAGTTTTCCAGGCAGCTTTCTGAGAAACCAACACCATATAAAAAGAATTTCCTGAAAAACGACAACAAAGACTAAATTCCACACCTTTTAATGCGCTGCATCCACATTAGCAGCACTGAGGAACAGAGAGACGTTTCTAAAGATAAGCCCCGCCTACTGGTTATTTTAATTGGTTGTTCTCTGAGCCAATTACGTTTGTTCTGCCTCAAGGGTAGCGCTGCCTTCAGTACTGTTTTGATTTTGCACATGAGCTCTCTGAGATCACCAAGTCAAGGGACTGGTGTTGGAGTGACGGCTGGAATTGAACGTGTTCTGTGGTGTGTAGCTGTTCGCCATCACTGAGCCGCTGTCTTGCGTAGTTTTTCTTTGGTACTAGCTCTACATTGGAAAGGGTTATGCGGTTCCTGTTGGTTTCCCCAAAACCAACACCCACTTAGAGCAAAGTGTAAATTTGGTGTGGTGCATAAACCTGAAGACAGTTGCTTATGGAAAAACTACATTCTTAACAAAAGAAGCTTCTCCAAGGGTTCTTTCCTACATAGAACCATTTCATGCTTAAATGGTTCTTTGCCTGGTGAAATGATTCTTCAGAATGACAGTTCTTTAAGGGTGCTTTAGTAAAGAAAATGGTTCTATATAGAACCATGAATGCTCCAATAACTGTTTGCATGATTAAAGGGTTCTTTGTATTGTCAAAGCGTTCTTCAGACTGATGGAGAATGTGCTGCCGTTGGTTCTATAAAGCACCTTTTTGAAAAGCGTTCTGCATAGCACCAAAAAGCGTTCTTCCATTGTTATTAGCTTAACATCGCAACAATAGACGAACCTTTTTGTGCTATATAGAACTATTTGTTCATGCTTAAATGGTTCTTTACATACTGAAATGGTTCTCATGGTTCTAAATGGACTCACTGCCTTTACTAAAGAACCCCTGAAAAACAATGTCATTGCTTGAACTTTGGGAAAATTGTGTAAATGTGATTTTTGGCCCAACTGTTACTTTAAAAAGGGTTATTATGGATACGACGCAGGAGAGTGTACTTACCTTCATGACGATGAAGAGGAGGAGGGTGATGAAGACGCTGACCTGCGGGTGCTTCCAGGCCTGAGGGTGGCTGGCGTACTCAAACTCCTCCGCCACGCCTTGCTTGTACCACGTTCGGTTATCAAACAGTGCCACTAATGACTCGTGTTGAGTCAGCTTAAGAGGAAACAATACAAGCTTCTGTATTTACAGCTCAACCTCATCTTAGCAAAGGTCAATGAGCAAAAACTCACACTGAACAAATGGAGTGATCAATAACTGTCAGTGTGCTGGCTGAGTTAGGGCCTGGATTCACTCAGAACAAGTGACATACACCGGTCAGGCATAACATTATGACCACCTCCTTGTTTCTACGCTCATTGTCCATTTTATCAGCTCCACTTACTACATAGGTGCACTTTGTAGTTCTACAGTTACAGACTGTAGTCCATCTGTTTCTCTGCATACTTTGTTAGCCCCCTTTTACCCTGTTCTTCAGTGGTCAAGACCCCCATGGACCCTCACAGAGCAGGTACTATTTGGGTGGTGGATCATTCTCAGCACTGCAGTAACACTGATGTGGTGGTGGTGTGTTAGTGTGTGTTGTGCTGGTATGAGTGGATCAGACACAGCAGTGCTGCTGGAGTTTTTAAACACTGTGTCCACTCACTGTCCACTCTATTAGACCCTCCTACCTTGTCAGTCCACCTTGTAGATGTAGTCAGAGATGATAGCTCATCTACTGCTGCACAGTTTGTGTTGGTCATCCTCTAGTCCTTCTTCAGTGGTCACAGGACGCTGTTGGCTGGATATTTTTGGTTGGTGGACTATTCTCAGTCCAGCAGTGACACTGAGGTGTTTAAAAACTCCAGCAGCACTGCTGTGTCTGATCCACTCGCACCAGCACAACACACACTAACACACCACCACCACGTCAGTGTTACTGCAGTGCTGAGAATGATCCACCACCCAAATAGTACCTGCTCTGTGAGGATCCATGGGGGTCCTGACCACTGAAGAACAGGGTAAAAGGGGGCTAACAAAGTATCAGAGAAACAGATGGACTACAGTCTGTAACTGTAGAACTACAAAGTGCACCTATATAGTAAGTGGAGCTGATAAAATGGACAATGAGTGTAGAACGTTAAAGTAAGAAAAGAAGATGAAAAGAGATGAGCTTTTAATAAAGTGGACACTTTGGAGAGGGGTAAAAAGCCCCCCAGCACTGAGCCGTGGGGCAGTGGAACTGTGTTCTCTGGAGTGATGGAGCTCCATCCAATACCTTTGGGATGAGTTGGAGTGATTCAGAACTGACCATCTATCATCAGTACCTGATCTCACTAATGCTCAATCAAATCCTCACAGCAATGTTCAACATCTAGTGCAAAGCCTTGTCGGAAAGGTAGAGGCTGTTACTGCAGCACAAACTCACTATTAACACTCTTCAGTTCAGAAGAAACTCTGGAGTCGACAGACTTTTGGATGGATAGTGAATCTTTTAAGTACAGATAAAAAACGTCTCTTATAATGTAAAACAGGTCATCTGAGTGTCTCTCAGTGGATCCAGGCCTTTATAGACACACTTAAACAGTCGCTGACTCACAGCACAGAGACGAGGTTCAGCAGGACAAACAGAAAAACACAGAGGACAGAATATCAGACCTGGCCAGCCATAAACTGCCCAAATCCTGGGGGGAAAGTGAGGGTGGACACCAGGAGAGTGACCAGAGCAGGGTACACCAGCCTCCTGGAGAGAGAGAGAGAGAGAGAGAGAGAGAGAGAGAGAGATGAAGAAACAGATAGAGGGGTGAGAGAAAGAGAAGGACAAGAGAGAAATAGAGAGAGCAAGAAATAAAAAAGGAGGGGACAGAGAAAGATAGACGAGAAAGAGAAGACATGAGAGAGAGAGACAGAACAAAGAAAGAAAGAAAGAAAGAAAGAGGAGTAAGAAAGTAAAAATATAGAAAGAGAAAGAGAAATAAAGAGATGGTGAGAGTGAAAGAAAGTGAGGAAGAGAAGGAAGACAGAGACAGAGAGTGAGAAAGTGAAAGAAAAGAGAAGAAAAGGAGAGACAGAAAGAGAGAGAGAGAGGAAGACAGAGACAGAGAGAGAAAGAGAAGAAAAGGAAAGGAAGAGAGAGAGGAGAGAGATAAAGAGAGAGAAAAGAAGACAGAGACAGAGAGAGAAAGAGAAGGAAAGGAGAGAGGAGAGAAAGATAAAGAGAGAGAGAAAAGAAGACAGACAGAGAAAGAGAAGAAAAGAGAAAAGGAGGGAAAGAGAGAGAGAGATAAAGAGAGAAAGAGAAGAAAAGGAGAGAGGAGAGAGAGATAAAAAGAGAGAGAAAAGAAGACAGAGAGATAAAGAGAAGAAAAGGAG
>NW_023494807.1:30050730-30430730 GCF_904425465.1 Colossoma macropomum
TCTCTGGAACATCCTGTCTTGCCCTGCTTTGTCTTTCCTGGTTTCTGTCTGTCTGTCGTTGTTTATCTTCCCTCACGTGTCTTGCCGTGTGCTTCTTGTCATCTGTGTCACCTGTCTGTTGTCTGTAGCACCGCCCTCTTATTAGTCCCAGGTGTTTCTGGTTTGTTCCATGTGTATTTATACCTTTGGCTGTGTGCTTTGTTTTTGCTCGGTGTTTTGTGTTCTCAGGCCCTGTTCTCGTTTTCTCCCGTTTGTTATCTAGTCCTCTTCATGTTCTTTAGTCTTGCTTCCCTCCTGTTGTAGTATTTTGTTAGTGAACGTTCTTATTGTTTTCTGGATTCTTTCATCATCGCTTTCACTAAACACAAGGACTTGCTCTTCCTGCCTCTTCGTCTCCCTCTACGTCACACCCTCCTTCAGTCAAGTGGTACAAATGGAGAGCATAAACGTCATGACAGCTAATCAATTACAAGATTTCTTCCCACAGTTCGTTTTACTATTGACGTTATCGATTGATTAGCTGTTGCAGCTCTACTCTGATAAACATGAAGCCGAGTGCTGAAGATAAATATACCTGAATCCTGAGCACAGAGCTGCTTTATTCCCTGCTGAAAAGAAAAATATATGGACATATATATATGAAATATATTTCACTTACTATATAGGTGCACTTTGTAGTTCTACAGTTACAGACTGTAGTCCATCTGTTTCTCTGATACTTTGTTAGCCCCCTTTTACCCTGTTCTTCAGTGGTCAGGACCCCCATGGACCCTCACAGAGCAGGTACTATTTGGGTGGTGGGTCATTCTCAGCATTGCAGTAACACTGATGTGGTGGTGGTGTGTTAGTGTGTGTTGTGCTGGTGCGAGTGGATCAGACACAGCAGTGCTGCTGGAGTTTTTAAACACTGTGTCCACTCACTGTCCACTCTATTAGACACTCCTACCTTGTCAGTCCACCATGTAGATGTAAAGTCAGAGACGATAGCTCATCTGCTGCTGCACAGTTTGTGTTGGTCATCCTCTAGTCCTTCCTCAGTGGTCATAGGACGCTGCCCACCGGACCCTGGTGGCTGGATGTTTTTGGTTGGTGGACTATTCTCAGTCCAGCAGTGACACTGAGGTGTTTAAAAACTCCAGCAGCACTGCTGTGTCTGATCCACTCGCACCAGTACAACACACACTAACACACCACCACGTCAGTGTTACTGCAGTGCTGAGAATGATCCACCACCCAAACTACAAAGTGCACCTATATAGTAAGTGGAGCTGATAAAATGGACAATGAGAATAGAAACAAGGAGGTGGTCATAATGTTATGCCTAATCAGTGTATATATTAGTGTTTGGAATGTATTTCAGAATGGACTGCACTGTACTTGATATATATATATATATATATATATATATATATATATATATATATATATATATATATATATGTATACACATATTTCTTTTTCCATATGGGAGTAAAGCAAGGCTTTCCAAAGGAAGGCAAGGCGGTTCCTGAGCGTTATCTAAGGCTTCAGCGGTGAATCATGTAAACATTGATTTAGCTCTGTGTAATAGAGTTAGAGGTCAAAGTACTGAATGACTCCTGTGGAACTGCAGTACACTTTACCTCCAATAGGGGCAGCAAAGCAGCAGCCAACTCCAACCGCACACGCCGCAGAGAGCATCTCCGTATTCCTCAGTTCATTCTGCAAGAGAGCACACACACACACACACACACACACACGCACACACACACACCATACACACACACACACACCACAGACACACAGAGACATACACACAGACACACGCTGTGCAGAGCTTTCTAAGGCAGTATTATGTAACGCAGAAGAGGTGATTAGACTGAACTGAAAGATACACTCCACTCTTAAAAAAGACGGTTCTCTAAAGTTCTTTAGTAAACACAGTGGGTCTATACAGAACTATCTGCATGCTTAAACAGTTCTTTGGTTCTTTAGATTGATGGAGGATGTGTTTGGTTCTATGTACCACCAAAAAGGGCTCTGCTACTGTTACAACACTGACATCATAACAATAGCAGAACACGTTTTGGTGCTATATAGAACCATTTTCAAAAAGGTTCTATACAGAATCATATACAGCACATTCTACATCATTCTGAAAAATTCATTAAAATTAATTTCACCATGCAGAGGACTATTTAAATATGCAAACGGCTCTTTGAGTGTTCATGGTTCTATATAGAACCACAGTCTTCACTGCAAAAAATGAGGTGAAAAAATCTTAAATCTAGCCAATATGTCTAATAATTCTTATTATGAGATTGTTGTAAGAATATAATAAGACTAACTTATTTCTAGTCATTTTTTTACCTGTTTTTAGGGATTTTATCTTTTGAAAGTGTCTTATTCCATGGGCAGATCATTTTACCTGTTTCAAGCATGATTTCTTTAAATAAGCAAAATGATCCGCATTATTTCCCTAACAAAATAAAATGATCTGCCAATGGAATACAACACTTTTACTAGATAAAATTACTTAAAACAAGTAGAAAAAGTGTCTAGAAATAGCTTAAATAATCTTATAATATGCCTAAAACAATCTCATAATGAGAAATATCAGATATACTGACCACATTTAAGACGTTTTCACTTCCTAAGATGTGCCGAGTTTACTAAAGCACCACATGGAGAACCACCTGTTTTCAGAGCGTGCTTGCACTAACTACAGCTTCGCTCTGTGTACCACAATCACCACAATAATCGACAAGAACAGACTCTTTTTAATGTGCTGTGCCATTAAATCTGCATGTTCTTGTATGTGGATAAAAAGAATGATCGTCAAACATACATCAAAACCGAAATAACAAACGTGAAATTAAAAGAAATCACAAATGGGGAATAGACAGCAAAATAAGGGTCTAGGTTTGCTTATCAAAGATCAACAGAAAATACTCGTTTGGTGACGTGGACACATCAGTCATACCCCGCACACCCTCTTACCTTGTTTCCCTCAAACGGCTCTTCCTTCAGCAGTAAGTGAAAATAGACATGGATACAAGTGAGTACCTGCACATCACGGCGCGAATGTATGTGCGGCCTCTGCCGCGTTCTCTGCTAACACAACACCTGCACACTGTGTATAGTGTATCCACACGGTCCCAGTGACTTGTTTTAACAGCGCAGTGATAATTTGCGCTCAGGAGTGGATAATTGGCTGGGTTTTTGCAGCCAATTATCCACCGATGCAGCATTTTCAATCAGCTCTGAAAATGATTAACGTCGGCCTCGTCTTCTAACTCTCATTTTATTTTATTGTATATTATTTTATTTCATTTATTTATTATTTTATATGCCATCGTACATCACAGAAACGCTCAGTGTAAATAATGCAGTCTATCAGACTCGTTCCAGTGATTGGACCCTTCAGGTGCCGAGAGCTTTTACAGAGCTGGGAAAATCTGCTTTTAGCTACAGCACCAGTGGCTGGAATTCAATAGAGGGAACTCTAAAACTTGGCTCTCTGGTGTCACATGAACCAGCTCCAATCAGCCTGACACTGCTTTATTTGATTTCGCTTAATTTTTAATATGACTTTTGGTATTTTTTAGCTGTGTCTTTTGTCTGTTGTTTTTAATTTTTACTTTTACTTTTATACTTTTATCTCTTTACTTCTTATCATTTTTTTATTTCTTTTATTAGTATTCTTTTTATTTCTTTTATTATTGTCAATTTATTGTTTTACCTCTATTTATTTATTATTTTTATGTTTAATTTATTTCATTTATGTTTTTATTTATTTTATCCTTATCTGCTCTGTTGCTTGATAAGTTGTTATTGTAATGTTAATCGTTTACTGATTTAACAGTTTATTGGTAGCTTCTTATTATTAAATTTTACTTTTATGATTTTTATTATTTAATTATAGCATTTATTTTTTTACTGTACAACTTCTCAATCCCTGATTCCTGTATTACTCAGCTGCATTGTAAAGGAGGGTCTCCCTCAATGTATTCTGAGTTTAAATAAAGGTTGATTGATTGATTTTATTTACTACATGTACATGTTTGTCTGATTCTGTGCAAAACCAAATTCCTTGTATGTGTAAGCAAACCTGGCCAATAAAGCTTCTGATTCTGATTCATTCAGCTTCCATCCACATCATACAGAGGCTGAAATAAGCCGAAGCCGATCCAGCTAGCTGGGTTTTGCCCCGTGAGGTTGTCTGTTCACGGGACTAATTGAAGCTTTCTCCTTGCTTGTAATCAAAAGTAACACCCACAGGTATACACGGGCGTCAGACCAGTAATTAGCCTGGTCCCTGCAGTCGGCCCGCGACTGCGGTTGCATGCAAACATGCAATTGTCTCATTGACTAATTACGCTGCCTAGGAGATCCGTCCAGTTACAGCTCAGTGCTGACATTGTCTAGCACGGTTTACAGCCCCGAGTCTTCCGTCAGACTCATTTTGTACTAACAACGTTATTGATCGCTTTACACAGAGCTGAGACAGCTGTGAGAGCGCTGGACGAGGGCCAGAGATTGAAAGACAAATATTACACAAAACGCCTCACAGCCTAGTAAATCTTAAGCTTACACTACAGCAGTGGTTCCCAAACTGTGGTACAGGTACCCTCAGGGGTACAGCGAACGATATTGGGGGGGACGTCAAAAGAATCCAACATAAATCTTCATTTAATTTCTTTAAATCAGCTGATCGCACAATTACATGCTGCTCTGATACAAGCAACAAAGTCTCCAGCACAGGGCAGCTTTAGCAGTTCTGTGTTTTATTCTTTAATCGTAAAAGGTTGCATTAGAGAAGAGTTTCATTCTGGCGTCTTCGGTGTAATATATATACATACACACCGATCAGGCATAACATTATGACCACCTCATTGTTTCTATGCTCATTGTCCATTTTATCAGCTCCACTTACTATATAGGTGCACTTTGTAGTTCTACAGTTACAGACTGTAGTCCATCTGTTTCTCTGATACTTTGTTAGCCCCCTTTTACCCTGTTCTTCAGTGGTCAGGACCCCCATGGACCCTCACAGAGTAGGTACTATTTGTGTGGTGGATCATTCTCAGCACTGCAGTAACACTGACGTGGTGGTGGTGTGTTAGTGTGTGTTGTGCTGGTCTGAGTGGATCAGACACAGCAGTGCTGCTGGAGTTTTTAAACACCTCAGTGTCACTGCTGGACTGAGAACCAAAAACATCCAGCCAACAGCGTCCTGTGGGCAGCGTCCTGTGACCACTGATGAAGGACTAGAGGATGACCAACACAAACTGTGCAGCAGCAGATGAGCTATCGTCTCTGACTTTACATCTACAAGGTGGACTGACCAGGCAGCAACACTCCTGTGTCTGATCCACTCGCACCAGCACAACACACACTAACACACCACCACCACGTCAGTGTTACTGCAGTGCTGAGAATGATCCACCACCCAAATAGTACCTGCTCTGCGAGGGTCCATGGGGGTCCTGACCACTGAAGAACAGGGTAAAAGGGGGCTAACAAAGTATGCAGAGAAACAGATGGACTACAGTCTGCAACTGTAGAACTACTCTCTAACCACAACTCAAAAATCATGTTTTACTAAATTTGTAAAAGGGCTACTAAACTTGGCATTGCACCACAAAAGTCACATGGACTCTTCATTACGATGCAATACGCTGGCCCCTCTTTTGTAAAAGCATGTCAAAATAAAAGTCCTTTGTTTTTGCTTGTGCTGCCTGACATTTGAGGAAGTAAGAACTTGCAGACAAATGTTTTTCAGTGAGTTGATCACTTTTAAAGTTGCTTTTTTGCAACATGGTTTTATTTTGAACTTTTTAAGCATAAAATCATGCCAAACTATTTTATTCAGAATTTTATAACTAAATTACCTTTTTGGATAGTTTACTTAATCAGCATATGGCTGGACAGTTGTGCTACCTGACATTTTTAGACTTTTGGAAGCAAAAAAGAAATAAAAATGAATTTTATATGGATGCACTAAAAACTGTTTTACATAAAAGAGGTATTGTTGAATAATAATATGTCATGTATATAGTAAAGTATTTTTTCCATATATATTATTTGTGTGTATGTGTGACAGAGAGGGGTGTACACACAAGGACGTTTAATGTCTGAGGGGGTACAGGGCTGTACAAAGTTGGGGAACCACTGCGCTACTGTATGCTTTTCCACAATATGTGGTATCAGTGGATTCAGAGGAGGCCTGAGAGAGTCCTGTAAGAATGAAGGTCCTGGTAATATATTGTTTGGCTAACAATACTGACCAATATTGAGGTTCTGCAACTATCGCTATCAGTAAAAATCATGTCAACATTTAGTGTCTTGTTTTCTATTGTAATAAACAAACGCCTGTCATGTCAGATAAAACCTTTTCAGAGAATTCAATGGTTTCATGCTGGAATGTCAGTCATTATTACTCTGTTCAATCCTTTGTTTGAGGGTCACCCTCAGAGTACTCTGAGTTATAGAAAAGGTTAATTGATTGATTGATTAACTTATCGATTGACTGATCGATTATAAAGGCTGTTAAGTCAGCACTTCAAAAACTACCTTGATTAAAAATAAGAAAAATAAGAGCTAATTAACACAAAACGCAAAGAACTCTGAGAAGCTTCAGGCTATAATAATTATACTATTTATGGCTTTGTGAGTCTGAGACTATATAAAAGATATATTATCCAATATCCAATAGTCAATATTATCAGTTACTAAAACTGTTAAAATCAATATTGATCACAATTTGTCATATCGGTCAAGCCCTCCTACACATGAGCTCTCTAGTGCTCCACAGCCTGTTCCAACCAGCAGGCTCTATAAACCAGTCTGAACAGGCTGTAATTTGAGGCAACTGGGATTTGATGTGATAAATATAGTCAAGACCACAAAGACTGAAGCACACAATGCCAGAACCTCAAACGGAGCAACGCTGCAAAATTGGTGCTGGAGAAAAATGTATGATGTTGTAAGGCAGATATTAAATTAATATGAAAGCGTCTCTCACCATGTAGATTCCTCCAAACAGGGCCATGAATTTACTCAGCAGAGCAGCACACAGACTGGCAACATGGACGAACGGCCCCTGAGTAGAGAGACAGTGTGGAAAGAGTTAGAGGTGACCACACTGAGGATCTAATGTCTAGACATTAATTCACCTTGACTCACTAATCTTGGGTTTCTTTTCAAATTCACTTAAAAAAACACTAATGTGGCCAATAACGACTGGAAGCTGGGAGCTCTGATGTGAAATAACCCTTAAATTCTGTATCAAGTACAGTGAGATACATACTCATTCTGCCGACTCAGTCGGGCCCCAGCAGGTCACATCCTGGACTTCAAGGAAAATCGTATATTTTTAAAACTGTGCTCTAAACAGTTTCGTTTGAACAGTTTCTTGTTTTTAAAGTTTGCCCATAAAGGTTCTACGTTGCCTGTAAAATGTTGAGTTTAGATGATTACTGAATGCTAATACCTGACTGGACTGAGCTGAAATGTTATTTGAGTATAAATGCATTACAAAGAATAATATTTCAGTTCAAATCATCTGGTTTCATCATATTAAAATTCACACAGCCAGTTTATTCACTGGAGAGTGTCTTTCATATGCCATCATGAAATCTTTTGTCTTTAAATCTCATATTTGAGTCACTTTTTTTGAAAAAATTGGTTTTATGTAGCATTCCCACATTTCTACAACAAAGTTGAGTCTGAAATCTTACCATATACCCTGTTACCATGACAACCCCACTTACAAGCTTAAGAAATATGGTTCTTCGAGGGTTCATTAGTAAAGAAAATGGTTATATACAGAACCATGAACACTTAAAGAACCATTTGCATTATTAAAGGGTTCTTTGCATGGTGAAATTGTTTTTCAGATTGATGGAGAATGTGCTGTAGATGGCTTTATATAGAACCTAGAAAGCACCAAGCTTGTATTGTAACAATAGCAGAACCCTTTTTGGTGCTATATAGAACCATCTACAGCACATTCTTCATATACCTGAAGAACCATTTCACCATGCAAAGAACTCTTTATTTGTGCAAAGGTTTCTTTGAGTGTTCATAGTTCTATATAGAGCCATTTTCTTTACTAAAGAACCCCTCAAGAACCATTTTTTAAGAGTGTAGGACTAAATTGAGGACAGTATCTACTACAGAATAACAGTTCCCAACTTCATAATCTCATCATGAACTCCAGATAAGAAAACAGTATCACACAAACATCCTAACTAGACTAAACCTCCTAAATCCTGTCCTAACTTTAGGATGAACCCCAACAGGGTCCTCACTTCTGTTTAAGGTCCGTTTCTATGGTTTTTAGGCAGCTGTGTCAGCAGCATAGTTCACTACCAGCATAATGAGCTCCATTTATTTCTACTGTAAAACGCTGCTTTCACTGTGAGATGATTTTCGTTTCTAACTCTGCATTTTAAAGATCTCAGACGCTGCAGACTCGATCTCCACCGCCCCTTTGATCACCTTCGTGTGTTAATGTTGATGATGAAATATTACAGTGATGGTGGTGAATAATGAGGAGACGGAGCTGAACGTGTGTCTGTTTATTAGGAGGAGTAATGTCAGCTAAAGAGTTTGGGAAATGGAGACTGAAACTGGGGAGCGACCACGCTCTGACAAACAGCAGGGGGCGCTCTCACAATGTTCTTAACTTCAAGTTTATCATGCTTTAGTTTTGTGTGACCTTTTTTCCCTCAGTTACGGCAGCTGTCTCACTAACTAACTCGCTTATTTTAATTACGAGTTCATGTTTCAGCTGTGTGTGTATGGCCGGTTGCTAGTTAACGGACCTTGCAGTTGATTGTCGACTTCAGTTGAGTAAGTTAAGATTTCCTAATTTGAGATAAGATGCTGTATTATCAGATTCCTTAATTAAGATACAATTTGCTTCTATAATACAAATTTGTGAATGATCTTATCCTGACCTCTCAGATCTTAAAACAAAAAGATAGGAAGTTTCTGTAATACGGCTCCTGCCTTAACTTACTCACTCATGTTTAGAAGGCTGAAGGTTCTCCACAAGGGGGTGCCATTGGCGCTGTTCCTCAGTGATACAGTGTCTTTGTTAAAGCTCTGTTTTGGAGGCCTTTTTCAAAAGGGATCGATCCAATTCATTCACACATTTTTCCAAATGAAGTAAATTATTATTCATTAACATATGCAAATTAATATGTGCTATGACTATGGTTCAACATTGCCTTAACATAAGCAGGCACAATATAAATAGACAGAAAAAGTTGAAATAGAAAAGCACTGGATTTACAAATCTACCTTTATAATGCTCCAAATAGTCGGTGTCATTTTTGCAGGGTAATATATTCTTTTATGCGAAGAATCTCTTGCAGAGGCACCAAAAATGACCCAGCATGGCCGTGACGTCGCACATAACATACACAAACATCACCATCGGCACCATTTCTCGTCACTCTAACAGTCAGTGTGCTTCTCCTCTGCCTCAAGCTGATTTCAAACAGAGCCGAGAGTTTTACCTTCAAAGCTCTGAGAACATCAGGAGGGAACACTGATCATATCACACAGGTTTGGAAGCCATCAGTGACACCATGAAATCAGTTTGAGGCACAAGCAAGCCAGGATACTTGCTCGCTGACTCTGCAAGATTCTGTGCATAAAAGTGCCCCCCCCCAACATTCATAAGAAACTGAACACCACAAACATCCATTGTTCTTTGAGAATATTAAAAACTAATTTGGAAATCCAGTGTTTTTAATTGACTGATTTACTCTTTATGTTGAAACATGATTAAACAATGAAAGAATCACAGCTGTAATTGTTTTAATTGTTTTATATGTTAATGAGCTGTGGAGTGGGTTTACGTGTGGTTGAGTGCTCGGTGCAGGAACCTGGGTTCCCAACATAAGGACTGCTCAATACTTCGAGGTAAGTTCCAACAAAACATCCATATTTTAGTGTTCACGTAATAAAAGACTAATTAAACTAATTAAATTAAACTCATTAAATTAAATGAAAGCAGTTTCTGGACATACTGACTCTAGTTGACTTGTTCAGTCCAATACAAGTTTTCCTGACTCAACTTCAGTACAGGATGAGGCCACAGGGTCGATTAGACCTTTAACTCCACAAACAGGCCTCATACCCACCATTTTTGCTCCCGTTCCAAAGCCTAGACTGCAGCTGAGGTAGGTTGCATTTCTCGGCCGCTACATCACCAATCCAGAGTGAAGCGCCCTTCATATGCAGCCTGGAAATGCAGCCTACATTCTGACTTAGTGATTTCAGGGACACAACTGATCCTTCCAGGCCTTCGGTTACCCACAGTTCTCTGCACACGAACGATGCAAAGGAAAAAAAAACAGCACCACCAACAGCAAATGATGGAAAATGAAGCTGTTGTAGCAGAGCTGGTTTAAAATGTAAGTTCTTCATGTCCTTCAATTCGTCTTTGTTACCTTATAAAGTGTAAAATGATTAATTAACGCTTTCATCTAAATATCGTATATCGTCCATACATCGTATTTTATTTATAAGTATTTGTATATATGTGTAGTTTATCGTACTACATAAGATCATCTCCTCCATTTCTGTGCCGAAATAAAAAAGCAACAAACTCAAGGCAGCGGCTCCGTTTTCTCACCGGTTCCCTCACGAGTTTGGCGCCGCTCTGGTGGCGTCACCACGCAGCCTCGTTAGGACCGATCCATTTGTCTGACCAATAGGCTACTAAGGAGGAGTCTTCATAGGACAGACCCGCCCTACCTCAGCTACAGCCTAGGCTTTGGAACACAGCTAATATCTCTCCCTCTGTTTAAACTCATAGCCCCACCCATAATCAGACTGCGCCAAACCACTGCTACGAGCAAGAGGGTCAACAGAGGATTGTACAATATTAAAATGCAGACATCGTTGTCAACAAAATAATGCTGATGTCATTCGTCCATTCTTTCTTTTATATTACCCATAGGGATGTTCTCAGTTGCTTATATTTAACGTTCTTTCTCTCTCACAGGTATCTCAATCTCAGGCCCCCCTCAAGTTAACTGAGGGCCCTTCAGGACCAGACAGACACTAGCTGCATTCCAAAGCCTGGGCTGCAGCCGAGGTAGTGCGGGTCCTCGGTAGGACTGTCCTATGAAGACTCGCCCTTAGTAGCCTATTGGTCACACAAATGGAGCAGCCCTAACAAGGCTGCGTGGTGACGTTGTCAGAGCGGCACCAAACTTATGAGGGAATTGGTGAGAAAACGGAGCCGCTGCATTGAGTTTGTTGCTTTTTCGTTTCTTCACGGAAATGGAGGAGATCTTATGCAGTACGATAAACGACTTGTACACAAATAATTCTAAATACAATACAATATATGGACGATATATATAATCACTCTGAATGTAGGCTGCCTTTCTAGGCTGTGTACGAAGCGTCCTTCACTTTGGAACGGCCTTCTATGACGTAGCGGCCGAGAAATGCAGCCTGGAGTTTGGAACGCAGCTGATGTCAACAGGTAAGTAAATATAAGTGCACATTTTTACACTGACCTGTACACCTGCTTTTGTTTTAAAATCCCCAAAGTCTGCACTAAGTGTCCCAAAATAGTCTTGCTGATGGGGCAGACCTACTGACTTCATCACAGACCTCACTAACCTTAATCATGAGAAAAGTGAAAGGAGGATTAATCCGTTTCGATAAAATATAGGATCCAACATGGATTTTAGTTCTGAAGCTGTTTGAATTCATGTTGTATCTTTGAAAAGCCGCTGGCAGAAATGAATCATTTACAGATGGGATATAAAACTACATTTTTCCAAAATAAAAAGAATGAATACAGACAAGAAAAGCAAATCCTCCAATAAATCAAACCTGGTGGGGGAATTTATCATCATGAAATTGGATTGAGATTATGCTTAGCACTGTATTCATAACCAGTTTGCCAATATGGGCAAATATATGTTTAAAAACATAACTAAAACTATTTGGAGCGCAGTTTTGGAATTTTCATTAACACAAGTGAATATTTTTAGGAAAATTTATTACCTGACCTGCCAGGTCCTAAACGAGTCGGTGTGGAATAATCCATATTAGAGCTGGCCGATATCATGATATTCATCGTTATCGTGATAAACTACATCACAGTATGTCACCATCTGGGCACATGGTAGACATCATTAGTACTCAATCATTGTATTCATTGGTTTTATAGTACTTTTTTTAATATGACACTACTTTGCCTGTTCTAACTCATCACATGTCAGAAAAAAACGTTGTGTCCCACTATTGGCTGCACACGGCCGTGAGAAGCTCAGGAGGCGTGGCCATGCAAAGGGGCTTATGGGAGGTGTGCACCCTCTGAAAAAAGGGACCTAAAGTTGTCACTGTTGTTGTTCTTTAGTTTAAAATGTGTTTGTGTTGTTTGGGTTATTTTGACTACATTCACATTATAAACCTCTTTGCTCAAATCCAGTTTTTTGCTCAGATCTGATTTCTCTACCATCATGATTCACATTTGTTTAGGTAAGTGACTCAAATCGGTCATTAAGGTGAACGAACCAGCGTCCTGAAACAACCTGCATGCGCACATCCTACTCAGTAATGTCACATGAACAACAGATAAATTATCAGCAGAGCAGACTGCGCTGTGATCATAAGTAGCTCTGATCAGCTCTCAGCTTCATTATTAGAGCGAGACGAAAAAGTTGTGAGATGAGCTGCTTTTCCACTGTTTACTAGTTTTAACTTCAGGTTTGGCGCTGCTGCCATGGTAACGCTGAATTATGACGCATGTGCAATAAAGAAAAGCACATCGATTCAGATCTGAGCATCATATTAAGGTTGCATGGCCACAAATTGGACACATATCCAATTTCGGACCACATATGAAAGACTATGTTCACATTACCAGGCTGAAGTGGCACAAATCTGATTTTTTTGCCCTAATGTGACTCAGATCTGATGTTTTCAGAGCTGTGTGGAGACGCAAATCAGATCTTTTCAAATCCAACCTGACCAATATTTATATGTGGTCCTAGATCAGATACCTATCTGATTTGTGGCCGTGCGACCTTAATGTGACGCTCAGATCGGAATTCATGTGCTTTTTTTCCACTGCGCGTGACCATCATTCAGCGTTACCATGGCAACAGCGCCGAACAGAAGTTAAAGCCTGTAAATGGTGGAAAAGCAGCTCATCTCACCTTTTTCTCCTTCGTCTCGCTCTAATAACGAAGCTGAGAGCTGATCAGAGTTAATTATCTTCTCAGCGAAGCTCATTCTGCTCGTTAGTTTGTGCTGATGATGCACGTGATTCATTCACGTGACGTTACTGAGTAGGATGACCGCATGCAGGTCATTTCAGGACGCCAATTCGTTCACATTAGTGACACATTTGAGTCACTTAAACAAGTGCGAACCATCATGTTAGATAGATCAGATCTGAGCAAAGAATCGGATTTGAGCAATGAGGCTTATAATGTGAACGTAGCCAAAGTGGCTCAGGTCAGATTTGAAAAGACCAGATTTGTGTGTCCACACAGCTCTGAAAACATCAGATCTGAGTCACATTAGGGAAACCATATTTGTGCCAATTAAGGCTGATAATGTTAATGTAGCCTTTGGTGTTTTGGCACAAAGCAGGTAAAAGTGGCCCAAATCTAATTTTCTCCACAAATCTGATTGTTTTATCAGGCTGTTCACATTATTATTTAAATGTGATCTGTATGCGACATCAGTCTGAACAGATCAGCTCCTAAACTGACCCGCATGTGTAAAAGAACAGAGCATCACAGCTCATCCAGAGGTAAACAATCACGACCGCCAACGAACGCCAGTCGATCAGCTTCATCTTCACCAGCATCACAGGAGCCATCATGAAGCTTCACTGACTGACAGCTGGGCTCATCACCCAGAATGTGTTGGAGCCGTAAAAAGGGCGCGGTCACTTCTTTGGTTTGTGTCCTCGGAGTCTTTAAACTTTGCTTTCAGACTTTTAACTGTTCTTTGACGCTGCAGCCTCGTTCTCCTGCGGCCGCGATCGGACAGTTCTTTAGGAATCTCTTATGTGCCTTTCTGCTTGGTGTCAATAAAAGAGTCATGGCCTCCTTATGTCTTACTCTGTGCTGACGCCACAGTATACTATGACATATCGTGTATCCTGAAACATTCTTGATGTACTGTGATACATGTTTTCCACCTCTGCCCCATTTGCTTTTATAGGAATTTGGCCAGGACGCTCGGCTCACTCACCTCTTTGCCCAGAGGCATGCCGCTGCCCAGAGCGCACGTCAGGCCAATGACTTTGGCCACAAATGTCTTGAAGGTCAGGTACTCTTTCAGCACCACTCCTCGCAGGATGGTCTTCATTTCTGGAATCCCAGAACCTGGAGGAGGAAAACAACAGATGAACAAAGACAGGAAAACAAGACAAAGAGAAGGAAAAGTGAATATTATTCCATTTCTACACTATTTCATGTCCACGCTGTTGTTAAAAGGTCTGTAATCCCTTTTCGTTTAATATTTAGATGTTTTACTCAATATTTCACATTTTGAGGACAACAAGAAGTTATTAAATTATACTGTAATGATCCATTTATACCACTTTCTTGTCAAGCTGTCTATATTGATTACTACTTTAGAAATGCAAGGCATTTTCAATACTCATTTTATTCTGGACACTCTACAGCTCTGGTCATTATTTTGGACACGTTCTTAATTTTTTTACAGCCTGTAATGAATTAAAGAATTATTGAAACCTGTAGATTTCCAGCTTCATATTAGAATCATGTTATACATTTATCTTTAACAAAACTGCTTTTCCACTATTGAAAACGGAGATTTCAAACAGTAGAGTGTATGTAGAAGTGTGTATGTATATCTCACCCACAGCCTGCGGTGCGAGTATCTGTGTGAACCCTGCGGAGAAGGTGATGAGGACCACAGGGTAAGTGACCCAGGCCAGATACTGCAGCAGCATGTTACTGTCCAGGCCTCCATACATCCACTTCTGTGCTACAGACACAACCACACATGCAGCACCTCATTATACTTCCATATAAGCAAAAATATTACATCACGAAAGGGTCGGTGATGCACATTTTTGTATCCAAGGCCCAATCCCGTTTCTGAATTTTACCCCTACCCCTTATTCTCGAGTGTCTTCTTGCCCCTTGGAACCGAGTTATAAGGGGTAGTGGTTGAAATCTTCCCTCTGAAATGGGACCCTCAAATAAAAAGAGCATCACTTCATTAACAGCTACCAGCGCTGCTCTGTAGGCGACCCTGCCCGTCTGCAGTGACAGCAGAGGAGGGTAAAGTTCAGCTCCTCACTGCTGGACTTTAGTTACATTTAGGGCATCATATGCCTTCAAAGAGGGGGGCAATTATTTATTATCACCCACCCCTAATTCTTCAGTGATATGAAGCTGAAGTCAGATATTCTCCAGCTTCTTATTCGAATTTTCCTGTTCCACCTTAAATGGAGCAGCAGTTACATTCTGACACCTCAGGCATTTAAGGTGGAATGGGAAATTTAGCTAGCTAACTAAAGACATCAGCACTACTAGCAATTTTATGCTTGCTATGAAGAAAAGGACCAAAATACACTGAAACGACATTAAACTTAATAATAATACAGTGGTTACTGTAATTTTTAACAGAGAAAATTCTCACATATCTCATTCTCTCATATCACTCTGTTTGGAGTCTCTGAAAAACCTCCGTTTGGAGGGCCATGTAGCCCCAACACTCCACCCTACCCCTCTATCTCAACATGAATCGGGACACCCTACCCCTAGACATGAATGCGCAAAACAGAGGGCTAAGTGGCAGAGGTGCGGGGTGAAATGGGAAAATGGGATCGGGCTCAAGTTCATTATTTTCTTATTAACCTCTTAAAATCTCAGGCTTATTACATACTAAGGCTTATTACTGAGCAACTACAGGGACTTCAATGCAAACTGGTTGAGCTGTTCTTAGATTATAGAAGTGTGTTATAAAACTTTGGGCCCGTTGGCAGCTCTGGTCATGTAAGGGGTTAACCTGTTAACTGTCACCCCATTTTTGCCTGAAACTGCACACCCAAAGTAAAGGGGGCGCTGTTCCCACATACTTTGGGCTACAGTCATGATCTTGGTCTCATTCGAAAGGAAACACTCGGGTTTTTTAGAATGACTGTCTGAATTAGTGACTCAGAGTAACAGAGTCGAGAATGGAGGAGTTTATTTCCTCCTGACTCATAGATCTCTAAACTGATCTCTGACTCTTGCTGTGTTATCAGACCTCATGTTGTGGATTATGGTGTCTCTGTGGAGGCAGAGAGGCTTTGAGGGTGAGGACACACAGATCTGCCAGCATTTGCTCATTCGGTGCTGATGTTGGACATGAGACGATCATAACTGCTTTGAATAACAGATCATAAAATGGTTTGTGGGAATCGAATCCTGAGATTTCCAGATTTTTAACTGTACACCGATCAGGCATAACATTATGACCATTATGTCCTTGTTTCTACGCTCATCGTCCATTTTATCAGCTCCACTTACTGTATAGGTGCACTTTGTAGTTCTACAGTTACAGACTGTAGTCCATCTGTTTCTCTGCATACTTTGTTAGCCCACTTTTACCCTGTTCTTCAGTGGTCAGGACCCCCATGGACCCTCACAGAGCAGGTACTGTTTGGGTGATGGATCATTCTCAGCACTGCAGTAACACTGATGTGGTGGTGGTGTGTTAGTGTGTGTTGTGCTGGTCTGAGTGGATCAGACACAGCCGTGCTGCTAGAGTTTTAAACACTGTGTCCACTCACTGTCCACTCTATAAGACACTCCTACCTGGTCAGTCCACCTTGTAGATGTAAAGTCAGAGACGATAGCTCATCTGCTGCTGCACGGTTTGTGTTGGTCATCCTCTAGTCCTTCATCAGTGGTCACAGGACGCTGCCCACAGGACGCTGTTGGCTGGGTATTTTTGGTTGGTGGACTATTCTCAGTCCAGCAGTGACACTGAGGTGTTTAAAAACTCCAGCAGCACTGCTGTGTCTGATCCACTCAGACCAGCGCAACACACACCAACACACCACCACCGCGTCAGTGTTACTGCAGTGCTGAGAATGATCCACCACCCAAATAGTACCTGCTCTGTGAGGGTCCATGGGGGTCCTGACCACTGAAGAACAGGGTAAAAGGGGGCTAACAAAGTATGCAGAGAAACAGATGGACTACAGTCTGTAACTGTAGAACTACAAAAATGATGTATAAAAAAAGGAAGTGAACGCTTTGATGGAAGTGTGCCAGTACTTTCACACTTTTAGAAAAGTTGGTTCTTCAAGGGTTCTTTAGTAAAGACAGTGGTCCTGTATAGAACCATGAACACTCAAAGAACCCTTTGCATGCTTGATGGAGAATGTGTTGTATATGGTTCTATAGAGAACCTTTTTGAAAGGGTTCTACATAGTACCAAAAGGGTTCTGCTATTGATGTCAAGCTACTTACAACAGAAGAACCCTTTTTGGTGATATATAGAACCATATACAACATGTTCTCCATCAATCTGAAGAACCATTTTACCATGCAAAGAACCATTTAAGCATGTAAAGGGTTCTTTGTGTGTTTATGATTCTATATAGAACCATCTGCATGCTTACATGGTTCTTTGCAAGGTGAAAGCGTTCTTTAGATTGATGGAGAACATGTTGTATTTGGTTCTATATATATCACCAAAAGGGGTTCTTCTCTTGTTACAAGCTTGACATCAATAGCAGAACCCTTTTGGTACTATGTAGAACCCTTTTCAAAAAGCTTCTATACTGAACCATCTACAGCACATTCTCCATCAATCTGAAGAACCGTTTCACACTCAAAGAACCCTTTGCATGCTTAAATGGTTCTCTGCATGGTGAAATGGTTCTTCAGATTGATGGAGAATATATCACCAAAAGGGGTTCTTCTATTGTTACAAGCTTGACATCAATAGCAGAACCCTTTTCAAAGAGGTTCTCTATATAACCACATAAATGGTTCTTTGCATGGTAGAATGGTTCTTCAGAGTGATGGAAAACGTGTTGTATATGGTTTTATACAGCACCAGAAAGGGTTCTGCTATTGGTGTCAGGCGTGTAACAATGGAAGAACCCTTTTTGGTGATATATAGAACCATATACAACCCGTTCTCCATCACTCTGAAGAACCATTTTACCATGCAAAGAACCATTTAAGCATGCAAAGTGCGTGTTCGTGATTCTATATAGAACCACCTGCATGCTTACATGGTTCTATTGTTACAAGCTTGACATCAGCAGCAGAAACCTTTTGGTACTATGTAGAACCCTTTTCAAAGACATTCTCTATATAACCATACATAACACATTCTCCATCAATCTGAAGAACTATTTTAACATGCAAAGGACAATTTAAGCATGCAGCTGGTTTTTTGAGTGTTCATGGTTCTGTATAGAACCACTGTCTATACTAAAGTTCTCAAAGTGTACAGTGATCTAGGAAAGGTGAAGTAATATAACAAATCACACTATTTTACAATACACATGTGATTCTCACACTGCTGTGCATCACACTCTCTCTCAGAGAACCAAACCAACCAGAACCAGAGTGTGATACTCTCTCTCAGAGAACCAAATAGCCGTCTGTTTTAACTAATAGCATCAAATAATAGGTTAATTGCTGGTTAACGGTTACTCAGTTAATCATTTACACCCCTAATACTGAGGTATGTTGTGATATTACAGTCCAACATCACAAAATAGTGCAATATAATGTCACACCTATAATATATCATGCAGTGCTGGTCACTGGATCTAAAAACCAGTATCTAAAGACACACAGCATGAGTGCAGATGACTGGAGAAACCTAATCTGGCTATTAAAATTCACCCCCTGTAATGTGAGGAAGCTTTAAAGCAGATATGATCATGCCCATTACTTCCACCGTCCACTGCTCTCCCTCACCTTGCTGGCAGAAGGCGATGGTGTAGTCCATGACCCAGCTGACCAGAGCCATGACGAGCCCCAGGAGGATGAGGAAGATCCAGTCTTCACCAACCCGGGAAATCAAGAATCTCTGACAGCGAGACGTACACACTGCGGGAAACACACAGGGGTCAGAGGTCACCTCACTACACTTATGTTGAAATGTATGGGGGAAAAAAAATGTTATATTTAAATAAAATACTAATTTTACGTACTAATATACTAATACTAACTCAACCTCGTCCTAGATTGTACTAAATCATACCCTAAACTTACTACAGTCCTAACCTTGACTTCAACTGATTAGCTAACCCTAACCCTAAACCTTTCCACCAAAACATAAACCAAACCTAACCCAAGCCTAATCCTAACTTCACCCTAAAACCTAAACCTAATCCTAACCTCACTCTAAAACCTAAACCTAATCCTAACCTAAGACTAATCCTAACTTCACCCCAAAACCTAAACCTAATTCTAAACCTAATCCCAGCCTAAACCCAATCCTAACTTCACGCAAAAACCTAAACCTAATTCTAAACCTAATCTTAACCTAAACCTAATCCTAAACCTAATTTTAATCTCAATCCCAACATAAACCTAATAATAACTTCACTCTAAACCTAATCCTAACCTAAACCTAATCCTAACTTCACTCTAAAACCTAAACCGAATTCTAAACATAATCCTTACTTCACTCTAAAACCTAAACCTAATTTTAATCTGAATCCTAAACTAAACCTAATCCTAACTTCTCTAAATCCTAAACCTAATTTTGATCTCAATCCCAACCTAAACCTAATCCTAACACTCTAAAACTTAAACCTAATTCTAAACTTAACCTAAATCGAACATTAATCCTAACTTCACCCTAAAAGCTAAACCTAATTTTAAACCGAATCCTAAACTACACCTAACCCTAACTTCACCCTAAAACCCAAACCTAAACCTAACTCTAAACTTAACCTAAACCTAACCTTATTCCTGACTTCACCCTAAAACCTAAACCTAATTTTAAACCGAATCCTAAACTAAACCTAACGTCACCCTAAAACCTAAACCTAATTCTAAGTTTAACCTAAACCTAACCTTAATCCTAACTTCACCCTAAAACCTAAACCTAATTCTAACCCTAAATCTAGCATTGTTGATAATCAACTGACAATTAACAATTAAACATTGACAATTAAAGCATCTGTGGATGATCTATAGGAGACCCTAAAGTAAAGTGTGGCCAATATTTGTCATATTTTTGAAAAGGTAATTAAATAAAACAAACATTTTGTGTCCTTTGACTTACATTTTTCAACTTATCTGCCTTGAGATCCCCACTTTTGAAACATGAGGAATTCGGAATATTAAGTGTATCATGACATCATTCTCGATGTTAAACAGCTTTACTGTAATGGTGGAGGCGAGGAGGCGGGATGCTTTTATTCAAATTAGAGTTAACTGAGTCCAGAAACTGAGAAGCAGAAGTTTGAAAAACAGACCATGTCCAAAAACAAACCCAAACTACAAGATGAAAGAAAACAAGTTAAAGGGCAACATCCACAGGGCAACATCCACAGGGCAACACCCACAGGGCAACACCCACAGGGCAACATCCACAGGGCAAGAGAGAGACTGAACAAACACAGGGGTATAAATACACAGAGGGGAAATGAGAAACACCTGGGACTAATGAGGGGCGGAGCACAGGCAGGTGGAGCAGATAACAAGGGGGCAGGACCAGGGAGGAGACACAGAACCACAAAAGCACATGGCACAAGAAAACAAAGGCTAATGGCTCCCATAGAGGGGAAGAAACAGACACACTCAGAGGGACAAAGGGGGAATCCGTGACACTTACAGTCATTTTGGGTTCAACAATCTACATCTACAGTTTTCCTCTTTACAATGTAAATGTAAATGTAAATGTCCTCTGTTTTTTTTTTACATAAAGTATTTGGAACCTGTAAACTTGCACAAATCTTTTACATTTATCTGCAATCGAAACTGACCATCTATGATTCCAAACTTTTGAATGTTCACTCCAAACGTCTGACCGGTAGACTGTCTGGCACATAATTCTGTTTTCAATCAAGCCAGAGGACAGAGAGAGCGCGAGGGAAAAGTCAATACTCCGACGGTGCGGCCTAGTTAAGAACAGCACAGAGCGAAGCAATTATCAGCAGCCAGCAGTGAGCAGACACACCGCGAGCAACGAGACCCACAATCGGCCGTCCAGAGCGGCTCTCGCTCAGAGGAGTGGGAAACGACAGATTCAGAGGAGGACAGAACTACAGACACAGTAGGACAGTAGCTGAAGTGTGTATACATATATATGCTGGTGTGTGTGAGTGAAGATAAGCTGAATGCCCCTTCACTGACCAAACATTCTGCAGCAAACACCCACATTCAAATGTCTGCAGTCGTTTTAAAGAATAATTCTACAAAATTTCTACATAATAAACTGGCTAAGATGTAAACAGAGTCAGTCAGAGTGGTTTGGTGTGAAACGCTCCGTTCTAGAGAAACTTACAGAGTCAGAACTGTTCACAGTGGTGGTGATAGGAACCAGACGTCCACCTCTAAAAGCTCCCTCACAGAAAGTTACTACATGAAATGGTTATGAATTCACTGACGTTGAGTGTGTTTACATGCGCTTAATAATCCAGTCATAATCGGATTTCTGCAGTTATCTGATTATTCAAATGGTCGTGTAAACAGCACACTCTGATTTCTTAGACTGGAGTAAAGTCTAGTAATCCGATTAAGAAATCTGATAAAAAGGCTGGATTTCAGCTCAGTAATCAGATTTCTCAGTGCAAGTAAACTCTTACTCTGATTTCTTTCGGATTTCTCAGTCTTCACATGCGCGAAAACAGACAGTGGTACCGGAAATAAGCAGCGGCAAACACTTTTGGAGTGACGCTGAAACCAAACACATGCTCGACAAAATGAAGGATTTAAATATTCTTCATCTTCTAGGTGATATACGTTAATATTTTCAGGTAAAGTTGCAAGGTTTCAAAAAAAAGCTGCGACATGAAGTTTTACATTACATTTACATCACGTCTTCTTCTGTGAGTTCATTGGTCGGTTGCAAAGCAAAGATCCAAATATTGTCTGACTCATGTAGACCCGGAGTTTCCCCATTATCGGATTACTCAAGTGCATGTAAACTCATTGATCAGATTACCGACAAAACCTGATTTTCTGCAGCTAACGGATTATGAAGTGCATGAAAATGCGCTCATTGTTTTACGATAGGTTTGAGAAGATTTTGGCCTTAAAATCCATTCATGGTGGAGGGATACATGCAGGGTGTTGTGAGGCAAATAGTCCGCAAAAATAGTCCCTTGTTTTTTCAGATTTACTAGTGTTTTACTGTTTTTTCTGTCACCATGACCGTAAAGAAATCTGAGTCTCTAAAATGAACCATTTCACACGAAACCACTCCAGATTCTTCTGTTTACATCTGTCCAGCCAAATGACCCAGAGTGAAGGGGAGAGAACAAACACAGTTACAGCACATTAACCAAACATCTCTGTTGGTGTCTGTTCGTACGTATAATATTAGCTGTTTCTGACTGAGCCTTCTGGGTAGCCAGTACAAGGTCTCCAACACGAGGTTGCCATTGAGCTGCAGATTTTAGCACGCTTGACTTAATTAATATGCATTTTAATGAGTGGTGAGGCTGAGGATGAGCTGCAAATATAGAGGAGGAGGCGAAAATCGACCTGATGTGATTAATACACTTAACTGCCTCAGTGAACCTGGAACAACTGCTTTTTAACACGAAGGACAAAGAGGCACAATTACTCTGAACATGGCTGCGGTTCTGTTTGTGAGAAGGAGTGCTGAAGACAAAGGAGCAACAAAGGAAAGACAGAGTATTGCACCTGAGAATTAGGCTCTCAGCAAGCTTCCCTTTTCATCTTCACAGATCTTCTGGAAGTTTCTTCACAGCGATTTCCCAAACTGCTTTTCGTTTAGCACCCGAGACTCAACTTTCAGTTTTTCTAGAGAGAATCTTTTCTTCTTTCTCTGCTCTTTTCTCCATGTTTACCACTGACTGACGCATGATCTGGGTGGATCTGTATATCAGCGCCTCTGCATTCTGATCAGCCTGACTACGGCTGACATTAAAACAGCAGATCCAATTAAACTCATCCCAAAAGTGTTCAGTGCTGCTTCCTCACTCCAACTCATCCCAAAGGTGTTCAGTGGAGCTTCTTCACTCCAACTCATCCCAAAAAAAGTTCATTAGAGCTTAATCACTCCAACTCATCTGAGTGTTCAGTGGAGCTTCATCCCTTCAACTCATCCCAAAGGTGTTCAGTGAAGATTCATCACTCCAACTCATCCTGAAGATGTTCAGTGAAGATTCTTCATTCCAACTCATCGCAAAATTGTTCAACAGAGATTTATCACTAAAATTTATTCCAAGGTGTTCGATAGAGCTTCATCACTTAAATGGATTCCAAAGGCGTTTGACAGAGCTTCATGGCTCCAACTCGTTCCAAAGGTGTTCAGTGGAACTTCATCACTCCAACTCATCCCAAAGAAGTTCTATGGAGTTTCATCAGTCCAACCCATCACAAAGGTGTTGAAACGGGCTTAATCACTCTAACTCATCCCAAAAGTGTTCAGTAGAGCTCTGTCACTCCAACTCATCCAAAAGGTGTTCAGTAGAGCTCTGTCACTCCAACTCATCCAAAGGTGTTCAATAGAGCTTCTTCACACCAACTCATCTCAAAATGTTGAATAGAGCTTGATCACTTCCACTCATCCCAAAGGTGTTCACTGGAGCATCATCACTCCAACTCATCCCAAAAGTGTTCACTGGAGTTTCATCCCTCCAACTCATCACAACGGTGTTCAGTGGAGCTTCATCACTCCAACTCATCCCAAAAGTGTTCAGTGGAGTTTCATCCCTCCAACTCATCACAAAGGTGTTCAGTGGAGCTTCATCACTCCAACTCATCCCAAAGGTGTTCCATGGAGCTTCATCACTCCAACTCACCCAAAGGTGTTCAGTGGAGCTTCATCACTCCAACTCATCCCAAAGGTGTTCAGTGGAGTTTCATCCCTCCAACTCATCCCGAAGGTGTTCAGTGGAGCTTCATCACTCCAACTCATCCCAAAGGTGTTCAGTGGAGCTTCATCACTCCAGCTCATCCCAAAGGTGTTCCATGGAGCCTTATCACTCCAACTCACCCAAAGGTGTTCAGTGGAGCTTCATTACTCCAACTCATCCCAAAGGTGTTCAGTGGAGCTTCAGCTTCTGCCAAAACCAACATCAGCAATGCTGCTATGCCTGATACAATCATACTACACACACATTGCCATTCTACTACCATGTCAATGACACTGCAGCGCTGAGAATAGTCCACCTCCCAAATAATATCTAGCCAACGGTGGTCCTACAGTGGTCCCTTTACAATAATGGATGGGGGCTGATCAATTGTGCAGCAACAGATGGTCTACAGTGAGTAATTATAAACCCACAAAGGGCCCTTATAAGGTAGGAGTACTTCATAACTCGTATAATTTTGAGTCTGGGTTCAGTTCAGGTCTACAAAACAAACCCCAGAAGCTACACATGATGGATATTAAGAGCTCCGTGCTGTTCCTGCACCTGAGGATCTGGCAACCTGCCGTGCTCCTCTCTCTATCTGCAGCGCTGTGTGTTTTGACACCTAATTGTTTATTTTATTTTGAGGGATACCCGTGGAAAATGCGCCCAGCCTGTGCTTCCAGCAGCCTGGATTGCAGTGACAGTGATGAGCGCGTGGCAGGGCGCATGCATAATGCAGCAATGCGCAACACGTCCAGGCTATTTATATCCCCAGCCTGCTCCAGGGGGAGGAGGTGAGGCTTGAGCAGCTTGTAGGAGGTGTTGAGACGTGCTACATGACCACTAATGTCAGGCTCTTCACGGCGGGACCGCTGCCAGGAACTGCGCTCTCGTCCACGGCTCTGGAACCATTAGCATTAAGGCAGACAGTTTAAAGCATGACAGTAGTAGCACTTAACTGTAAAAGTCTGCGAGCGGTTTTGACAACCTGTCGCCCCATCCAGCTGAATCTGTTCCATGGATAACGGCTAATTACTCGGGGGAGAGACACTGGAGTGAGGGGGGATATATACAGCACTGTGCAAAAGTCTTAGACACCTAAGCACATTATTTAAAACCATTTATCCTGGCAATATGACTGTCTATTAGGATAAATGCAAATAAGCACAAATGCAGCAAAACTAACACAAAATTCTTGTTTGCAAAAAAGTAGTTGATATCTTGTGAACTAGTTTGAAGGAAAAAGTTTGGCTTCTGAATTCTCCCTGATGCCCACAGCCGTCACATGGATGTGTTAAATTCAATGACCAATTCAATTCAAATTCAATTTAATTTAACAATGTATTGATCAGCCAACCAGACACTGGATGATAACTACAAATAATGCTGGGCTTCCATGAGGAGAGGTTTCAGAAGGGTAAAACAAACACACTGGCATATGTAAAATCGCTACTTATTGTACTAATATCATGTAATTATTTCTAAACATAATCTCAAAAACTATTTTATTGAAAACAGAAAAAAAAATTATAGTAAAATTAGGAACAATCAATGTCTAAAGGAAAGTTAAAAAGCTGACCAATTACAGAATAACTTGGTGTGGGTTCATTAAAGCACCCACATTCTAAAAAATCAAATTTCTTTATTTTTTTTAAATAAAAGATTTTGATTTAGAATGTAAACATTGTTAAAGTTGGCTAAAAACGTCCCTCACACTCCTCAGTCCATACAGTCCATATATGGAAACTAAGATGCAAAAACAGCTTGTTTTGAATTTATTGTTTTTCTGACATCACAAAACCCAACACATTTAAATACAGTGCCTTGCAAAAGTATTCGACCCCCCTAAAAGTCATCAGATTCATCTGGATGACAAGCGATGCTCCCATATTTTATATTGTGTCATTTTATTTTAAAAGATTGACCCTCAAAATTAATTCATTTACAGTGATATTGGTTATATGTAAGTAAATAATCTGTGACAAAAATTACTAACTAAAAAATGCTGTTTGCATATGTATTCAACCCCTGCACTGTAGAAGCTCTAAGTTTACATAAATGAAAGATACTGCCCTAATGAGGACACAGTTAGCTTACAATTGGCCTCTACCAGTGAATCATTAAAGAAGTTCACCTTTTCCAGATAAAAGACCCTTTAAAAGACCCCCTAAAATCAAGTGCCATAGGTTTAGACTTTTAATCTAAAGGAAATCTGTGAAAATGAAGACCAACGAGTAATCTAAATCAATTAGAGATGAAGGTAAACCTTCACAAGATGGGAAAAGACTACAAAATTATATCCAAGTGCTTGAATATCCCAGTGAACACGGCTGGATCGGTTTTGAGAAAATGGAAGCTGCATCAAAAAAAGTATTGCATAGCTCTGTCTAGACAAGGCTGTCCCTCAAAACCCAGCATCAGAGCAAGAAGGAGACTCTTGAGGGAAGCATCAGAAAGGCCAACAATCACTCTGCAGAGCTACAGAGTTCAGTGGCTGAGACTGGAGTGAAGGTACACCAGTCAAGAGCTCTGCAAACATCTGACCTGTATAGGAAGGTGGCGAGAAGGAAAACATTACTGAAGAAAAAACACGTCAAAGCACATCTGGGGTTTACCAGAAAGCATCAGAGTGACCCAGTTAAAATGTGGGATAAGTTTTTGTGGTCAGATGAGACCTTTTTGAGCCTCTTGGCTAAAGTTTCAAACGCTATGTGTGGTGCAAATCTGACCCTGTCCATTTCTCAACAAACACCATCCCAGCAGTGAAGTATGGTGGTGGCAGCATCATGCTGTGGGGATGCTTTTCCTCAGTAGGGATTGGGCATCTTGTCAAAACTGGAGTACAGAGAGATACTGTTAGACAATCTGCTTCAGTCTACCAAAGAACTAAAGCTGGGGAGAAACTTTGCCTTTCAGCAGGACAATGAAGCTAAACACAAGGCAACACTGGACTGTTGGTGAATGTTCTACAGTGTCCAAGTCTAAGTCCAGATCTCAAACCAAATAAGAATCTGTGGCATGATTTGAAAACTCCACAAATATCATCCAACCAACCTGAACAACTTTTAGCAATTAAACATCAGCAATATGTAATTTATCATCATTATGAATATGAATATGCAAGGATTGTATAAGGTTTAATTATTTACTTGATAAGTGTTGTTATTTTTACTTCATAATCGATCTTATGTAGTGAAATTATTTGCTTGTACTTTGATATTTTTATATCCTTCAAGCATTATTTTTTGAAACAAGTAAAATCTGTCAGTGCAGAAAAACAAATATACTTACAAACACTTAAAACATGGACAGTTTAGAAATAGTTTGATCTCAGAATCATAGAATATTCTTACATTTCACAATTCATGCAGGCTGAATGAATTGTGCATGAATTGTGAAATGTAAGAATATTCTATGATTCTGAGATAATAGACCTGAAAAACTTTTTATGACTTTTCTTATTGAGAATAGCATAATTATTCCAAATATTTAGAATATTGAAGAAAATGCGAGTTGTGAAGGGTACTTCATATTTTCAGTTATTACAATAAACCACTAAACCAATGCAATGCCATAATACACTCATATTTATAACCCAGACACGAAAACAACGATGCTTATAATACCCATATCTGTACAAACATTTTAAAATGGACCTATTATGCTCACTTTCATATTCATAAGTTTATTTTGGGGGTCTAGCAGAGATTTACAGCTTTCGATGTTCCAAAAACATTTTTCTCATACAGTGAATCTCTTTTTACCCCCTGTCTGAAATGCTCTGTTTGAGCTCCTGTGTCTATAAGCCCCACCTCCAGATGAGCCCAGTGTGCTCTGATTGGTCAGCTTGCCAACTCTTTTCTGAATGGTCAACCACCAGAGTGACATCTTGCTACAAGCTCCGCCCCTGCACCGCTATGGCTGTTTTTCCAGCGCCGTTGGTTCTGCCGTATCAGTTTGATCCATAATTGATCCTGAAAGTCCGGTAGAACGAGCTGATGGAGCCGATCCACTTTCGCAAACTGGACAGGAGCAGGATGTTTCAGAGCGGGATGGTTTTACTCTGTAGCTCTCTGTGTGAGGGGGCCGAGCTCGCCGGTAGGTGGGCAGTAAGGACTGTGTTACGAGATTACATCATCTTGTAACAAAGGAAAAGGGCTGGAATTCCAACGAGGCGTTTCAGGCAGCTGAGAAAAGTGGTTTCTGTGGGAGAGAGTTTCTCCCTCCAATCTTCTCATCCAATTCCCCCCACTAGTTAGGACTCCCCCAATCACGATGATGATAATCATCAATCATGATATCACCAGCGCTAGGACGGCGAAGGTAAACACAGGCTTCCTCCGAGACCTGTGAGGCTCCACCGCATCTTTTCGAACTGCATCGTCATTGGACAGCCGAATGCACTTGGAGGAGATCACCAACCTCCAGATCTGTTACGTCAGCTAACAGACGCCTGCGCTGACTAGCATCGCCTTGAGTGATGAGGTGGGGGGGGGTTGGTGACGGCTGTAGCATCACCAGGGATCGAACCCGCGATCTCCTGATGACAGGGCCAAAGCTAGATGGTTACACCAATCAGGAGCAAAGTAAGTTCACCATGCAGTGAAGGGCTTTTAGACCTAATACCCCTCTTTAAGATGCTTTCACTTACTGAGGCATCATCTACTGCAGTGTGGCCACTAGAGTCTCCGACTCTGAGGCTTCAAAGGGGCTCAACAAACTATATATAGAGTGTGTTTATGTATATATAGCCAGAGAGAGAGCGAGCAAAAGAGATAAAATGCCTCTCCTGCTCAGTAAAAGTCACATTCTGTGTGTAGGTGGTGAGTTGATGATGATCCAAATCCCTCAAACTCGTCAGTGACAGGAGCGACACAGTGCTGTGCGATTTTTCATGCTTTTTCACACCGAGCAGTTCGCACTCAACAGGCTGCATAAGGAGGCGATGATACGGACACAGAAGGTGTGTGGGTCTGTGGAGATTAGCCTAGCCTAGCAGGGGCCAACAGTCTGCTTCATTTACTCAAAGCCGCTGAGGGAACTCGCGGATGGGCGAGGAACAGCGGGTTGTTAGACGGCTTCGTCTGTTTGATGAACTCTGATGATTTATTACAGTCCACTTTTTAAAAAAGGGCCCTTTTTTACTGTTTTTCATCACAGCATGCTTTTAGGTGATTCATCCTAATGTGCTGTTAAATAGCTGAATTAAGGCATTATCTGAGGAAGAAACATGGATCACATAATGGTTGAATTCTGTCTTTTTGAATGCAGTACTAACACAGTCACTCTAAGACATGCAGCCAGTTGCACCAGCTGAACATAAGTCCGATCGTAGGTTGGGGTGTAAAGTCCATCCTAAACGTTACGGTGAGAGTAGTTAGTTTAAAACTAGCGACACACAGAATTTCGGTTGCACCACAAACTTAACTAGTAGAGCATAAAGTGAACTCAGTCGCACAGAATGACGTTTTCACTCTGCAGCCAATCAGTAATGCCACCCGACATAAACGGGAAACATTACATGCAAATCTACACAAATTTCTTTCTTTTCGTGCTACGTTTATGTTGCTGAAAGTGTGCTGGTCATATTAGCTATAATCCAGAAAGAGACCGTGGTTTACAGTAAAGTGATGTCCCCAAAGCGTCCATCTCCTGTATGTGTGTTTATTCTGTTCTGCTGCTGGACTGTTTCCGATGTTCAAACTGGCTCTCGTGCACAATATTTTAACAGCACTTTAACAATGAACGGTCGGTAACGTTAGCGAAGCTGCGGCTAATGTCAGCGCTATTTGAATCTGCTGAATGACAGAAAGGTGATGTTAGCTGTGTTCGTTATATTTAAAAAATAATTTGTGTTATATATTATATGATAATAAGGTCAGCGTCACACACAGCCTGAGCACTGATGGAGCTGCTCTTATTGCTCTGACCGCAGTTGACTTGTGTACTTTAATAGTGTCACCCACCAGGTTTTGGAACGACCCTGTGGAAAAATATCTCGGTTTCAGACACAAAGTAGGACTCAGGGCTCGGTTCCTGCCTGTGTTGTGTAAATCTGCGGCAGGAGGTCTGTGATTTTTTCCATCTCCAATCGACGAAAACGGGTGTATCTATCCTGCAGAACTGGTTGTCGAACACAAACCGAGACATATTTTGTTGTCTTTGCTAATTTTCCCGTCAATCAAATCGATCAGCCATTTTAACTGATTTTTATGGCAGAACTTACACCCTTTATAGCGTATGTGTAAATTTTAAGTTATAACTTAAAGCTACATTGTTACTTAGTGAAACCGGTTAAATTCTAGTAGCTTGTAAACTTGAATATAGTGTCAGTTTAGTATCAATTTTGGAATTTTGGAATGTTGGAATCGATCATTATAATATTCAACCAAGTAAAGTCTAAATATCTATTTTAAAATGTAAATATCTGAAAATGGCTTCTTGTACTGTTTACACTGATCAGGCGTAACATTCTGACCACCTCCTTGTTTTCTACACTCATTGTCCATTTTATCAGCTCCACTTACTATATAGGTGCACTTTGTAGTTCTACAGTTACAGACTGTAGTCCATCTGTTTCTCTGCATACTTTGTTAGCCCCCTTTTACCCTGTTCTTCAGGGGTCAGGACCCCCATGGACCCTCACAGAGCAGGTACTATTTGGGTGGTGGATCATTCTCAGCACTGCAGTAACACTGATGTGGTGGTGGTGTGTTGGTGTGTGTTGTGCTGGTCTGAGTGGATCAGACACAGCAGTGCTGCTGGAGTTTGCTGGAAACTCCGGTGTCCTCCCACAGTTCCGCAGTTAAGCTAATTGGACTCGCTAAATTGCCCCTAGGTGTGAGTGAATGTGTGTGTCCGTCTGCCCTGCGATGGACTGGCGACCTGTCCAGGGTGTATCCTGCCTTCCGCCCAATGACAGCTGGGATAGGCTCCAGCACCCCAGTGTCCTGAATTTCTGTTTTTGTTTAAATAGTTTTTGTTTAAATAGTTCTTTCAGTTTAGTTTTCAGTTTCAGTTTCAGTTTACATTTGTGCATTCAGTGTATTAATGAAAATAATCCTGAATTAGACAAAAATGATCAGATTGAATAAGATTGTATTGAAACTAGAGGTGGGCAATATGGCAAAAATGTAATATTGCAACACATGAAGAATTTTTCATTATACACAATGTCACAATATGTTTTTTTTTCTGACATTTGATCAATTTGGAACAGACAAAGTCATGCTATCAAAATATAAAATATGTCAAAATATAAAAACCTATGAATACAATGATTTGCATTCAACATTTCACACACTGCGCTGCACTAAATCCAATTAAACAGGACTACTGATGCATTCTTTGTAATGAAATATGCAGCTGGGGAGTGTTTTTAGGCACTGACAATGTTCACAATATGCTCATAAAAGCTTATTGTGACATGCTGTGATGTAATTTATGACAACAGTGATAAATATTGTCATATTGCCCGGCTCAGGTTGAAATCTGAGATGATGCACAGAATTATGTCCTAAAGTAGCTTAACTGAATCCTTGTGAGGTCAGAGTTTTACACCCTTAACACTCAAATCCTTGCAGCAGTTTATTATAGAGTAACAATAAAACCCCTTAATAACAAAGCCTGACTGTGCTCCCTACTGGCAAACACAGAGCACTGCATTATGGGGGTCTGGGGTGGGGGCTGCGGGAATGAAAAAGACTCCAACGGCTCTGATTGGTTGTGGCTTCCCATCGATGACACAATAAAAATCCCTGCTATAATCACCTTCATAACCAGCATCTGTTACAAAATGCCACCGATCATCACCATCAGCAGCAGGATCAGGGCTCATTTTCTTTACAGCCTTCACAAACACGCTGAAAAAGAGCTGTTCTAATAGAAGAGAAAAGAGCCACACCTGTGGAATCTCAATGAGACACACAAGGACAAGGTTCAAAACGCTCTAGGCAGCCAGACGTGACCGGGATCAGTGGCAGCCAGCGGCCGTTAGAGGGCAGTGCGTCGACGCTGAGCCAGAAAAGCTGCCGTATCTGCAGCACTCGGCCCCCTCACACATCCGACCGAGCTGTAAGGCAACAGTCTGCCTGCTATTTCAAGAGATACTGCAAATGCTGGGAGACTAGGAGTACACGTGAATCTCTCACACCAGCCTGCCTGGAGCGAGAGATTAGGGCTGTCACAATAGAAGACTTTGATACTGATACCAAGCGTCACAATGCTCGATACCAAACCGATCCTATGGCTAAAAATGAAAAACATGTGCTGTCACCTGAACCCCCTGAGAAAGGCCTCCGAATAAAACTGTATGGTTTAGAAAAGTGACTGAGAAAAACTGCTATATCTAATACATACATCAATATGTATCAGATCAGTGCTGGCTCTATGTAATAAGCGACATAAGCAGTTGCTCAGGGCTTCGTGGCCACCAGGGAGCCCCCTAACAACTTCTGGGTTGTCCGTGAGTTAAACTGTAACTTATTAGAACCCCAAACCAGCATCCAATCATCAGCAATACACAGTTCAGTACATGAAAAACTATAGAGAGTGATAACAAACAGTAAGGCTATCATTATGATACCAAACCACACAAAGGAAACCCTGCAACCCAGCAAACTATAAAGACATAGGCCACATAATGTCACTACACTCTTAAGATGGTTCTTCGGTTCTTCAAGAGTTCTTTAAAACACAATGGTTCTATATAGAACCATAAACACTCACAGAACCATTTGCATGATTAAATGTTTCTTTTTATGGTGAAACGGTTCGTCAGATTGATGGAGGATGTGTTGTATGTGGTTTTATATAGACCCTTTTTGAAAAGGGTTCTATACAGCACCAAAAATGGTTCTGCTATTGTTACGATGTCAAGCTCGTAACAAAGAACCCTTTTTTGGTGCTATATAGCACCCTTTTCAAAAAAGGTTTCTTTATCAATCTGCAGATCTCTTTCACGAGGCAAAGAACCCTTTAAACATGCAAATGTTGATGGTTCTATATAGACCCATCTACAGCATATTTTCCATCAATTTGAAGAACGCTTTCATGATTTAATCATGCAAAGGGTTCTTTGAGTGTTCATTGTTGTCTGTGCTGTATATGGTTGTATATAGAAGCTTTTTGTAATGCAAAGAAAAATGTAAGGATGCAAATGGGTTTTTGAGTGTTCATGGTTCTATATGGAACCATTGTTTTTATTAAACAACCCTTGAAGAACCATAATTTTAACCAACCTTTTTTTCAACGGCTTTCAAATATATGTATGTATACACACACATTTGAAAGCCATTCATTAACTGAACTGTCCATTGGAGCCTTTATGTACCTATTCAGGAACCTTTTACTGTAAAACTGTGTTCTTCAAGAAATTTTAATAATAAAAACAATAGCCTAATATAAGACTAGCCTTATGTACCTGGATAATGTCTGTGTGTACAGTCCTATCATACACTTATCATTACACTTACTTCTTTAATCTCTTCAGCATCAGATACACTGTTAGAATTTCATCAGTAGAAATATGTTAAAATGACTCGTTAATGAAAACTTCTGCTGTCAATGTATGCACAGTACCGTCCAAAGATCAGAGACCACACTCCATTTATTTAATTTCTGGTCAAATCAGCCTTTTCAGCATCAGGAAAAAGGCAGAAAACAAATATTTAACAGTAAATTCCACAAAAGCCTGAACAGCTAAACCTAATCTCAGCTGTCTGAGTGGTCAGTGAGTCACTCTTCACCTTTATTCCAGCTTCCATTCTTTTCAGGAGACTCACTTTCAGCTCCTCAAAGAATCTGCAGACACACCTCCAAAGTTCAGTCTTAGAAGCTGGTTGATCATTTTCTGAAGTAATCAAACACATTCAGTGGTGTTGAGGTCTGGACTCTGGGGTGGTCAGTCCATCGTTCAGCTTCTTTGTTTGATGTGTCCGTCTCCTTTTCTCAGTGAGGTTCTTCTTGACAGCTACACATCCTTTCAGACCCACAGCGCTGAGTCGTCTTCTCACAGTGGAAGGATGGACAGAAACACCTGTGGATGTTTTCAGATCTGAAGCAGCTTGATTTTCTCCTCTCTCTCAGAGATGAAAGCTTTAAGTGCTGTTTATCTGATGGGGGGCAGTTTTGGGGTCGACCAGGTCTTCTAGGTGGTTGTTAAGAGCCCCATTTTCTCTGAAGCCTTAAACATTTTTTGAACTTCAGTTTTTGAAAACTCACTTCTTTTTGTTTGACTTCCTCCTTCCATTTTCTGAAAAATAAATTACTTGCACTTAACCTTTAGAACCCTAAAATTTTGGAAAATTATTTGGTATTTTGGGTCATCTACAGTTACAACTGCAATTATAAAGTATCTACATGTGACAGGCACACATGCCATATGTTGTTATTTTCAGGAGACCCTGAGCTACTCAGATATGCCATTGTCTGACATGTAAATGCTAAAAGAAATTTGATATCTTTATGAATTTGGGTCATTTCTGATCAAAAATTTACCAAGCGCCTGCAAACCTTTGTATTTTTTTCATTATCGAGATCTTGAAAACAAGTGTAATTGTAGTTATCTTTTCAGAAATTGTTAGTCTGGAGTGTCTGTGAGCTGAAAGTGCAATGTTGATGGTGATTCATTCTGTTGGTTATTATGAGTAAAAATAAACAATTAGCATAAGTGCACACTTTTTTATTGATTTTCTGTCCTCTTGGATTCAGGCTGAGTGCTAAAACTCTGATACACAGCAAGATAGGCTTTATTTTTAATTACAAATTGAGCTGCATATTTAATATCAGATATTTTTAATACTCAAAATATTCAATGTAAACTGAAAGACAGCTAGAAATTATTAATGTCATAATATTTGTCATATTTATTGTTATTTATCTGTTAAAATCTATTTTAGGGCCTGTTTGTGTGATTTTGAGGGCAAGAGGGAAAGTGCACTCATTGTGTTGAATGGGACGCTGCAGTTTTATCGCCTTTTTCGCCTTTTATCGTTGAAATATAAAGGCCAAAAAGCAGTAATATCAGGATTTTAGGTGATTTTCCAAGCCAAATTACTCACTGATGCTGACGTCACAGCTCGATGATGTCATGCTTGCTTGTTAGGAACGGGTCTGGTGAATGTCCTGATATGTGGATCATGTTTGTACATTAAACCATTCTGAAGTTATGAAGACTAGAAGTAACCTACCGTTTTAGGGTCCTAAGAGTAATGGCTGTTTGGAAACTAAATGGTCGAAGGGTGGTCTCTGTCTTTTGTACGGTGCTGTATGTTAGTATTGATTCCTCTTTGTTCCATGTGTAAAGTGACCTTGAGTCCAAAAAGCTGCTACACAAATAAAATCTATTATCATTACATTGACACTGTTATTACTGCTGTATTACTGCTGTATAAATAAAAAGATATTGATTACTATCATTACATATACAATTCCAACACACCCTCTCTCTAATCCCTCTCCTTTTTCATCTCCTCTCCTCTCTCAGCTCACTCCATCTCTCGCACAAGTCCCTTCATCTGGGTTTTCTGCCCTTTCTTGTCTTTGCTCTGTGTTGATGAGGCTTGCTGTGGTGGGCAGCTGTACGTACAGGATCAGCTGTGTGGCTGGCGCACACACACACACACACACACACACACACACACTCACGCTGGCACTTGGCGCACGGATCCTTCTCATACTCCAGCTGTTCTGGCGTCTGGCTGCGGACACCGGCGGACCGCCGCAGGGCCCCGTCCTCGCGCAGGCGTGCCGCTTCCTCCTTGGCGTAGGCGCCCAGCTCCTGGGTGTAGCGGCCATACATCTACAGCACAGAGGGGAGAGTCATTAAAGAGCCAATACTCTGTGTTTCTCTTCCATTTTAGTTTTCCCTCCCTGAGGTCCATTTAGCTTATTAGCTCTGCCCGCACTCATTGGCCACTTTATCAGAAACGCCTACCATACAGGTGCACTTCGTAGATTTACAGTTACAGACTATAGACCAGCTGTTGCTGCACAGTTTTTCAGTCCTCTCTTATATTAGATATAATATTGTGTCTCCTGCAATCTAATTCATGTATAAGCCTATTAAATAAGCAGTTCAAAGCACTGAAAGACAGAGATCTGAATTTTTTACTGCATCAACAATGTTTCACAGATGCAGACCTATAGAGGGCGATACCAAACAGTAAGACTAACATTATGACACTATACCACACAAAGGAGACCCTGCAACCCTGCAACCCTGCAAACTATAAAGAAATAGGCCATATAGTGGACACTACACTCTTAAAAAAGAAGGTTCTTCAAGGGTTCCTTAGTAAAGATAGTTGTTCTATACAGAACCATGAACCATATGCATGCTTACATGTTTCTTTTTATGGTGAAATGGTTCATCAGATTGATGGAGGATGTGTTGTATATGATTCTATATATCACCAAAACGGGTTCTTCTATTGTTATGATGGCAAGCTTGTAACAACAGAAGAATCCTTTTGGTGCTATATAGAACCCTTTTCAAAAAAGTTCTATATAGAACCATATAAAACACGTTCTTCATCAATCTGAAGAGCCATGCAAAGAACCATTTAAGCATACCAAATGGTTCTTTGAGTGTTCATGGTACTATATAGAACCATTGTTTTTACTGAAGAACCCTTAAAGAACCAGCTTTTTTTAAGAGTGCATGAGGTGGAGACTATATAGAACCCTTTTCAAAAAAGTTCTATATAGAACCATATAAAACACGTTCTTCATCAATCTGAAGAGCCATGCAAAGAACCATTTAAGCATACCAAATGGTTCTTTGAGTGTTCATGGTACTATATAGAACCATTGTTTTTACTGAAGAACCCTTAAAGAACCAGCTTTTTTTAAGAGTGCATGAGGTGGAGACTAGAGAAAGGAAATTATTTCAGTTCAGACTTAAAGAAGAGCAGCATCCTGAAAGCAAGTGTACATATATAACCGCTGACACTTTTAAGGCTTTCTATGCAAAGAACACTTCACATATATATAGGCTTGTAACAATTGAAGAACCCTTTTGGGTGCTATATAGAACCATTTACAGCAAATTCATGCACATTTTCCATCAATCTGAGGAACCCTTTAACCATGTAAAGAAGCTTCTTTGAGTGTTCATGGTTCTGCATAGAACTGTTTCCTTTACTGAAGAACCCTTGAGGAACCATCTTTTTTTAAGACTCCATTTCCTAATGTGGGTGTAAAGAATAATATACATAAACTCCATTAAACTCTATTTAAAAAAGTTATATATATATATATATATATATATATATATATATATATATATATATATATATATATATATAAAAATACATACATATATACATATATATACACATACATATACACACACACATATATACATATATATATGTATATATATAATCACCTAAAATTAGGCCTATCCTTATATACCTGGACAATGCCTGTGTGTACAGTCGTATCATACACTTTCATTTTCTTTATCTTTTCAGCATCAGATACACTGTTAGAATTTCATCAGTACAAATACGTTAAAATGACTCGTTAATGAAAACTCCTGCTGTCAATATTTGTACAGTACTGTCCAAAGGTCAGAGACCACACTCCATTTATTTAATTTGTGGTCAAATCAGCCTTTTCACTATAGGCTTACAGTCACAGACTGTAGTCCAGCTGTTGCTGCACAGTTTATCAGCCCCCTTTACCCCATCCATCAACAGAAAGGGATCATCACAGGACCACCACTGACATGATATTACTTGGATGGTGGACTATTCTCAGCACAGCAGTGTCCAGCCACACATATCCAGCCAAAAGTGGCCCTGTGGTCTCAAATTGACCACTGATGAATAGCTAGAAAAGAGGACTTCAAATGATCTAAACTGCTGATGCCCCATTTGGTCATCTAGCGTCGTACCTACCAGTGACTGCACAAACTGAATTCAAGGTACAGATGTGAAGACCTCTGGGGTAGAGGACGGCTAACGCAGCGTTTACATAAATCCAGCGCAGCTTAACTTAAAAATGATGGTGCTTGAAGGGTTCTTTAGTAAAGAAAATGGTTCTATATAGAACCATGAACATTCATGAACCCTTTACATGCTTAAAGGGTTCTCTGCATGGTGAATCTGTTCTTCAGATTGATGGAGAATGTGTTGTATACGGTTCTGTATATCACCAAAAAGGGTTCTTCTATTGTTACAAGCTTGACATCAATAGTAGAACCCTTTTTGGTGCTATATAAAACCTTTTTCAAAAAGGTTCTATATAGAACCATCTATAGCACATTCTCTATCAATCTGAAGAACGCTTTCACTATGCAAAGAACCCTTAAGCATGCAAAGGGCTCTTTGAATGGTTTCATGGTTCTATTTAGAACCTTTTTTAAGTGTGTACAGTGATCTAAAAATGTGAAATAATATAATAAACATGTTACATATTTCATATTATTCTGCAATAATTCTTTGCATCATGAAATGGTTCTTCAGATTGATGGAGAATGTGTTGTATATGGTTCAAAAGGGTTCTTCTATTATTACAGTGCCAAACTTGTAACAATTGAAGAACTCTTTTGGGTGCTATATGGAACCCTTTTCAAAAAGGTTCTATATAGAACCATCTACAGCACATTCAAGCACATTTTCCATCAATCTGAGAAACGCTTTCACCATGTAAAGAACCCTTTAATCATGCAGGGCTCTTTAAGTGTTCATGGTTCTGTATAGCACTGTTTCCTTTACTGAAGAACCCTTGAGGAACCACCTTTTTTAAGAGTGTACCACTATGTCCACTCCATTTCCTAATTTTAATATTTCCTATGTGGGTGTAAAGAATAACATGCATATCGCTGTTGTCGAAACAAAACCTCGTATCTCCAAAATGGTAACTTTACAGGAGAGGGAAAAAACCTACTTTACTTTTAGTGTAAGTCAATGGAACCAGACTTTTTTCCAAGTCATTTTGGTCTGTTTCTTTTGGTCCATTCATCCTGAAATTTACACACAATGTAAAGAGAAACAGGCGTTTTCAAATTATGTCAAGAACTGAAAAATGACAAAAAATGGAAATATGAGGTTTTGTTCCGACAGCAGCGATGTACCTCGTTAAACTCTATTTTTTAAAAAAGTTAAAAGAACGTTCATTTAATGTTGCACGTATAATGTATCGACTAACATTAGGAGAACCTTTACATAACGTTAGCCAGTTGTGGGAACGTTCCCTGTCAGCTGGACCTGTCCAAACATGCTTATAGAGCGTAGCTGCTTATATCCCACAGTTCTACATACAGCATAAGTGGATACAGCAGGTGATGCGGTAATGACCCTCTTGACATCTCAAATGAACAGAAGCCATCTGATGCCTCTTAAGAGCAGCCTGCTGGGTAGAGGTGATCAGGTTCATGTGAAAAACACCTTGAAAAACCGATCTCAGAGAAGTTTAGGGGTTTAGAGTCACGAAACAGGTGCACCAACAAGCATGATTGGCGTGTATTTTTATGAACATTGTTATTTTACATGAATTTACGTCTATTTACACGTACAGGCAATTCTGCTGGGATCTAATTAGCACAAAAACAAAAGCAGAAATTGAAACCCAGTCAAAGACATTAAAAAACATCCTAGATTACAATGCTAAGGGCAACTTAAGCACACCTCGGTGGGCTGCAGCGCTAAACAGCAGTTTAAACTGATTCCATGGTAATAAACACTCTAACTATGTAGATAATCAGAATGGAAATCAAAGAATTCATCCTGAGCCAATTCTGTAGGTGAAAATTAAAGTAACGAGCCTCGAGGCTGAGTGTGATGAGCCGCAGCTCTGCGGTTCCTCTATAAAATCATTGTAAACGTATATCAAACAAGCTGTTTTCTTCACAGGCTTGAGCTGCCAGCCTGGATTCAAGCACAGCTCACAGTGAACCCACAATACGCACTGCGACAGGCATGAAGTTTGTCACTTGTAATAAAGTGCAAAGCACTGCACCTTTCATAGAGGCTAAGTCACGGAACCGAGAAGTAATAAGACCTGTTGTCTGGACAATTGTCTTTGTTCTGCTGGGTCTATTTTTGTACCGAAGTTCTCACACGTCTCCTCAGCGTGTCGATTAAAAGGCAGTTTGTCTTCAGATCTCATTCTGAAGTATTTTTAACGCTAGACACATTCAACAGGGCACCGCTATGAGAGCATGCAGCCAGACTATCACTGTCAGTGCGTTTTGAGACCAAGAGAGCGGAATATATTTAGTCTACCCCTCATTCAGCATGAGTTTAAGGTCATGCAAGGATTTCTGAATGAAATTAAACTCTTTCTGTCAGTTTTTCCAGAGCTGGAGTTACAGAAGAGACACAGGAATACATTCCAGTGTCACCCAACTGAATTGGTGGCCTTATTAAGACATTTGTAATATAAACAGTAGAGGCCCCGGTATAGATCCCTGAGGTACGCCATTCACAATTTCCAAAAAACTACACACTATGGGTGGAAAATATGACAAAATCTTATTAATATTGTGTTATTTTACATCACAAGAGGTTGATGGATATGGTAAGGATTTTTAGAACACTGAACAACTGCATTATACCATTATATAGTAACTGCATAAACTGAACAAGCAGCCGACTGGAGATCAGTTCATCTCATTCACTTTAGTTTTTAGTTTAGTTTTTAATTTTTTCCTGTTATTTATTTTATTTATTTACTGTTTTGCAAATGTTTTCAAAAAAATGTTTATACTCCTAGAGTTCCATATCTTCTTAAAGGGGAACTCCATCAATTTTTCAAAAATTCTGCAAAATTAAATGGTTAATATGTAAACAGTCATTTAGAGCAGTTCAGTGCAAAATGTTTAATTCTAGAGAAATTTATTTAGTCAGAATTGTTCTCGACGGTAGTGATAGGAACCAGACGTCTGAGGAACTTAAGGCCTCTGAAAGCTACATCACAGAAAGTTATTTACATAAAATGGTTATGAATTCACTGCCTGATGTTTTGAGACATTTTGGCCTAAAACGTATTTTTTATCAATTTATTCTAATCTGTTCATGGTGGAGGGATACATCAAGGGTGTTCTAGGGCAAAATAGTCCCGCCTTTTTACCACTATGTTACCATTGTCAGCATTACATATAAAAACCTCCGAAGACTTGTGTATGTTGGTGGTATTGGACATTAAATAAGTTGGCTATATTTATGTTGTAGACATCAGGACCCCTGGTTCCTATCACAGCCACTGTAAACAAATCTGAGTCATTAAACCACATCAAACCACTTTGAATGACATTGTTTACATTTCAACCACTGAATTTTGCAGACATTTAGAAAAATTGGTGGAATTCCCCTTTAAATGTGGCACTACTGCTTTGCTTTTGCATGCTTTCTGCTCTAACATGTTTACTAACCCTTAAAAAATGAAAATCCTGATATATATCGTGGAAATGTCTTCAACTATCATGGCGTCATATTTTCTCCATATTGCCCACACTTACTGCACAACATACGACTCCCTTAATTATACGATTAGCAGACCGAGAACATGCCTGCCGCTCAAAGCCAATTACAGCCAATCAGTGGTAAAGCAAACTGTGATGAATCATATCAAACTCATTTACCACATCTATCCCAAAAGCTACACTCTTAAAAAAGATGGTTCTTCAAGGGTTCTTTAGTAAAGGCAATGGTTCTATTTAGAACTACACAGAACCATTTCATGCTTAAATGGTTCTTTGCATGGTGAAATTGTTCTTTATATTGACGGAGAACGTGTTATGGTATGCAGCACCAAAAAGAGTTTTGGTATTGTTATGATGTCAAGCTTGTAGTGACAGCAGAACCCCTTTTTGGTGCTATATAGAACCATTTTCAAAAAGGTTTTATATAGAACCATATGCAACACATAAAACAACACATCTGGCATTCGGGTCAGCAAATATACTCTTAAAAAAGGATGGTTCTTTAGTAAGTAAAGGCAATGGTTCTACTTAGAACCATGAGTCTTATATAGAACTATTTTATGCTTAAATGGTTCTTTGCATGGTGAAATCGTTCTTCAGATTGATGAGGACTGTGTGATCTGTCTGTCTATCTGTCTGTCTATCTATCTATCTATCTATCTATCTATCTATCTATCTATCTCTTTCTTTCTCTCTCTCTGTCTGTCTGTCTGTCTGTCTATCTATCTATCTATCTCTTTCTTTCTCTCTGTCTGTCTGTCTATCTATCTTTCTGTCTGTCTACCTAACTATCTATCTATCTATCTATCTATCTATCTATCTATCTATCTATCTGTCTGTCTGTCTGTCTCTCTCTCTGTCTGTCTGTCTGTCTATCTTTCTGTCTGTCTTTCTGTCTGTCTTTCTTTCTTTCTTTCTTTCTTTCTTTCTTTCTTTCTTTCTTTCTGTCTGTCTGTCTATCTATCTATCTATCTTTCTTTTTTCTGTCTCTCTGTCTGTATGTCTATCTTTCTTTCTTTCTTTCTTTCTTTCTTTCTATCTATCTATCTATCTATCTATCTATCTATCTATCTATCTATCTATCTATCTATCTATCTACCTATCTATCTATCTATCTATCTATCTATATAAAGGACCTCTTTCTTTCTACTTAGCACCATAAGGCTTCTTCTATTGTTAGGTAGTTAGATTGATCATAGAGTCTACGCTCTTTAAAAGATGGTTCTTGAAGGGTTCTTTGGTAAAGACAATGGCTCTACATAGAACCATGAACACTCAAACAATCATTTGCATGTTTAAATGGTTCTCTGCATGGTGAAATTGTTCTTCAGATTGATGGAGAATGTGTTGTCCATGGTTCTATGTAGCACAAAAAGCGTTCTTCAGTTGTTATGTCAAATGGAATTGTTACAAGCTTGACATTGTAACAACAGCAGAACCATTTTTGGTGCTATATAGAACCATTTTCAAAATTCTTCTATGTAGAACCCTATACAACACATTCTCCATTAATCTGAAGAACAATTTCACCAAGCAGAGAACCATTTAAGCACGCAATGGTTCTACATAGAGTTCTCAGTTCTAAACAGAACCATTCCCTTTACTGAAGAACTCTTGAAGAACCATCAGTGGGGAAAAAACGCAGCAGTGACAGAACAGCGAGCTGAAACTCACAAAGCACCTCTGAGTAAAAGTGCTGATAGAATCAGATTCCCCTGCATCTCACGGGTCGTCGTGGTCACTGATCCCCGGGCAGCTCTGCCACTCTGAGACACTCTGAGAATAAACGCTCCGTTTGAAAATGTGCTGAAAAGCACTCGGACTGTTGTCCACGCCCAGGGAGTCACCTTTCAGGAGAGGGGGAACGTGGGGCGCTCTCCAAACTTAAGGGATGATCCTTGAATTAATGAGACTGAATGTGCGGCAGATTGAATCGTCCACCAAACGCGCTGAAAGGTGCAGCTGCAGTAAGAGCAGCTCCAGGTTATTCTGACCGCCGTGTTTTTTTTTCAATTTTTTTCACGTTAAATCTAATCAAGGAGTCCAACAGATCCAAAGTATCAACCGGTCCAAGATTAAACAGATTAATCTTCTCTGTTGCTTGAACATCAAGCGCAATAAGGTCAGATTGTGTGTTTCAGCGCGCGGGCCGCTCTTATCATGCAATCGATCAAACGGGAGGGCTGAGGGATAAAGTGACAATTAAAAGCATGACAAATTACCTCCTTATCACTGCAGGGGCCTGAATGGAGGATGATTTCATGGGAAGGACATGCAGCAACTTCACCAGCTTCTACCCACAAACTGGACTTTTCACTATGACATCACATTTTTCAATTAGATAATAACTGAATTTTTAACTGTGATATTTATAAGATATATTCATTCATTCATTCGTTCGTTCATTCGTTCACTCCGTCATTCATCCATCCATTCTCTAAGCTGTTTCTCCTTTTGGGCCGCAGGGGGAGCTGGAGCCTATTCCAGCAGTCATTGAGCGGAAGGCAGGAAACACCCTGGACAGGCCGCCAGTCCATCACAGGTCAGACAGACAGACATATACATACATGCACATTCACACCTACACTCTTAAAAAAGATGGTTCTTTAAGGGTTCTTTAATAAAGACAATGGTTCTGTATGGAACCATGAACACTCAACGAACCTCTTGCATAATTAGTGGTTCTTTGCATCATGAAATAGCTCTTCAGAATGATGGAGAACGTGCTGTAGATGGTTCTAAATGGAACCTTTTTGAAAAACCCTGTAGAACCCTTTCATGATGCAAAGAGCCATTTAATCCTGCAAAGGGTTCTTGGAGTGCTCATGGTTCTGTATAGCACCAAAAAGGGTTCCACTACTGTTGTGATGTCAAGCTTGTAACTATGAGGTTACATATAGAACCATCTACAGCACATTCTCCATCAGTCTGAAGAACCCTTTCATGATGCAAAGAACCATTTAATCCTGCAAAGGGTTCTTGGAGTGCTCATGGTTCTATATAGAACCAAAAAGGATTCTACTTTTGTTACAATGTCAAGCTTGTAACTATAGAAGAACCCTTTTTGGTGCTATATAGCACCCTTTTCAAAAAGGCTACACCTACAACCATCTACAGCACATTCTTCGTTAATCTGAAGAACCCTTTAAACATGCAATGGTTCTTTGAGTGCTCACGGATCTATATAGAATCCTTGAAGAACCGTCTTTTTAAGTGTGTTGGGGCAATTTAGCATCTTCAGTTCACCTGACTGCATGTCTCGGGACTGTGGGAGTGAACCGGAGCACCTGGAGGAAACTCACACAGACACAAGAACATGTAAACTCCACACAGAGAGAACCCCAGTCGCCCGGCCGGGGAATCGAACCCAGACCCTTCTGGCTGTAAGTGACAGCGCTACCCACTCCAAAATATAACATATTCAGTATTATAAATAGGTACAACAATCTGAATTTAGTGCGTCTTTACGTTAGAAAAAAGATTAAAAGGTTTGGCCAAAACGTGAGCGTGTCCACCAGCGTCCACCATCACACATTTTTATAGCAGGTAATCTTATTGTATTCCACTGCATGCATCATCTCACAACCTTCCTATGGACAGATTTAAAAAAATCGACAGGTAGACAGATTTGAAAAAATCTGTCGAGTTCCCCTTTACATTCTTTGAACACTTAAAAAAAAACTCATATATTTTTAAAAACCTGCAATATATTGTAAACTGTGAAAAAAGGTAATTATTGTTGTATACAAAATTGATCTGGCCTCACTGTCACAAAGGTACAGTGCTAATTTTAGAAATTTTGAAAAATCTACCCAAATTCTTCTCGATATTCTTTGAACACTTTGAATAGAAACCCTGCAGCATATTTTAAAAAATAACTTGCAATATATTGTAAACTGTGAAGAAATTTTTAAAATCTGTCCATAGGGAAGTTGTGAGATGATGCATGCACTGGCATTACTGTCACTAATATACAGTAATAATTTTAGAAATTTTGAAAAATCTGTTGGATTCCCTTTGGCATTCTTTGAACACTCTGTAATATATTTTTTGAAAACTCCATATATTATAAACTATGATAAAATTTATTTCTCTGGTTTTCTATGGTATTTAAAATTGATCTGGTCTTACTGTCACCAATATACAACAATAATTTTAGTTATTTTGAAAAATCAGAAATTTTGGAAAACTATCGAATTCCTCTTGACATTTTTTGAACACTTAAAAAAAAACAATATATTGTAAACGGTGATAAAAGGCAATTATTGTGGTATTTAAAATTGGCCGGGCATTAATTAATGTTTCCAGTATACAGTTTGTGAACTGTTTTTAAGTACTGTCACTTTTTTCAGTTTTAGGTTTCATTTTTTGGCCCAGAGAGTCCTGAATTTTGGTTTAGATATAAACAGTATTAAGAGATGTTTAAGAAGCTCTTCTTACACATTTACTGTACTATATACCATATGTTATACATACTGGAAGCTGGTGAAAGCAGAGCTGCTCTGCGTCTCTACAAATATCTTTAGTGCAGCTGCAGAGCTGGTATTTTAGTGTCCATGAAAACATCAGCATGTGTGCTGAATATGTTATTACTGAATATCAGCACAGAATCTCTAAAATTGTGGCTTCCTCTGAATGTGTTTAACGTCTGTTATGCAGGTGGTAAACGACACATGAATTGGCACAAATTCATAAAGGATTCCACAAACGATGTAAACTGCTGTTCTACTGTTTTGACAAATGAGTTTTTCTCCACTGAAATCTGTCCTTTTCGCTCTGTTTGCACTCAGACAAAGTGCTGTGTATGGATCTAAGAATAAAAACGGCTGTTTGTGCACTTTGTGTACTTTGTCATGTCTGTGATGAGCAGCATCATAAATGCCAAGACATTTCAATGTACATGATGACGTGGGCCGGCGAATAAAGCGATTCTGACTCAGATTCTGTCTTTAAACCATCTCTGATAAAGACGTTTTGGAGGACAGACACAGAAAAGCAGTGGGTTTTATACTTGGCCGCCTGTTTCATCATGAGCCGCTATACAATTACACAGCAGAGGAGAAATCTATAACAGTGCTAACCCAACGACGTGCAGAAACGCTCCGGTGGTTAACGTCTTCACGCCAGCCGCTGGAAGATTGCAGATTTAAAGCGCAGCACCTCTGGGATCCTGATATCAATATTCCTGCCCCGCACTCTGCCGCTGTTTTCTCATTCCAAACGCCTCACTCCGGCTCCTCTAGAGGAAACCTGCACTGTAGGGAGCTGTAAACACCTGTAATACGTTCTGCCTCGGCGCTTCACTGCTCTAAATCACACTAAAGTGACGGATTTTAGATTCTCCTCAAATTTATTAACCTTAATAACAACAGTCCACGGGATCGTAACAGCTGTGGATGCAAATCATTAGCTATAGGATATGATAACAATAAATCAATTCATAAGAATTGTTACAAAAGTTACATTTGACCAAACATGTCAAATCAAGGGTCAGATTAAGCCTTAAAGGGCAATTCCACCAATTTTTAAAAATTCTCCATCATTAAATGTCTAAGAGAGTCATTCAGAGCGGTTTGGTGTGAAATGGTTCGGATGTCTTTACAGTGGCAGTGATAGGAACCAGGGGTCGCCATGACTACAACACAAATATAGACATTATATTTACTATCCAGGACCACCAGTGAACCTACACGAGTCTTCTGAGTTTTATATGGAATGTCGATGATGGGAAAATAGTGGAAGATCTGAAATAATACGTTTTCTTTGGGGACTATTTTGCCTCACAGCGCCCTGCAAATTATGTATCCCTCCACCATGAATGGAGTTTAAGGCCAAAATCTTCTCAAAACTATCATAAAACAGTGTCTCAGTCATCAGGCAGTGAATTTATAATCATTTCATGTGAGGGAGCTTTCAGAGGTGGACATCTGGTTCCTATCACCACCACTGTGAACAGTTCTGACTCGGTACGTTTCTCTAGAACAGAGCGTTTCACACCAAACCACTCTGAACGACTCTGTTTACATTTTAACCAGTTTATTATGTAGAAATTTAGAAAAATCTGTGGAATTCCCCTTGACCTTCTTTGAATATTTTAAAAATGATGCTGTGTCAACACTATAAGCAACTCCCTCTTTCAAAACTTTTATTATTATTATTATTTGTATCATTATTTTTGAACTTTTCATTTAAGAAGACCTGAAATGAAAGATCACTGCTAAAGTTTCTACCCCAAAAATGTGCTGATGCATGATAAATATGGCGACTTGATATATAAAATGAAAATATAGGGTATAATAGGAAATATAGCAATGTAAAAAAAAATGAATGCCAGGGTATTTAATTGAGATCATACAAAGGTATGATTTTTTTCATATTAGCATAATACTATTATTCAGTGACTTATAAATATTTTCAGTGGATGCTTGTGCTAATTAGGACAAATGTGCGCCTGCATGATTAAAACCAGGGCTGAATCTGTGAACAAGGAAATCATGGAGGAGAGGATACATATTTATAAGCTGAGTCTAACGGAGCTGCAGTTACACTCATAAATAAAGCACACTGTGTTTCTATGGTTAGACCACTCGGCTGTACACACAGGTGTTAAGCCTGGATTAAAGGAAGATGCTATTTCAGTCAAGACCAACTTACGGATGTATATTTCTGATGTGATCACACTGGAGTAGCCACACTGGTCCATATAGGATCATCTGTAACTGGGGCTGCACAATGTATCACTGGGTCAATCGAGATTTTAGCCTTATCAATACTGATATTGCAAAAGCCTGCAATATGCAAATGAGCCCCTTAATAAATTACATTCATTCATTACATTCATGTCCATTCCAGCAGCACTGCTGTGTCTGATCCACTCAGACCAGCGCAACACACACTAACACACCACCACCACGTCAGTGTTACTGCAGTGCTGAGAATGATCCACCACCCAAATAGTACCTGCTCTGTGAGGGTCCATGGGGGTCCTGACCACTGAAGAACAGGGTAAAAGGGGGCTAACAAAGTATGCAGAGAAACAGATGGACTACAGTCTGTAACTGTAGAACTACAAAGTGCACCTATATAGTAAGTGGAGCTGATAAAATGGACAATGAGCGTAGAAACAAGGTTATGGTTAATGTTATGCCTGAACCTCATATGTTTCATATCAAAATGCTCCGTTATCTTCATCACCACTTTCCAAAACCGCTGCAGCAACTTCAGCAGCTGTAAACTCTCTGTAGGTCATTTCTCATGTGTCTCCGATGTGGACTGAATGAAGAATGAAGGGTTTCCGGCATGATGGTCAGTCCTTAGTGATTTCCTGAGTGTCCATTGGTCAGTTTTACATGGAATGTAGATGGACACACAAATCCACTGGAGAGGCAGATGAGGTGTATCTCAGCCCCTCTTCATAGGCTCATAACTCCGGATGTGAGTCTCGTATGATTTCTGAGCTGGATCATCACAAAGATACAGAAACAGATATAGAAACATTGGATTTCTGATGTTTGTGGGTGAGTCTGTGGATCCACACCTCCAAAGTTCAGTCTTAGAAGCTGGTTGATCATTTTCTGAAGTAATCAAACACATTCAGTGGTGTTGAGGTCTGGACTCTGGGGTGGTCAGTCCATCGTGCAGCTTCTTTGTTTGATGTGTCCGTCTCCTTTTCTCAGTGAGGTTCTTCTTGACAGCTACACATCCTTTCAGACCCACAGCGCTGAGTCGTCTTCTCACAGTGGAAGGATGGACAGAAACACCTGTGGATGTTTTCAGATCTGAAGCAGCTTGATTTTCTCCTCTCTCTCAGAGATGAAAGCTTTAAGTGCTGTTTATCTGATGGGGGCCAGTTTTGGGGTCGACCAGGTCTTCCAGGTGGTTGTTAGGAGCCACATCTTCTCTGGAGCTTTTAATCAGTTTTTGGAAACTCACTTATTTTCTTTTCACTTTCTCCATCATTATACAAGTGGATTATACCATATCTGATCTCAGAAGCATCTGAAAATGAATAACTTGGACTTTGACTGGAAATGAATAAATGAAGGGGGGTCTCAGACTTTTTCACAGTGCTGTAAACCAGATTTAAATGTAATTGATGATGTAACTTATACTGGTCCATTCTGGGTAACAGGTCATTCAGAACCCTCATGTATAGATGAACGAGTGTAGGATAAAGGGGCATTCTGTGCACTGCCCACCTGTATCAGCCCCCTCTCTTCTCTCGCTCTTTTCCATTCTTTTCTCTCTCTCTCTCTCTCTCTCTCTCTCTCTCTCTCTCTCTCCATCCCTCTCCTTCCATTCAGGTTGCTCCCACGTTACCAGGAGCCCACGGCGCAGGAGATGGAAAAACAGGGGCTATTGGCACGTCTGCTGTGTTCATTTCACACTCTCTCTCTACCGCTCTCTCTCTCATTCTCTCTCTCTCTCTACATCACTCTACATCACTATACCTCTCTCTCTCAATCACTCTCTCTATCACTCTACCTCTCTCATTCTCTCTCTCTCATTCTTTCACTCTCTACATCACTATACCTCTCTCTCAATCACTCTCTCTGTATGACTCTACCCCGCTCATTCTCTCTCTCTCATTCTTTCACTCTCTACATCACTATACCTCTCTCTCAATCACTCTCTCTGTATGACTCTACCCCGCTCATTCTCTCTCTCTCTCTCTCTCTCTCAATCACTCTACCTTGCTCTCTCAATCACACTCATTATCTCTGTCTCTCCTTCACTCTACCCCCTCTCTCTCTCTCTCTACATCAGTCTACCTCTCCCATTCTCTCTTTCTCTCTTTCTCTCTCTCTCACTCTCACTCTCATTGTCTCTATCAGTCTACCTCTCCCATTCTCTCTCACTCTCTTTCTCTCTCTACATCACTACCTCTCTCATTCTCTATCTCCTTCATTCTACCTCTCTCATTCTCTCTCTATTACTCTACTTCTCTCACTGTCTCTCTCCTTCATTCTACCTCTCTCATTCTCTCTCCTTCATTCTACCTCTCTCATTCTCTCTCTATTACTCTACTTCTCTCACTGTCTCTCTCCTTCATTCTACCTCTCTCATTCTCTCTCCTTCATTCTACCTCTCTCACTCTCTCTTTCTCTCCATCAGTCTACCTCTCTGATTCTCTCTCTCTATTACTCTATTTCACCCTCTCTCAATCATTCTATCTCTCACTCTCTAACATTGTATCTCTCTCTCATTCTCTCTATCAGTCTGTCTTATCCATCTCTCTTGTTCTCTCTGCCACTGTATCCATCACTCTCTCACTCAATCTCTCTAGTCTACCCCTCTCATTCTTTCTCTGTCATTCTCTCTCTTTCTCTATAACTTTACCTCTCTCATTCTCTCTTTCTCCACCACTCTACCACTCTCAATCATTCTATCTCTCTCATTCTCTATCGCCGCATCTGTCTCATTCTCTCTATCAGTCTCTCTATCCATCTCTCTCTTGTACTATCACTGTATCCATCTCTCTCTCTTTCTCTCTCTCACTCTCTCTGTGCGTCACTATCTCATCCCTCTCTCTGTTTCTCTACCTCCTCTCCCTCTTTATTTTATTCTCTCCATTTCTCCCTCTTTCTCTCTCCTATACCTTTCCGTCTCTCGCTATGCATCACTCTTTCCTCCTCTCTCATTCTTTACCTCCTTTCCCTCTTTTCTCTTATTCTCTACATCTTTCTCTCTCATACTCATTCTCTCTCTTTTTTCTTCTTTCTTACTCTCTTCATTTCTTACTTTCGACATCTCCATCTCTCCCTCTTTCCTATTAATCTACCTCTCTTCCTCTCTCACCCTCTCCATTCCTTTCTCTCTCTATATATATCCCTCTCTCATCCTCTTTCTTTCCCTCTCCTTCTCAATCTCTCTCTCTCTCCCTCTTCTCTCATACTCTCTCTTCTCTCTCTCCCTGTCTCTCTTCTCTCTCTCTCTCATCTCTCTCCCTGTCTCTTCTCTCTCTCTCTCTTCTCTCTCTCCCTGTCTCTTCTCTCTCTCCCTGTCTCTTCTCTCTCTCTCTTCTCTCTCTCTCTCTGCTCTGTAAACACACGCTGCTCTGATGTGAGGAGGCTGCCGCCAGCAGCAGCGCATTGAGATGTGCATCACGATTCCAGTAGCCTCTCACTCGGTCTCTCTAACTCTCTCTCGCTCTCTCTCTCGCTCTCTCTTTTTTTCTCTCTCTCTTTCTTTCTCTGCCCGCATGAGCAGGTGCAGCTTGCAGTGAAAGTAAAGCAGCTCGGCTCCGATTGATCCGCTCCCTCCTCCTCTCCAAAGCTCGTCCCATTTCACACAACCTCTGCCCTCCATCGCCACTCACCCAAACCACCCCCCCACAGCAGCCTCCACCCATAATACACTCTGCTCTAGCCTGTCCTGAAGCCAAATAACACATAGGGGCATAACGATACACAACTCTGTCCAATAAAAAACAAGCATCTCCAAAACGGCAACTTTTCAGGAGAGGGCAAAAACCGTCTTTACTTTCAATGTAAGTCAATGGAAAGAGATTTTATTCTGAGCCATTTTGGAGCATTTCTATTGGTCCATTCATCATGAGATTGTCACACAATGTAAAGGATAGCTGCTGTGCTCAAATTATGTAAAAAAATAAAAATTGCAAAAAACGGAGATACATGGGTTTTTATGGACAGCGAGATTATTTACTGTGGTTTTTAAGCCCTGATACAACACAGCACTGATTCATATGTAAAAAGAAATGCCAACATGCAGCTGCTGCACCTGGGAAAAGGTTTTTTATCATCTCCACTGACCGTGTAGTTTCACTCTGTAGTTCTACAGTTACAGACTGTAGTCCATCTGTTTCTCTGCATACTTTGTTACCCTGTTCTTCAGTGGTCACGACCCCCACAGGACCCTCACAGAGCAGGTACTATTTGGGTGGTGGATCATTCTCAGCACTGCAGTAACACCGACGTGGTGTGTTAGTGTGTGTTGTGCTGGTCCGAGTGGATCAGACACAGCAGTGCTGCTGGAGTTTTTAAACACCTCAGTGTCACTGCTGGACTGAGAACCAAAAACATCCAGCCACCAGCGTCCTGTGGGCAGCGTCCTGTGACCACTGATGAAGGACTAGAGGCTGACCAACACAAACTGTGCAGCAGCAGATGAGCTATCGTCTCTGACTTTACATCTACAAGGTGGACTGACAAGGTAGGAGTGTCTAATAGAGTGGACAGTGAGTGGACACAGTGTTTAAAAACTCCAGTAGCACTGCTGTGTCTGATCCACTCAGACCAGCACAACACACACTGACACACCACCACCACGTCAGTGTTACTGCAGCGCTGAGAATGATCCACCACCCAAATAGTACCTGCTCTGTGGGGGTCCATGGGGGTCCTGACCATTACTGTATGTAGAACTACAGAGTGAAACTATTTGGTCAGTGGAGCTGATAAAATGGACAATGAGTGTAAAATCAAGGAGGTGGTTTAATAGTATGGCTGATCAGTGTAGAGTGTAAACAGTTTCAGTATGTAGGCTTTTTCAGCTTTTCTTACACCGAATTCACACCAGACGCAACATGTTAGTGTCACATAAACATAGTGTATGTGAAGTGTGAGTGACTGTGTGTCCAATTCACTCCGCCCCCGACTCTGCTCTGTTACGTAAACACTTCAGGCAGGAATATCAGCTCTTTTTCTCCATTTCTTTTCAAATTGTATCAAGTTTGAAACCTGACAGCACATCAGCAGATCTGTTTTCTGCAATGAAATCACAACAAAGCTTTACCGCAAAGCCTCATCATAACAGCAGCGTCCACACACTGTTAGTACAGCGCAGGAGCTGCTTCGCAACTACTAGGCCAACAAGATCATCACAGTGTTTTACATGCAGTTAATAATCCTGACGGAAAATCTGATTTTGTCAGTTATCCGATCGTCGTTTATATTCACTTGTGTAATCAAATAATGGGGAAACTCCAGGTCTACACAAGTCAGACAGTAATCAGATTTCGGCCAATAAACTCACAGAAGAAGACGTGATGTAAACGTAACGTAAAACTCAAACTTCATTCCGCACCTTTTGTTTTTTTTTAACATCGCACCACTTTACCTAAAATGTGAACAGACAGAACGCTACAGATTACACTCACGATTTCAATGTTTCTACGTGTAAATAACCAAAATTGTGAGTGTAATCTGTGGCGTCCATATGCCTGCGTGATGCGTATGCATGCAAAGAGAAGTCGGATTCTGCTGGGGAGTCGGAACGTCGGCAAAGAACATCAGAAGAGAAAGAACCACATCTTTTAGATCCCACCAACGAGTAAAAGCCAGTCTGAGATTTACTCTCGTCTGGTCTCTTGCTCGGTCACTCTGTCTTTTTCTCTTCCTCGCTTTCTCCAACAGTGTCTTCTTCAGTCTCTTCACAGCGACTGCCATGATGTCCATGCTGGGAATATTGAGTGAGCTTCTTCTTACAGCTGCTGAGTTGTTACATGATGCCATAAAGTGTTTGCAGTTTTCGTGAGAGGTTCTCGTTCCACTCCTCCAAAGTTACATAGCGCTATAGCAGGCATTCTGGCCTGGAGTGGCAACGACAGAGATGCCACGCTCACTATTATAAGTCAGTTTACCATCAAAATGATTTTGAAGCTGTTATTTTAAGGCAGAATTGTTACATAATTTTGTCACAACAAAACTGTTGCTTTAATCAAAACAACAGATGTGGTTTTAAATGCACTTTAAATGCACTTGACATCAAGTCATCGCAGAAGAGTAGGGTCCATTTTTTTAGCCAATGCAACTAAATAAACACAGATGCTGGGTGTCAGCTAAGGATGCACTGATGGTTGTGTTGTGAATCAGATAAAATACTATCAAAACAGCAGGGGGAGGAGTCTTCAATCTTCCTAAGTTCAGTCACGTCACCCCACTGCTGCGCTCCCTTCACTGGCTTAAAACCCTGATGCCTACAAAGCCCACTGGCTGACCGAACAGCAGAGTCTCTCACGGCCTTCAAACGCAGACTGAAGACACCTCTCTTTATACAGCACTTAAGTGAGCACTAAGCTACTTAAGTACTTATTGTAATGTCTTGTACTGCACTTATTGAAATGCATTGAAATGGATTGTATTGCGCTGTTTAATTCTCTCTCTTTTCTCTGGGCATCAACATGGGCTTTTGTTTCTAGCAGTATCTGAGCTCAGGACCGGCTTTCTCTCTAACCTCTTTGTAACTAGTAAAGATATTTTATCTGAGTGGTTAGCTGAGTAAACAACAAAGCACTTTTGTAAGTTGCTCCTGATCAGAGCGTCTGCTAAATGCTGTAAATGTAAATGAGTCACAGGATTGGGAGGGGTTTTGGCTGCTGACTGGTTTGGAGAGACTCAAGTATTTACACTGTATAACATCTGGCTAAAATGTGTCTCAGACCTCCTGAAGAAGGTTGTGTGATCACACACCTGCAACTTTTTGTGGATTACATTCAGAGATAATCCTGATTCTCAAGACGCATAAACGACCAGATGTAAACTGTCTCGCAGCCCCTGTACTAAGAAAAATTAACATTAATATATATATTAATGTAACTAATAAAACAGTGCTCCTGTACTGTTCATTATGCCCTTTGCTAACAAGTCCTATTGGACAGTCCTATTAGTGCCATTAACACCCTCTCCCCTGCAGCCAATCAGCTAGCACCTTCAAAACCCGCCAGTTTAATCCATTTAATGAAAACCTTCAGCCACTCAAACTACAGGTTCATCCAAAAATCAAAATTGCACAATTTTCCCACTTTCCCCCCAAAGTAGTCAATCAGCCAAGACCTAATTGGTGGTACAAGGCTAGTGTAGCTAACAAGTAATGGGACCTTATACCCCACCAATTAGCAACCTGCATGCCTAAATCATCACATGCTCGCCTCAAACCAAGCCAAGTCGTCAAATTAGCCTCGTAGCACCAGCGCAAAACTAAAGAAGGACCAAACACGATTTGGGTCAAGTAGGGAAAACTGTCCACTTTGTTCTTCACCAAGCTACCACTTTAAATCACACTGTGTAAGCCCAACACTCCAATCCCAGCCAAGCGGTTAGTCACCGCGATGTGGTGAATTTCTGACTGATACACTCTTATCACAGCACACTCAACGCCACCACCACTGCAGCTAACATCCAGTCGATACGGCAAATCTTCACAGCGCTCCAGTACTCTGGTGGTCAGATAGAGCCCATGTGCGCTGACCACAAAGGCCAAACGTCTATAGCAGGTTTCTGCTCAACAGAGATGCATTTCTCCCTCTCTGCTGGAACCGGAGGCCTCTTTCGCTGCTCTTTCTCACCGAACACACTGCTTCAGCATGCGGAGAACCGCACTGCTTATCAGGCGTTTGCAAACCACTAGACTTTTATTGCTCCCAATGTTTTCTTTGGTGCTTTGCAACACTTAAAATGTTCAAGATTGATCAGGTCTATTAAGAGGAAAACAATATCACACACAGGGCTGGGCAATATGATGATATTTATCATTGTTGTGATAAAAAATGCTACAACACGTCCCAGTATGCATTTGTAGCATATCACTGCTGTTGGAACAAAACCTCGTATCTCCAAAATGGTAACTTTACAGGAGAAGGAAAAAACCTACTTTACTTTTAATGTACGTCAATGGAACCAGACGTTTTTCCAAGTCACTTTTGGCCGTTTCTTTTGGTCCATTCATTATGAAATTTACACACAATGTAAAGGGCGACAGGTATCTTCAAATTATGTCAAAACCTGAAAAACAACAAAAATGGAGATACGAGGTTTTGGTCCGACAGCAGCGACATCTAGAGCATGCTTAACTATAAAGAGAGCATCATTAGTCTAATTTTAATTGTTTAATTGGATTCAGGGTGTGAAAAATGGAATACGAATCATTGCATTCATGGTTTTTGATGGTAATTTTAAAAAATTCTGGTTCTTTTTTGCCTGTTTTAACTCACCAGATGTCAGAAAATAAATACTGTTGCATAGTATGTATCATGGAAATCACAATATTATATTTTTGCCATGTATTCTGCATGTCTGACAGTGCTGCCGTGGTTAAAATGCTAAGCATGTTTTGAAAAGCTCTAGGTCTAAAATAAAGAAGAAAAATAACTGAAACGTTGCAGCATCAGACAGAAACAAGCTTGCAAAGGATTCACAACAACAGTATCCAAAATTGCATATGCACTTTACACATACAGGGCCAATCACTGTTTCTCTAAGCCAGGGGCGTCGAACTCCACCACTGAAAGGGCCATATTGAAAAATCTCAACAAATCTTTGGACCAGAGAGCGCCTATGTATTTATTTCATTTTAATTAAAGTTATGCTATAAACCGAACTGGCAATGTTTATTCAAAAAACACAAAAACTTCAGCAGTTACGTGCTTTATTGGTCACACAAGGGAAATTTGTCATTTTGCTGCCTAACTATGCCCGATCTGGGAGCAGCACAGCATCGCACAGCGTAGCAAGTGCCCTGCCCAAGGGCTCAACCAGGTATACCTAGTCAGTCATGGGATTTGAACCCAGTTGATGACTCACTTCTCCTACCACTAGGATACTGGCCACCCAGTATATCCCCAGGAGCTCAGCCTTTTAAACCTACCTGTTTGCTTTAACTATTTACCTTTGCTGCAAGTTCATTAAGACTTGAGCTCAGTTTCTGAGCTGCTGAGCTGATGTTAAGTGTTTATACTGGCTGAACTGCAGCTGAAGTGCAGCTAGCATGTTTGGTGAAATGACTGGTGTGGAATTGTGTAGAATTGTGTAGAATTAAGGTGTAATCAGTGTCCCATAGACTGTTGCTGGGGGAGGAGAGTTGCACGTTGCAGTGCATGCTGGGGACTGTGAAACGGGCTAATATTAATAGAGAATTATTATACTAATATACTTTTGCGGGCCGGATAGGATTGTGCGGCCAGCCTGATCTGACCCGCGGGCCTCGTGTTTGACACATGGGGTCTAAACAAACAAACACTAGTAGCACTGTAAGTAAGGAGCTACAACGACCCCACGTCCAAGAGGCTCTACATTAACATCTCAGTCCACTTTTGCAGCAGAGAGTGACCAACACCACCACACAGTGTTTCTGCACTACGAGTAAAGAAGATGCAGATGATGCTTCGCAGACATGAATAAAGAAAAGGAGCTTTTAGTGAGAAAACGCTGAGTTGAGCTGAGCAGATGAGCGACAGGTGGTCAGCGCTATCTGCAGTGCGTTGGATTATTTTCATTCGCTTCACAGATGGAATAAGAACTGTGTAAGTTTGGTGTCACACTGTGACTGGTTCTATGTGAGAACGCACGGCCAGCGCTCGAAAAATAAACGTCACTGACAGAAATATTCAGTATCCTACCATATAGAACCAAATTAATCTATTGTCACATATTATCCAGTATTTTTTCCAGATATTCCATGTTCTTTGTGGCCTGTTGACAAGCTCACGAGAAGGTTGTGCATCCTAAATCAGGGTGGGGAATTCCGGTCCTGTAGGGCTGGATTTCTGTGCCGTTCGGTGATTTTCCTGATTAAACTCGCCATGACTACAACACAAATATAGCCATTTTATTTACCATCCAAAACCACCAGTGAACCTACACGAGTCTTCTGAGTTTATATGGAGTGTTGATGATGGAAAATAGTGGAAAAATCTAAAATAATTTTTCTTTGGGGGCTGTTTTGCCTCACAACACCCTGCATGTATCCCTCCACCTTGAAGAAAGTTTAAAATATGCTTTCGGGCCAAAATCTTCTTAAAACTGTCATAAAACAGTGTCTCAGTCATCAGGCAGTGAATTCATAACCATTTCATGTAGTAACTTTCTGTGAGGGAGCTTTTAGAGGTGGACGTCTGGTTCCTATCACCACCACTGTGAACAGTTCCGACTCTGTAAGATGATCTAGAATGGAGTGTTTCACACCAAACCACTCTGAACGACTCTGTTTACATCTTTAACCACTTAATAATGCAGAAATCTGTCAAATTCCCCTTTAATTCATCTTAAAGAAATGTGTCGTTTGATATAGTATGTAAACATTGCTAAAGTTGCAAAACATCACATTCACTCCCCGGTCCATACACTCCTAATCCAACAGCCTACAGCCGCCCACTCACACTGAAGTTATAAGGAGTGTTTCAGCCCAGGACTGCTTTCTGATTAAGGCACAATGCAGGGCAGCCAATCAGAACAGAGCTCATTTACATATATCAGTCTTAAAGGCACAGTAACAAAACTGCCTTTTTAAGAGAGGATGGAAAATCTTCACGTAATGGATTGTGACTGTTTTTGGTACATAAAATCAAACCAGCATTAAGGCCCAGTCCTGTTTCTCGTTTTTACCTCTACCCCTTGTTTTCGAGTGTCTCCTTGCCCCTTGGAACTGAGTTATAAGGGGTGGTGGTTGAAATCTTCCTCTATGAAATGGGACCCTCAAATAAAGAGCACTACGTCATTAAAAGCTACTCGCGCTGCTCTGTAGGCGACCCTGCCAGTCTGCAGTGACAGCAGAGGAGGGTAAAGTTCAGCTCCTCACTGCTGGGCTTTAGCTACATATAGGGCATCATATGCCTTCAAAGAGGGGGGCAATTATTTATTATCGCCCACCCCTAATTCTTCAGTGATATGAAGCTGAAGTCACCAGCTTCACCAGCTTCTTGTTCAAATTTTCCTGTTCCACCTTAAATGGCGCAGCAGTTCTGATGCCTGAGGTGCCAGAATGTAACTGCTGCACCATTTAAGGTGGAACGAGATATTTAGCTAGCGAGCTACCGAGACATCAGTACTAGTAATGAATTTCTTTATGCTTGTTATGAGGAAAAGGGCCATAAAACACTGAAATGACATTAAACTAAGAAAATACAACGGTTATCATAATTTTTAACAGAGAAAATTCTCACATTTGTGGGTTTCTTTGGTCACTTGGTTTCTTTTTTCTCATAACACTCTGTTTGGAGTGAAAACGGAGGTCTAAGGGCGAAGTGGTAGGGGCGAGCGGTGAAATGGGATTGGGCCTACAAGTGAACCTTGGGGGTGGGGGAATATAAAATTCCAGGCTTATTACATACTAAGCCTTACTGGCTGAGCTATTCTTAGGTTATAGAAGTGTGTAATAAAACTTTGGGCCCTGACCATTTAAGGGGTTAAATAGTAAAACCAAACGATGGTACCAGCTCTTCAACTTCTAAGGGTTAAACAAGTTGCAGTCTTCCAGATTTCCAGTAATCAGCCATACAGCAAACTGTGTTATGAGTACGAAGGAGAATGAGAGATGAGCCTTCGCTGTTAATTGTACGCAGGTATTACAAAGCTCTCTGCAGTAATTACAACACAAATGTGTGCTCAGTCAATCACACTAATGTATTCTACACTACAGGGAACTCTGAGGGTTTTTTTTCCCCTTTGTTTAATAGCTACAAGCTACTGGGGTAGAAATTTCTCTTGAAAGCATTTGAACAGAGTTTAGGCCCTGGGCTTTAAGGCTTAATTTCACTAAAACCCTTCCTAGCAGCGCTATCATGTCTTAATGTGCTGATTTCTCCACTTTGCTCAAAAACACCGGACTATCTATCGCGAGCCTTCGCCCATCTCGCCCTGTCACACCCGCATCAATATCCCTAATGGACAGAAGAGCCGCAGGACGAATTGGATTAGCGTTTAGCGAAGGGCCAGGGGCTAGTGTGAAAACAGGCGCTGTCAGCAGGCCCGGACGCGTCGCATTTCCACAAAAAAAGCACATCTCACGCCTCCAAAGGAAAACAAAGAATTAACACACTGATCCCATTATACTAATGACCGCGCTCCAGTCCACAGCACCTGCTGCGAGGACCATTTGACGCCGGGCCAGGGTAAAGAATATTAAAGACATCTATAATATCCCAAGCTCAGGCTGGAATGTGACACGGAGCTTCATGGCTAAACGATGCGGCGGACGTTCTAATGTCTGAGAGAGCGTAATATGGCACTAAATCCTGATGTGAGATTAAATCGCTCTTTGTCCCTCTGGGATTGCGCTTCATTAGCTCTGCGCAAACTGCCGCCAACAAGCATCTCTGCGGCTGGTAAACTGAGCCTAAAGAGCCTGGAGCCTCTGGTATGGCGTCTCCAGACAGGTCGGAGAGCTCACACACGGCCGTGGAGAATGAGATGACATGCATTGACATGACATAGTGCTTCACAGGTGGAGACAACAGCTGCCATAGAAAGAACACTGTCTGAAAAAAAGAGGAAACTATACATGTTACACACAAATGACCCTGACAAAAGCCATAAACGGTTTATTTCATGATTGTATATGAATATTACGGAGCCCCGCTGGTGAAACCCTATATAAACGATTTAATAAGGCATGGGAATCAGACCCTAATGCGTGGCTATGACTTAGTAAGGCATGGGAACAAGATAATTAAGCCCTGACTACAGCTAACTACGTCATGGCCATGACTTGAGAATTATCTCATCATATCTTATATGAATTATCTCGTTCCCATGTCTTACTAAGTCGTGGTCACCACTTAATTACCTCCTTCCCGTGTCTTACTAAGTCGTGGCCACGAATTAATTATGTCCTTCCCATTTCTTACTAAGTCGTGGCCACAACTTAATTATCTCGTTCCCATGCCTTTCTAAGTCGTGGTCACAACTTAATTATCTCCTTCCCATGCTTTACTACATACTGTCATCCTGTATAAATAAAAATAATGCATGACCACAACTTAGTAAGGTGTGGGAACAAGATAATTAAGTTGAGGCCACAACTTAGTAGGGCGTGGGAACGAGATCCTAATGTAGGGCCACTTAGTAAGGCATGATCTAAATAAGCCACGACTTAATTATCTTATTTCCATGCCTTAATAAGTTGTGGCCACGCATTAGAATTTCGTTCCCATGCGTTTATAAGGCGTGGCCACGCATTACTTATACGGGATGTCACCAGCAGGGCTCCACACCTTACTAAGTCGTGGCCACGACTTAATTATCTCATTCCCATATCTTACTAAGTCATGGCCGCGACTTAATTATCCCGTTTCCATGCCTTACTAAGCTGTGGCCATGACTTAATTATCTCCTTCCTATGTCTTACTTCCCCCACGTTAATAAAGCAGGGCTCCACACTTTACAAAGCCATGGCTACGGCTTAATTATTATTATTATCTGGTTCCCATATCTTACTAAGTCGTGGCCGTGACTTAATTATCTTATTCCCATGCCTTACTAAGTCATGGTCACAAGATAATTGTGGCCATGACTTTATTTAAAGCGATTTGGTTTTCTGTGATATGAGCCCTTTAAAGATTTCACTATTTTGCATGCTGAAAACGTCTGAGTGTCTGCTAGTGATGTCACCCAAAGGAGCTCTGGACACCAGACCTTGCTTAGAAAAGACCATAACACAGCTGACCACCACGCACACCTGCTCTAAACCCAAACCCCCGTCAGTATGAGTCTGCGAGCGCTGCCGCGGGGAAGGGGCAGGACATTCATCATGAAAGCCAAAGCCACTGTAACAGTGAGCCGAGGCTGCTCGGTGGGCCGAGACCACGCTGAGCCTGTTTGGGGAGGTTTGCTGTCACTCTGCGGGACACAGACTCTCTGCATGGCTGTGCGTTTTGATCTGCCGCAGCGGACGGATTGCCACCCTCTCCCCCGCTGTGGAGCGCCGTGTCTAACATCTGCTCTTTCTCAGCCGCACTCTTCCTCACAAACAGCTTCAGTGAATTCCGCAAGGTCAAATCTCTCACCTGCACTCGCCGCTTCGGCTCCAGAGAGGGAGCTTAACATACGAGACAAGAAAGCAGGACGCAAGTGAAGTCTGATTATAAGGGCGCATGGTTAAAGGGCCCATATCCACATATCCACATCCTTCTTCTCCCTGAGATCCACTGATAATCTCAGTCACAATTCATTTTTACATGAACATTTTCCAACATTAGAATTAAACAGGCTGTTTTGTTACTGTTTCTTAAACCCCTTACGAAGCCATGGGCCCACAAGCAGGCTCAATGCTTTATTACACACATCTATAACCTAAGAACAGCTCCATTCGTTTGCATTGTAATAAGCCTGGAATGTTAAGGGTTAAGGCTGACACATGTAAATGGCCTTTCTTCTGATTGGCTGCTCTGTAAATCCTCCTGTTGAGGTTGAAACACTCCTTATAACTTCAGAACAGGTAAATATATGCAAATGTGTTGGTTTTTGTGACCTCACAAATACAGGGAACTCAAAAAGGGCTCAGTCTCCAGATGCTATTAAAAAGCAAGAGAACTTCTATTTTCCATTATATGGCTCTATAAAGTCGACAGCGGGACACAGTTAATCAGAATCAGAGTCTAATGAGGGTCCAATTAAAGGCCGAGAATGTCGAAGAACTACAGAACCTGTCCTGCATTCCGACACTCCTACCCTGTGTCTCAATCCAGACACTCGGCACTACTTTCTTTCAATACACTCTTAAAAAGATGGTTCTTTAAGGGTTCTTTAGGAAAGACAATGGGTTTATAGAACCATGGACACTCAAAGAACCATTTGCATGATCAAATGGTTCTTTGAGTGGTCCCTGTGGTGCATGGTAAAAAGGTTCTTTAGATTGATGGAGAATGTGCTGTAAATGGTTCTATATAGAATCGTTTTGAAAAGCGTTCTACACAACACCAAAAAGGGTTCTTCTGTTGTTTTGATGTCAAGTTTGTTATAATAGAAGAACCCTTTTTGGTGCTATACAGAACCCCTTATCAAAAAGATTCTATATAAAATCATTTACAGCACATTCTGCATCAATCTGAAGAACAATGCAAAGAACCCTTTAAACATGCAAAGCGTTCTTTGATTGTTCATGGTTCTAAATAGGACCATTGTCTTTACTAAAGAACCCCTGAAGAACCATCTTTTTTTAAGAGTGTAGGCCTGGACAACAGGGTGATGTAACTGACCACTGCTACTCTAAGAGCTGTTAGCACACAAGTCGCTTCTATGTGTAAAGGGAATGAACCCACACCAGCAGGAGCTCACAAATGCACTTCTTTGCAGCTTTTAAACCAAGAGGTGATATTTTACTAAAAGGTTTAGTCATTTTTTTATATTAAATCAGTTAATAAAGACATTCAAACTAAGGACAGCACAGAAAATAGTATGTTGGAGGGTCAGTTTGTTTTTAACAAGAAAATATCTCAAATTATTATTTCTAGGTATCACCCACACCTGGCTTGCACTATACATCATTGTCTAGTGTTTAAATGTGGAGTATCATCATCTCAAATCAAAATATTTCACTAAATGGAAATGAGAAATTACTTCCACGTCATTAAACTCTGCCTACATTAGCACTGAGCTCATATTAGCAAAGCCAGCATTGACATAACATTAACATGTCCAGTTAAACATGTTGAAATTCTGCTGCACAGTTTGTGTTAGTCATCCTTTAGTCCAGCCATGTCAAACTGGGGACTTTCCAGGCCGAAGTGCTGCGGTTATTAGTGTTTACCCTCATCTAACGCTCTCAATTCAGTTAATTAAAGGCCTTGTTTATTCGCTGACGAGCTGAACGGTCCGTTTCTGACCACAGAGCTGCCCTTGTCTGGATATTGTCTGGATATCAACCTAGCAGAGACGCCGACGTGTGTAAAAACTCCAGCAGCACCGCTGTGTCTGATACGCTCGTACCAGCACAACGCACACTACCATATGAGTGTCACCGCTGTGCTGAGAGTAGACCACCACCCACATAATATGTGGATAATAGCAGCCCTGTGGTCAGAGACTGACCAGTGATGAATGGAGTAAATTGTGCAGCAACTAAGCATGTAGGAGTGATTTGGAAACTAAATGGGACACTTTTTAATGCTGGGAGGGAGGGGGGGGTGGGGTTTCTGGGGTTTAGTTGAGTACTTAAAATGTGGCAAATTAGGCGACTGTCATAAAAAATAAATAAACTATAGTGAACATTTAAGGAATCTCTTGTTTATTAAGCTTAATCTTAGTCATCAGTGGGAAACATTTGCCTGCTCTGCTGACAGCAGGAAGCCTTATGGAGCCACAGTACAAAAATAGAACAAAATGCTTGTTACAGACCGTTTTCATTCCAGCATGTCCAGTCCTCACACATTAAAGGGGAACTCCACTGATTTCTCAAAATTTCTTCATAATTCAGTGGTTGAGCTGTAAACAGAGTGATTCAGAGTGGTTTGGTGTGAAATGGCTCAGATTTCTTTACAGTGGTGGTGATAGGAACCAGGGGTCGCCATGACTACAACACAAATATAGACGTTTTATTTACTATCCAAAACCACCAGTGAACCTACACGAGTCTTCTGAGTTTATATGGAGTGTGGATGATGGAAAAATAGTGGAAAAATCTGAAATAATACATTCTTTAGGGGGACTGTTAATGTTTTAGGACAAAATCTCCTCAAAACTATCATAAAACTGTCTCAGTCATCAGGCAGTGAATTCATAACCATTTCATGTAGTAACTTTCTGTGAGGGAGCTTTTAGAGGTGGACGTCTGGTTCCTATCACCACCACTGTGAACAGTTCTGACTCTGTAAGTTTCTCTAGAACAGAGCGTTTCACACCAAACCACTCTGAACGACTCTGTTTACCTGTTAATTGTTCATTTATACAGACATTCAGAAAATTCAGTGTAATTTCCTTTTACATGTGGATACTGTATTTAATTTATGTAAACAAGCAACAAACAGAACCGAAATGTGTGGCAGATTATGCATGTTTGAATGGTTTCTACGCCCATGGAAGCAACTGCATGTAGGTGTTTCCAGTGTGTAGATATAACGTAGACATGCTATTAAACTCGCAAGTCATTGTAGGTCATTCAAACAGAGCAACCTGGTCCTATTTAAGTTGAAATAACTGCCTGCTGTTGCTGCTGAATGGACAGACTGGCCTATAAGGACACCTTCCTCATCCTTGTCATCTCCAATCCTCCTGTCTTCAACATTCAGAGCTGCACTCTCACTCCGGCTCTCAGCTACTTTCTGTAGTGCTGCAAATGTCAAATCCCCCGTCCTGTGACTCACACAGGTACAGCAGTCATCTCCTGCCATCTGCCTGAGCTCACTGAGCACCCGGTCCCCAGGCTCAGCCTCGCAAAGCTCCGCCCACACCGTCTGATGTATATTGTATATGCTGGATTCGGATCAGGGATGCACCGATACGACTTATTCTCTCCCGATTCCAATACCTGAACTGAGTACCCATCTGATAATCTTCAATTTAATATCTATGTACGTCATATAATGTTCTGTTAGAATTAAAAACACAGAACAAATTATTTTATCCATATTCTTCTAATTTATATTAGGGTTATGATCACTTTATCTCAACTGTCATTATCTCAAACATCCAAAGACTTGACAACTCACATTTTTTAGCCTATATTAAATTTGTAAAATCTAAAATAGTCATTTGCTGATGAAGCTGGTGAAGCACAAAGCTATACATTTTTAAAAGTTTTTGCATAATTCAGTGATGCAATTGAAAACAGAGTAAAAAATCTGAAATAATACGTTTTCTTTGGGGACTTTTTTTGTCTCACAGCGCCCTGCATTTTTTTTTTTATTATGTATCCCTCCACCATGAATGGAGTTTAAGGCCAAAATCTTCTCAAAACTATCATAAAACTGTCTCAGTCATCAGGCAGTGAATTCATAACCATTTCATGTAGTAACTTTCTGTGAGGGAGCTTTTAGAGGTGGACGTCTGGTTCCTATCACCACCACTGTGAACAATTCTGACTCAGTAAGTTTCTGTAGAACAGAGCGTTTCACACCAAACCACTCTGAACGACTTTCGTTTACTTTCCTTTTTGGTCACCAGATTACCATCGCAACTCTTATTTAGCACCAATCCAGCGGCGCCACTCTTCTTGTGCTGGGGCTGAATCTCAAACGGCTCCCTGCTCCCTACATAGTGCACTACATAGGAGTTTAAATACTGGATTCTGCAGCCCAACAGTGAATAATAAAGCTAAGAAACAGTCATTAGGGACTCAGACCCATCCACACTCGATAAATGATGCACTGTTTGGCTGTAGAGGCTAGAATTTCCAAACTTTCATAGCTAGAACACTATTTACAGAGTTCGGAGCCGTTTGGGATTCAGCCTGGGTTTGACGCTACCTTTGAAGCGTGTAAGACATTCAAGTGACATTTTTAGACTTTTATACTACAGTTTTCCAGTGAATCAAACCGTAAATGCTTTAATTCAAGCCTGTGATATTAATGATGGAGCTGTTTAGGCAGTTAGCTAGATGACCAGCCCAGTTCTAGTTAACCCTTTAATGTCCTCACCAAGAAAAAAAACAATGGCAGTTTATTTTGTGTATTTTTTATTTGTTTGGGGAAATAATAAAACAATTGGTGTTTTTTTTCTGTTTTTTTGACCCAACAATTTTTTAAATATTCACGTCTACCAAACGGTCGAGATGGCACTTTGTGGCACATATAGTGACTCAAAATGTGCTCTACCAAATGGTTGAGCAGAACATTAAAGGGTTAAGAACATAAGTCGCCAGCCCTTCATTTCAAGCAAAAAACGGGTTCATTAATATACTCAGTGCTCGATGTGAGCAGCATGAAAGTCAAAGATTGTTTCAATTAACAGCACAAGGGTTTTTTTCATGCTGTAGCGCAGTGATACACCATTTAGCTGTTGTGAGGTGGTCATAGATGTGTGTATATAGTGGATTTTACAACTGCTTCGAACACGGCTCAGCCAATCACATGTTTTGTACATATTTAAATATGATGTAGCTATGTGTGGAAAACAGTCCGTCCCAATATCTCATGGTGCAGCACTCCCTCTCATGTATTATTGCATAAATGTTATTTTGCTCCACCTACTGGTGCACGGTGATGTCATCAAAAATCAGAATACGTTTTAGAGTTGGCACTAAAGTCAATCAGATTTCAAAATAAGATTGTTTTCTTTCCCAAATTATTGTTAAAAGCACATATTGAAGCTCTTTTAATCCAACAGTGGTTTTAACACTTGAAAGTTCTGAGTGCTGATGAGTGACATCACAAAAAGAGGCTAAAGTGGGCGTGGCCTTTGGGAGTATTCTAGTGCTGTCACTAATATTGGCACATTTGTTGACATGTGTGAGATTGTTTTCCTCCAAATAAACCTGATTATGGTTTAATATGAGAATGTACTGCAAACAGACAGAGAAACCATGCTCTTTTATTTCAAACTTTTGAAAAATTGAAAAGCTAGGTCCGAACTTCTGACGTGCAGTCGGCTCCAGGCTCAGATGAAGATGCAATACAGTGAGGTTTATCTCGTTGTTTTGGTTTTTTTTTCTCTAAACACAGCAGCACTATTCTGTCATGGTTGTGCAGCAGTGTCAGGCAGCGTAAGGCGACTAATTCCCTTCTCAAAAGGAAAAGGGGATCAAAATACAGCTCAGAAAGTGTTTACAAAAGCGGCTAAGCATAAATAAAGTAAAACCACTCAAATAAAGCTGAAAGCCCACCCACAGGGCTTATCACCGCCACAGCAGTGCACACTCCGAGAGGCACCCAAACACACGCCATAATTTACTGCAGTCTAATACAGGTGCTGGATATCGATTGTGAATTGGCTGCTGTATATATGTGAATCAATTAGTGTTCAGGGTTATTCTTGTTACTGCAGCGTGAGAAAACTCGCAGAGCAGCACTTCGGCCAATGCTGATACCCAGTGATGGACAGTATTGAAGTATATGTACTTCATTACTGTACTGAAGTACTTTTTTCACGTATCTTTATTAAAGCTGCACTATGTAAGTTTTGGGGGTTTGGCCCCTTCCATACTTTTCACCATATTTTAGCCTGTTTTTATTTTCCTCACTCAGCAATGATACTTCTTTCAGTTTTAACACAAAATCTTACATAGTGCAGCTTTAATGTGTACTGATTGCTGATACAGGCTTTACTGGGGATGAAGGAAGTCGGGGTGCTGAGCGTGCACCCCCTGTTTTCAGGATTGCAACTGGTAATAATAATAATAATAATACTAATAAAATGTTCTAAGCTTTATAGTAATTCGATCATAGTATACATCAGGGGTCGGCAACAGGCGGCTCTTTTACTGCCCTGTTGTGGCTCCACAGCAGAATCAGATTTGTAGGTAAAAATAAAATAATCCTCCTTTACAGTAAAATAAAGCTCTGCTGATCGTTCAACACAGTTTAACAATAAATGGTCTTAAACTCTGGAGTTAATGTAGAACTGCTAATTCACCCTTTAACCCTGAAGATCAGCACAGACTGCTGGTCACCATAGCAACACAGACAACAGTCTCGCCTAGTTAGTAGCTAACGAAACGGCAAAGAGAAAGATTTAAGACGAACATCGGTAATTTGGAGACGAATGGACTGATTAGTGTTTATAATCACTCCAGCTGGTTTCCTCATACGTTTAATCTGCAACGAGGAACTGAAACACTAAAAAGTCACGAGGCTGAAGTCAGTTTCTCATTCGAATTTCTTCAGCTTCGAAATTCAAGCAAGAAGCTGGCGAATGAGAAGCGACTTCAGCCTTGTAAAAAATGAACGCGAAGAGACATTTTAAAAGAAACTGTTCTCTGAGGAAAAGTTTCCTGCTGGAGATGCGAGAAAAGGAGCTATAGCTGAGTTAAAGCTTAAAGCAGAGTAAAGTGAGTCTGCGTTTTTGTTTATACTTTATTTTTTAGTCCATACTAGTACATCAGCACATACTGAGACACATTTACAGCCAAGATGGTGAAATGGCCACAAAATGTTGTGGCTCCCAACAAGAAGTAAAATGTCTAGAAATACGTTAAATAATCCTAAATTAAGCTTACAACCACCAACAGGAGAAATATTAGATTTACTGACTATATTTAAGATCATGTTACTTGACAAGGTACCATTTTTTGCAGTGCAGTGGGGTCAAACAGCACGAGAGGAACATTAAAAAAGAGCTTCTGTAAACGGCGAACGGAGGGCAAACAAGCAAACAGATGAGAGAGAGAGGGCTGGAAATGAATCCCAGCTCGCCTTTATTTGTTCATCCGCACTCGTGTCTGGCTCTGTAATGACGTGGGTGGGCCACACTGAGTGCACGATGAACGCGCTGGTCAATATGAGGTCTAATACGTGGTCAGATTGAAGGGTGTAGGAGACAGGCCACCATTTTGTGTGAGACTCTGTGGATCGATAAGTAAAGCAGGCCCAGGAAAAATGGGCCAGTTTAATTCATCACACTGGGCCACAGTGGAACACAGAGCGGCGAGAGAGGCTCACAAATAGCCTGGACTCAAACAACGCCACACGCAGAGCAACGGACGCTCTCAGCATGGGTGACCACTTCACACCCACATCAACACGCTAATAGATATTACAGGGAATAAACAGGTTCTCCCTGGATGAAAGAAATACTGAGGGAGACGGAGAGATGATCATATCTCAGGAGATGTTTCTGAGGAGGTCAGATATGAGAGAGTCCATTTGCAGAAGGATGGAGAAAGTCTAAGGAAAATAAGTGAGTTTCCAAAACTGCTTTCTTAAAAAACGATGGTTCTTCCAGGGTTCTTTAGTAAAGACAGTGGCTCCTTGTAGCACCAAAAAGGATCCTGCTATTGTTACAATGTCAAGCTTGGTGCTATATAGAACCCTTTTCACAAAGCTTCTATGCAGAACCATAAACAACACTCCATTCTCCATCAATCTGAAGAACGATTTTACTGTGCAAAGAACCATTTAATCATGCAAAGTGTTCGTTGTTTGATAATGGTTCTATATAAAACCATTGTCTTTACTGAAGAACCCTTTTTCAAGAGGGTACACAGAAAATGAGGCTCCTAACAACCACCTGGAAGACCTGGTCGACCCCAAAACCGCCCCCATCAGATAAACAGCACTTAAAGCTTTCATCTCTGAGAGAGAGGAGAAAATCAAGCTGCTTCAGATCTGAAAACATCCACAGGTGTTTCTGTCCATCCTTCCACTGTGAGAAGACGACTCAGCGCTGTGGGTCTGAAAGGATGTGTAGCTGTCAAGAAGAACCTCACTGAGAAAAGGAGACGGACACATCAAACAAAGAAGCTGCACGATGGACTGACCACCCCAGAGTCCAGACCTCAACACCACTGAATGTGTTTGATTACTTCGGAAAATGCTCAACCAGCTTCTAAGACTGAACTTTGGAGGTGTGTCTGCAGATTCTTTGAGGAACTGAAAGTGAGTCTCCTGAAAAGGATGGCATTACGTGGAGGAGCATGCATGCCACGTGGCCCCTGAGCAAGCAGCCTATGGGTCAAGAGCAGCACAAAGGGCAGATGGCTTATAGCATTTGTCAAAATGGGCTTGTTGATATCCCGACTACGTGCTCACACACACTGACACCAAGGCACATCACATGGCTGGAAGGTGACCAACACCCAGCTCAGGTCAGCCACCAGCGGAAATGAGCCGAGGCAGAGAGTGGAGACTCCAGCACACATGAGCGGCACCCTTGCCAGCGTCGACGGCAGGGTGAATGGCGGGGAAAGTGGAGGGCACCTGGGAGAAATGCCGTTGCTGCTTCTGCCATCTGTGGCAGTGCCAACCTTGACGCGGTGAGCTTTGAGGAGACCTGCTGCGCTCAGGAGGAGCCGCAGCGGCAAAGACGTAGCCAGGGTGAGGACTGGGGGCGCTCACCACCAAGAGCAAGTGCCCTACAGTGCTGGTGCTGGCCAAGACTATGCCTACCCCAGCTATTTGGCTTGGGTTGTGTAGGTCGTCAGGGATGGTTGACCTTCATGGGGGGGTTATGTGGCGACTGTCTTTCTCCAGTTTGCAGAAGGAGCTCTAGAGTCTTGATATGCAGAGCTGCACCATTTGGTGTTGTTAATGTTCTCGCTCTTTGATTTAAGCATGTGTGTGTGTTTATTATGTTGGGCTGTGGGGTAGTTAGTATGGGGTTGCGTCTTAACCATAGAGAGAAGGTTATATGACTAGTACTGACCTTGCCTGCTGTTGCTGGCTGTGTTATGTGCCTCTTCTGCTGGCGTTCACAAAGAGCGCTTCTCGTAGCAGAAATCTTGGCCTCTCCTGAGTCGCCTTCTTTGTCAAGACGCTACAATATTATAATTCTGCTTTATCTTACAGTCAGAAACACAAAAATAACCCAAAGATCTTGTCTTATTTTTCTAGTTAATTAAGCTGGGATCTGTGAAAGGCTCTCTGTGGTTCGTTTAAGTCTATTTTTATTGGTTGGCCTTTTTAAAAAACTCGGATTAGTCATCAAAATAATGGATTTACTCAATTACTTGGATCTAATTACTTGATTACTGACGTAACCACCACTGATCTCTCCATCCTCCCTCCGTCCTCTCTCTCTCTCTCTGTATATAGAGCTCTCCCTGTGATACGCTCAAGGCCGCGCCTGTCAATCAGCGTCTGACAGAAGTGAAGGAAACTGGTGCATGAGTCAATTAATATTCACACAGTATCCACATTTAGTCAGAGGAGGCACGATGGGGGCTGTGGGGAAAAGAGCGAGGGAACGACATGATGTGGCCTGGCACCTTCAGACTCGAACCGAACGGAGGGCGAGGCTGAGCGCTACGACAAAAATATAACAACGGGATCCTTGAAGGCGTTTTCATGTTGCGTGATAGGCAACTCGAAATTTAGTTTCCCTGAAGTTTGGGAACAATTTGGAACAGAATGCGCCAGAATATTTCCAAGACTACCTTAACCGAATGTTTTAAAGGCCCCTGATCATGGAAAACTGGATCTCCATTGCTTAATTTGACATAAAGTAGTATGCAAACACTGCAATGTACCTTCCTCAGTCCACATATGAAAACTAAGACAAAAAACTCGTCTGTTTTTACTTTGTTGGTTTTGTGATGTCACAAAAACACACAACACATTGACCTATATTTGCTTTTACGTTTTTTAAAAGACATCTTTGATTTCGTTTAAAGGGGTAGTTGAAAGATTTAGATTTATAATGAGTTTAACTTTTAAATAAAAAACGTTTTCATGTCACTACCACTACCAGTCTGTAGGCGGAGACTAGTTTTAGCCACGCCCCTGCATTTTAGAGCATGAAGTGTGGCTGCATCCCTGTCCCTCGTGGCCACATGGTGAGCAGTTAGATCCCACTGTTTTGAAGGTGTCCCAAAGTCTGAAAATCATTGTGGAACATTAAGAATTGTCACTACTGAAACACAGATTTTCTGCAGTTCAGTAATTTTTAGCGTTTTAATGAAAAACATGATGATTTTATGTGTGAACAGATGTACAAATCTGTATTTGCTGGTCATGTACTGACCGCGTTTGTCATTACCGAAACACTCACTACTGAATTTGGTACAGTTTCATCAGTGTTATGATTGCTTTGGTAGTGACAAAATGGAATGTTCAGTCATTCGTTTTAATAAAATAAACATAATGAAGGTACAGAGTCACTCAAAGCTAAAGGATTTTAGTCTGAAGTCCAAATCAGTTAAAGGTCTGAAAAGCGTTTCAGCTCTGACTTTGAACCCGTTCAGTCTTAAAGGCACAGTGTCAGTTTAGTTGTTAGGGATAAAGAGAAGCTGGAAGTTTGAAGGTCAGCTCAGTGTTTATAGCTTAGAGGTTAATTCAGTGTTTTTACAAATAAAGCATTTAATTAAAGCAAATTAACTGATAAAAATACATGAATAATATAAGCTGATTGTCACTTTGCTGCACAGTCAAACAGTTACTATATCCTGGCTGTTGACGTTTACAGGCTCTGTGTAACTGATGCCTTTTCACTGATTAATGCAGTTGTTTATACCTGTCACACACTCAGAAAAGCAAGTCATGATATAATTCATCACAATAACGACAGCATATTGTCATATCACCCACTCGTAATTGATAACTACACTGAGACCATTTGAAGCCCTTTCACTTCAAAACCTTGCTGTACACCAATTTAATTGTCAGGAGAAAGGAATTACAGACGGGCAGGGAATTGGAGCGACCCTCTAATCTTTGCCGAATTGCCTGCTCCGTATCGACTTCCAATCATTCACCTCCTTTAAACTAAACAGGCCATTTGCACCCACTCCTCGCACCACGCTTCAGAGCTCCTGTTCTCCAGGGCTCCGTCGTGAAAGCCTCGTTTTATCCGTCACGACCGACTGCATTAAGGCATTGATCGTAAGCAGGCAGACATATTTCTTCTTCCACTGGTCCACTGCATCAGAAGCCTCACCGTACCGACCACAGCACAGCCGAGCCACCAGCGAGGACCGCCAGGGATGGGGCGATGATCGGTGTCAGCGATATATTGCGGTGAGAAAACTGAAGTACACATGTTTTCAGGTACGATTTAGACCAAGATGGCTCTTCCATTCTGATTTAACTCATGAAAAAATACTAAACAATATCAAATAAGTACAGTCGTGTGTCCTCGTGCGAAATAGTGAACTCATAGTCAAATATAAGCTATAAACAATAGAGAACCTGAACTACTTCACGCAACATACATGTCTACATTTTAATTTAGCATGCACAGTATAAGCCCCGCCCCCTCTGGCCCACTTTACTCTTAAAAATGATGCAAACAGCGGGCGGAGCTGAACTGAATGAACAGTAATTATAGTATAGTATAGTAAAATAATGGATGATATACATTTTTGGTAAAATGTTTTATAATAATACCTTTAGTACAATTTTAAAAATATGTGTATTATTATTATTATTATTATTATTATAGATGAGCAGCAGTAGTAGTATTGTTACTGATAATAATGTATTAATCTAGTTAACACAAATATAGGCCTTAAGTACAAAAAATAAGTGTGATTCTTTAAACAATAACATCATAATAATAATTCTTATTGTTATAGCACATCTTATTTGTCCATAAGGTCTATATTTGTATTTATTTAACCAGATTAATACATTATAAATATTAATACTACTACTAACAATAACAATAATAAAAATGATAATACAGTATTAATATTAATGGTAGTAGAAGGCAATATTTATTACATATTTCTGTAAAATATCTAATATATATTTTTTGTAAAAAAAAATTATAATACTACTACTACTGCTATTACTACTAACCTGATAATAGTAAAAATGATTAAATGTATTTGTATTAATTATTAGAACTATTATTCATGACAATGGCATTAATTAATACATGTATTATGTATTATTTAAAATAATTGATAATCTACTTAAATAAATACAAATGATATAAGGCCATATTTATTATATATCACTTTAAAATGATATACTGTATATATTTTTGTAAAAAGGACATGAATGAATGAATGAATGAATGATATTTGTATAACACACTCTAGTCTAATCTAATCGTATGGACACTGAATACCAAGACAGCCTCTCTCTCTCTCTCTCTCTCTCTCTCTCTCTCTCTCTCACCAGAGTTTGCTGGTACTGCAGCACGTGTCTCTCGCCCCTGTCTCTCTGCATGCTGCGGCTCTGTGTGACGGCTGTGATGTTCTGATGGAGGCTGCCGAGTCCTCTGCGCTCCAGATCATCTCAGTCTAACTGTAACTCTTATCATCAGTGAGCAGAGTTGCTCTGCGTGAGTAACAGGTCCTCGGAGCCCCTGCAGCTGTGGAGCGGCATCCTCCTCCGCACCAGCGCTCGGAGCAGCTTCAGCCTTTTCACTCCGCTGTGTGGGGGCGGAGAGAGGCTACCAGCGTTTTAATATGTGTACCATAACAGCGCAGAGCCAAAAAATCAATACGGACACTATTTTTATCATTAGCGTTAACAATTTTTCGTTTGTTGTTGTTCTAAAGTCACTATGAACTGTGACATCAGTGGAGGAGCTGATGGTGACTCAGTCCCTGGAGGGCTTTTAGGCCTGAGCCCCACAACCTGGGTGGATCTGAGACCACCCTACTAATGCATGCATGCATGACATCAACGTCATCACCAACATCATCATCGTCAGCAGGACTCTGTATCTCAGTGATGAACTCATCTAAGATGTGCATGTACAAGAAATGCTATTGAGATGGTCATCTCGGGGTCACTATGATCAATGTGAGGCTTTTCTGAGTGATTAAAGGGCCCATATGACAGAAAACAAGACTTCCTTCACTTTTTTGAATGATGTAGTATGCAACACATTGCTAAAATTTCAAACTGTAATATTCATTCCCCAGTTTGTTTATCGCTGTTCTCGGAAGAAAACCTCGTATCTCCAAAATGGTAACTTTACAGGAGAAGGAAAAAACCTACTTCACTTTTAATGTAAGTCAATGGAACCAGACTTTTTTCCAAGTCATTTTGGGCCATTTCTTTCGGTCCATTCATCATGAAATTTTGACGGAATGTAAAGGGCAGCTGGCAATTTTAAATTATGTCAAAAACTGAAAAGCGAGGTTTTCTTCCGACAGCAGCGATACGGAAACTAAACTATACAAACAGCCCATTTCAAATTCACTGTTTTTGTGATGTCACAAACCCGATGTTCGCATATAACTGCCTATTTATCCTTTAGCAGTTTATCCCTGCCCACTCGCACAGAACTTACACAGTGTTTCAATCTGGACTGCTTTACAGGGCAGCCAATCAGAACAGAGCTCATTTACATACATCGGTCTTAAAGGGACAGTAGCACAAAACAGCCTGATTGATTATAAGAGAATAAAGAAGTTGGAAAACCATCATGCAGAAATAAATTAAAACTATTTTTGGCACCTAAAACAGAAAAATGTCGAAAGTAGACCTTCAAGACGATAAAATGTGGGATAAAGGCCCAGTAAATAATTATAAACAGCATTTACACAGCGATTTTCATTAATTACAATGATTATTATTATTAATACAATCTTAAATAAGATGATTAATCAAGTGTTCTTTAGTAAAGACAACAGTTCTATATAGAACCATGGACAGCCAAAGGTTCTATACACTCTATACACTACCAAGGGTTCTTTGGCTTGTAACAATAGCGGAACCATTTTTGGTCCTAAATAAAACCCTTTTCAAAAAGGTTCTATACAGAGAACCATCTAGAACACATTCTCCATCAATCTAAAGAATGCGTTCATGATGCAAAGAACCCTTAAATCATGCAAAGGGCTCTTTGAGTGTTCATGGTTCTATATATAACCATTTTCTTGACTAAAGAAACCTTGGAGAACCATCTTTTTAAGCGTGTACAGCACCAAAAAGGGTTCTTTTATTGTTGCAAAGCTTGTAAAAATGGCAGAACCTGTTTGGCTCTATATAGAACCATCTAGAACACATTCTCCATCAATCTGAAGAACGATTTCAGCGTGCAGAGAACAATTTAAGCGTGCAAATGGTTCTTTGGGTGTTCATGGTTCTATATAGAAATATATATGTATACATATACATATTGTCTTTACTAAAGAACCCTTAAGGACCCTTAATTGAGATGGTAGTGTTATTATGTGTGGCAGAGATAATAATATTAATAATTAGTAATAATTTTGTCCAGATAGTATAAAACATGACGTGTATCATATCTGTCAGCTCAGTCACTCCTTCAGTGGTGGAAGCACAGAGAATTCAGCTCTACTGAATCTGGAGAAATGAAACCCAAAACACGACCTCGGCTTTGTTCTGGATGCTATTCTCACTCTCTGCCCTGTGTTTCATCCCGTTTTGCCTTTTCTTCCTCCTGTTTTCTCTCTTTCTTCTCTCTCTTCTCTCTCTGTCTTCTTGCCTTTGCACATGAAATGCTCGCCAAGAAATAGCAGCGTCTTCAAGGAGCCTTTAGTGTCTTTATTCTCCGCAGGCCACTCTCCTCACTCGCTGGGCGTCTCTTTGAACACCGTCCCCCACTGATCCGGAGAAGAGATAAAATAAGAGCCCTCACAAACACGCAAAGGGCCGAGCCCACCCAAACAGATTTCTCTGAATTAGCACAACCGCCGCGTCACAGCATTATACAGAGATCATAACACACAGAAATTACAGCTGTCGCAATTAAACTATTAAAGGGCCAGTATCATACATATTTCTCATATTTTACTGTTTCCTTAAAGGGCCAGTATCCTATATTTCTCTCGTATTTCACTGTTTCCTTAAAGGGCCAGTATCCTATATTTTTCTCGTATTTCACTGTTTCCTTAAAGGGCCAGTATCCTATATTTTTTGTATTTTCCTGTTTCCTTAAAGGGCCAGTATCCTATATTTTTTGTATTTTCCTGTTTCCTTAAAGGGCCCATATCCTACATTTTTGTTTTTCCTGACTGTTTCCTTAAAGGGCCCATATCCTACATTTTTGTTTTTCCTGACTGTTTCCTTAAAGGGCCCATATCCTACATTTTTGTTTTTCCTGACTGTTTCCTTAAAGGGCCCATATCCTATATTTTTCATATCTCTTATTTTTCCCCTCCACATTTGTGTGGTTTACGTGTGTGTCTTTGTTCCTGCGCTTTTAAGACTGACATATGTTAATGAGCTCTGCTCTAATTGGCTGTCCTATATCGTGCCTCATTCCAAAAGCCTTCAGAGCTAAAACAGTCCTTAGAACTTCATGAGTGGGCGGGGCTACACTGCTGCAGGCCGAATATGTGGATGTATGTAAAAGAGTCAGTTTTTGTGACATCACAAAAACAACAAATTCAAAACGGGTATGTTTAACAGTGTTTCTGTAAGGAGCTGTGTGTGGTTTTACGTACCAAAAACAAACATAATTCATTTCTCCATGAGTATTTTTCCATCATCACTTTATCCCTTTGAATTAAACAGGCTGTTTTTGTTACTGTGCATAATATATGTAAATAAGCTCTGTTCTGATTGGCTGCCCTGTATTGTGTCTCATTCAAACGGCAGTGTGGGCTGAAACACACCTTAAAACTTCAGTGTGGGTGGGCGGGGCTAAACTGCTGTAGGCAGAACAGGCAGATGTGTGGCATCACAAAAATAATGAATAAACAACAGGCTGTTTTTGCAGCTTAGTTTCCACATATGGACTGTATGGAGTGTATTTGCAATGTTTACATAATACAAAATCTTTTATTTTAAAAAAGTGAGGAAAATTTGAATTTCCATGAGCCGTGAAGCTGTTCATGTTGATATTTCATTGATATGGAGGGCGGGGCTGCTTGTGGTTTACCATTTTTTAACTTATCACAGTATCAGTGATGTGGTAAATTCTTTGGAAGATTGTGAATTGCTTGGTAAACCTCATCACACTGCTATTCCTATTTATCCTAATGTGTAGAGCTATAAGTTGCTGCATTAAAATGCATTGGGGGGTTGGGGGGGTGGGGGGTGTGCTGTAGGCCACTCATTACACTCCCCATTAATATTACATGTACTGCTTACAGTAAATACTAAATATAGGCACCGGACTGGGCTTAGGTTCCAATTCAGTTGCAGCCTACAGGCATGAGCAGCTCCAAGAGCTTCAAGCCATGAAAGCCAGAATTCCCAGGAGGGAGAGAGAGAGAGAGAGAGAGAGAGAGAGAGAGAGAGAGAGACACCAATAGGTTGTCAAACAGATTTCCCAGCAGAGATTGAGCCCTTGATGGGCTTTTTTGGGGCCTGGAGCTAGCTCAGGCAGCAGCAGGAGCGCAGACGCTGATGGAAAACGAATGTTTCGCTAAAAATTCCGACAGTTTGCCTGAAATGCTGCATGCCCAGACATCATCCACTCCGGCCTAAGGGTGGGCGATTCGGCAAAATATAACATCACGATACTTCATTCCATTTACGATACACGATATTTGGTTCTGAAGTTTGCAAAAAAGTTAGAATGGGCAAAATGCAAAACAGAAGAGTCTTATATAGTCACGGCTATAAAAAGATTTTATTTGCAGAAATAACCAATTTAAGAAGGAATAAGAGGGAAAAAAACAAACAATTAGTCAATGTAAGTGGACAAAATCAAGACTACAAAAGGAGAATTTGTGAACAAACTTTAAGTTGGCTTGAAAAAGCCAGCTAATCACTTTAAAATGTTAAAATGGCGGAAGACTGTTGACGGTTGCTTAGATGTTGCTTCGGTATCCAAGGTGGATGGTAATTTGTTGCTAGGTGCTACCTTAAACTGCTACCTTAATTCCACTGCCACCTTAAACATAATCATAACTTAAATTTACTGATACCTTAAATACACTGCCACCTTAAATTCAGTGCTACCTTAAATGTAGTGCCACGTTACATCCATTATGCGTGCTGATATTGCTGTGCATTAGGCTGTAAGCATGTGAGTCTGTGTGTACTGTGTATGAGTGTCTGTGTGAGAGATGTCCATTGTGACATCACTTGTGACAACAAATATTTTATTTTTTGAGTGTAGAATAATAATAATAATAATAATAATAATAATAATAATAATAATAATAAAATTATGAAAAACAGTAAGTTGGCTTTTCCAAGCCAATTAGTGATGTAATAATATGCTGCCATCCAATCAGCTACTTGTTACTTATGCAGTTTATGCAGTTTCTATCCACTGGTTGTTGTTTGTATAATTGTATAATTGGTCTAAGTCTGCAGTATTCTAGACCACCCAGAGACCACTCTTCATTTAATTAATGAATTAATGAATGAAACTAATCCATAAGGAATGAGAAAGTGCAAGAACATTTGCAAATCAAACAAAGTAGCTGCTGGGGCTCTCAGAACAGTGGACTGACCACCCTAGAGTCCAGACCTCAACACCACTGAATGTGTTTGATTACTTCAGAAAATGATCAACCAGCTTCTAAGACTGAACTTTGGAGGTGTGTCTGCAGATTCTTTGAGGAACTGAAAGTGAGTCTCCTGATAAGAAGGGAAGCTGGAATGCTGAATGGAAAGCTGGAAAGGGAAAGAGAGACACACTCAACACTCACACAGCTGAGAGTAGATTTAGCTGTTGAGGCTTCTCTGTGAGTTTCTGTTAAAATATGTGTTTTCTGTTTTTTCTTGACACTGAAAAATTAGTTGAACTTAACGGCTGTTTTGAGTGTACATCAAATAAATGAAGGGGGTCTCTGACTTTTGCACAGTGCTGTGCACGTATTGTGACACAGTAAGAATAAATATCATCATACTGCCCACTCTGGCCCGCAATTCCATGAACTCCAGTTTCCCATTTCGGGCACACGTGTCTGAGGGCTGTGTGTTAATGAAGGCACATGGGGATGATCTTTAAAGCAGTAAAATGGGTCGCGGAGGCCTACAGCCTTCTGCTGTCTCACGAACTCTCTCAAACACAACAATCCGGCATTTTCCTCTCATTATTTTCAAGAATAAAGTACAGGATGTAACATGTGCTTTATACTAGGGCAAAACAATGGGGACAAAATACCACACTGTGTTTATACTGCTATATAAAGACAGGAGAAGAATTCAGTGCATTACAATCACACTGAAACAATGCATCAATACAGGAAGGCTCTGTAGTAAAAGTGTTGAAGTATGAATGTATTATCATTTATTCATTCATCATCTGACCCGCTTACCCTCCTGGGGGGATACTGGAGCCTATCCCAGCTCACTGGGCAAAAGGCAGGAAACACCCTGGACAGGTCACCAGTCCATCACAGGGCAGATATACAGAGGCAGTTTAGCATTACCAATTAGCCTGACTGCATGTCTGTGGGAGGAATCCCACACAGACACGGGGAGAACATGCAAACTCCACACAGAGGGGACCCTGGTCGCCCGGCCGCGGGAATCGAACCCAGGCCCTTCTTGTTGTGAAGCGACAGCGCCACCGTGCTACCCTATCATTTATTTGAATAAATATCGTCGCTGTCCAATGAAAAACATGTATCTCCATTTTTTGCGATTTGTACTTTTCTGCATCATTTGACCTCAGCAGCTGTCCTTTACATTGTGTGATTATTTACATTGTGTGATTTCATGATGATTGGACCAATAGAAATGCTCCAAAATTGCTTGGAATAAAATCTTTTTCTTTTAACTCACACTGAAAGCAAAGAAAGTTTTTGCCCTCTCCTGTAAAGTTACTATTTTGGAGATACTTGTTTTTCATTGGACAGCGACGATATGTTATGTATTAAACATATTACTTCATATTCATAAGGCCTCCAAATGCATTCTTTTCTTAGTCCACACGATGGCGCTGAGAAGTATTTTCCCTTTGGGAGCTCTTCATTAGCGGTGGTCGGGCTAGATGTGATCTCATAAAGGGAATATGCATCTGTAGACAAGCCTACCCTCCCTGAGCTCTGGGCTCCTTTAACGTCCAATACAATCAATAGCACAAGCAAAACAAGCTAGCTAGAGAAACACTTCATGTAATTGTTTTGTTCAAGAGGTAATGTTTATTTTAATTTGTTCTCTGCCCACACGACTCAAATCTAGTCTACATTCTTAATTTAAATTTTTGGGGGTCTTTCTTTTAGCCACGCTGACTTACGTCACCATCCATGTGCCAACGACGGGCTTGTTGGCCATTGGACAGCATTGGTTGAGCACACCGGCGCCCCCTACTGTGAGTTCCACCTTCACGAGGTGTTGGCTTGGTTTAGAAATTTCACACTCAGTTTGTTCCCACCCTAATAAGTCTACAGTCCCCCCACATTGCAGTCTGGGGTTTGATTTCCTGTCTAGACAAAAACAACACAAGCAGTGGAGCAGCAGTAAGAGTCCCTGGGCTGGACTCCTAATCTTACAATTAGGGATGGGTGATATGGCAAATACATATCGAGATATTTGAAGACACATGATATTGTAGCGACCCACTACTGGCTGGCACTGGCCTCTATCACTTTAGGGATGTGGCCGTATCGATGGCCGCGTCCCTAAGTGTATGGCTAATAGTGACCTCCCCCCACGAGTTGGTGCCTCTGTATGTCCCTTTCTGCCCTGGTGTTTAATAAAGAGCACTTCTCGTGATGGAATCATGGCCTCCCCTGTGTCTTACTCTATGCCGATGCTATAATATATACACTGATCAGGCATAACATTATGACCACCTCCTTGTTTCTACGCTCATTGTCCATTTTATCAGCTCCACTTACTATATAGGTGCACTTTGTAGTTCTACAGTTACAGACTGTAGTCCATCTGTTTCTCTGATACTTTGTTAGCCCCCTTTTACCCAGGACCCCCATGGACCCTCACAGAGCGGGTAATGTTTGGGTGGTGGATCATTCTCAGCACTGCAGTAACACTGACGGTGTGTTTGTGTGTGTTGTGCTGGTCTGAGTGGATCAGACACAGCAGTGCTGCTGGAGTTCACACTGTGTCCACTCACTGTCCACTCTATTAGACACTCCTACCTTGTCAGTCCACCTTGTGGATGTAAAGTGAGAGATGATAGCTCATCTGCTGCTGCACAGTTTGTGTTGGTCATCCTCTAGTCCTTCATCAGTGGTCACAGGACGCTGCCCACAGGACGCTGTTGGCGGGATATTTTTGGTTGGTGGACTATTCTCAGTCCAACAGTGACACTGAGGTGTTTAAAAACTCCAGCAGCACTGCTGTGTCTGATCCACTCGCACCAGCGCAACACACACTAACACACCACCACCATGTCAGTGTTACTGCAGTGCTGAGAATGATCCACCACCCAAATAGTACCTGCTCTGTGAGGGTCCATGGGGGTCCTGACCACTGAAGAACAGGGTAAAAGGGGGCTAACAAAGTATGCAGAGAAACAGATGGACTACAGTCTGTAACTGTAGAACTACAAAGTGCACCTATATAGTAAGTGGAGCTGATAAAATGGACAATGGGCTCATAATGTCACGCCTGATCGGTGTATAATAATATCTTCTTTTCCTAAAGTCTGATAAACTGGAACAGCCACACTGCTACCCAAAACTGCGGTGTGAAAAAAGCTACCAAAAGTCATGAGTACAATGGTTGGTTTCTGATTTCACAATGAAAGCACCACTAAATCCTCCACTAAAGCCCTTGTTTGGAATGATTCATGCTGTTTTAGGGAACGCGTCCACTGCGCACGGCACAGAATTCTCCCTCCACTTCCTTCACCAGTGCTACAATACTGGACACAAATTGTTTCAAATAAGTTCTCTTCTCAAGTAGGCCACTCTTGCAAACTTAAAAGGCTCATTGCATGTTGACTGGCCAACAGCAAACAAACAAGACATATATTAGCCTACTTTAAACTGTGATTCTGTCTTTTAACTCAGCAGGAACGCCGACAGTGTCCAGCTCTTTCTGCCGTGCAGTGTTTCTTCCACTTTTTTCTTTGTATTTATTCAGTTCTGGATCGTAAGTTTGGGAACTCACACACAGCCGTTATTAACTTTCCTTCCATGTCGTCCAGGTGGAACAATCTAGGCACATCCTCATTGTGCACCAACATGAACAGTTGTATTTTCCTGATTGGTCGCTGCTGCATAAACAATGCATTTGCAATTTGCATAAAGTTGAAACGTGCTCAACTTTTTAAATTGCGCCACGAATTAAGTTTGTGCCGTTCGCTACCCCACAGTCCCTTCATCTTTTTTGGCTACCCCCCGTTGAAAATGAATGGCGAAATTTTGGACGGCATATTAGAATGCAGTGGACATGTACTGTTAGTGTTCTAGTCCTGGTGATACACACACACAATACACTCATATTGCGGCACAATTTATCACAATAACAACCCCTAGTTACATTCATCTACCACTTTAAATCACTCAGAACACTGTGAACCATTGATGTAAGTTGACGTCATTTTGGACCATTTCTTTTTTTTTAACCTGTCAATACAGTTTTACACAGTGTAAAAGGCAGCTGGTGTTTTCAAACTATGTAAAAACATGAAAATGTAGACAGGTTTTGTCCTGACAGAGGCAATATGTAACTGTGGGAGGAAGTATATTAATTGCTGCTTTGTCTACTTCACAGTTGAAAAAGTTTTCTTTTATAGGCATAATTTGCAGTTACCAACTCCTTGGGACCACCGGTGGTTCCAAAATGCACTTCGTCATATTCTTCATAACTTTCATATTTCATAAGCTACATTCTAAAGGTGGGGTCGTATGAGGCGGTAACTGTCTTCCTTCCAGTCAAATAGATGGGTGATGTAATTTTAAACCCTTATAATAAAAGAAGCTGAACTCACATTTTTTTTTCTACTGAAAGTCGACCCATTTTTCCACAAATCTGGGCTATAAACTATAAACAGATGGCGTCTCTTCAGTGATCTGCTCTGTAAACATTATTTTTATAAAATAATACAAAGAGCGTCTAAGATTTTTGGCTTTCAGCAGTAAATTGTAAGCATATAGCAATATGTGTGATCATAAAACACATGTTCTGTTCATTTGAGGGGAGCTTTTTAAAAAAAATAAAATATGTAAAAAAAATAAAAATGTACATTTATTTCATGCAGTTACTGAATAATTTGCCTTACGATTTGGTCATGTAAATTCAGATGGACAAACCAAAATATACCCTGGAGAATAAGAGGTTAAATTAAAAAAATATAACATATTACAATATGTAGCACATCACAAATCTTTCAAAAACACAATAGCATTGTATCCCGACTCAATTCATGCACTGTTATTATACTGTGGGGCTTCTAGTCAGTCCCAACTTCATGGCTACATACTGCGTTTGTGCTTTGCCCTGCAAAATATTCAAACCACCGTAATGTAATCAGGGTTAAAGAGCTCGTATCATGGAATAAGACATTTTTACTCGCATTTTTGGATATAATATGCGAACACTGTTGAAGTTTAAATACGTTCGAGCCTATGAAGTCCACATACGGAAACTAAGCTGTATAAACAGCCTGTTCTGAATTCAGTAGTTTTGTGATGTCACAAAAACGGACACATTTACATACATATCTGTCCAACTGATCGATACTGAAGTTATAAGGACGTGTGTCACCCTGGACTGCTTTTTTTAAGAGAAGACAATACAGGACAGCCAATCAGAACATACCTCATTTACATACAGCAGTCTTAAAGGGACAGTCGCACATACAGTCGGTTTAATTCTGAGGGATAAAAAGGTTGGAAAATGCTCAAGTAAAATAGAATGATGACCTTTCTTGGTACATAAACATTATAAAAGGATTTCAGGGAGTAAAAACACAAGAAAAATGTAAGATATGAGCCCTTTAACATTAATCTGCATTATTACTAACACCTGCAGGAAACACCATAACACTACATGTGCAGCCCTGTTATATACAAACACAGTTTGTTTTGAAATGCACTCATAATACCTCAGTGAAGCTATCCTGCCTCTGATTCATGGACACGAGCAGTGTCCTTGAGCAGGATGTGGGCAGCGTTCCCTTCAGCGCTTTCCAAACAGCCCTGTAGCATCAGAATTAGGTGCTCTGAAGCCCTGAGCACTAACACACTGACCCAATTCACCGCACCTTCCACAAAACTTTCTCTCACGTTCTTTTAATAAGTCGGCGCGCTCCTCCGAACGAGTTCACCGACGTTTCTCCTCCATTGACGGCTTATTCACGGCTCTCCCTCCTGGAGGCCGAGGGCAAAGCATCACTCAGACATACTGCAGTCTTTTACAGGAGGAGAACAGAACCAACGTACACCGAAGTCCAAGCATGATCTAGCGCATTATTACCCGTTCTATCCCACCACAGCCGGTCCTGTGGCTCAGCCGGACCTGGTTCCAGCTAAGGAGGTCAAAATCAGCACCTTTCAAGCGTAAATAGGACAGATGTGATTGAGAAAGTCTTCAAGCTGCTGGCCTAATTTGCCGCTAACTCGTTCTCGCCCCTAAAATGGTCTGTAACAATCGCCGGTGAAAATGAGCAACACTCTGGTCCGCATATTGATTTCTAACATCAGTCATTCAGATACAGAGTCATTATCTATCTATTATCAGCCGAGATCTCTTTATTCCAGATTTAGACTTATTGAAAATGCATTCACAAGCCAGTAGCCAATGTACACTGATCAGGCATAACATTCTGACCACCTCCTTGTTTCTACACTCATTGTCCATTTTATCAGCTCCACTTACTATATAGGTGCACTTTGTAGTTCTACAGTTACAGACTGTAGTCCATCTGTCTCTCTGCATACTTTGTTAACCCCCTTTTACCCTGTTCTTCAGTGGTCAGGACCCCCATGGACCCTCACAGAGCAGGTACTATTTGGGTGGTGGATCATTCTCAGCACTGCAGTAACACTGATGTGGTGGTGGCGTGTTAGTGTGTGTTGCACTGGCCTGAGTGGATCAGACACAGCAGTGCTGCTGGAGTTTTTAAACACCTCAGTGTCACTGCTGGACTGAGAATAGTCCACCAACCAAAAATATCCCGCCAACAGCGTCCTGTGACCACTGATGAAGGGCTAGAGGATGACCAACACAAACTGTGCAGCAGCAGATGAGCTATCGTCTCTGACTTTACATCTACAAGGTGGACTGACAAGGTAGGAGTGTCTAATAGGGTGGACAGTGAGTGGGCACAGTGGTTAAAACTCCAGCAGGAACTGGACATTTTAAAACAGCATTATTTACATACTACATCAAACTCTTATTTCAGAAAAGTAAGGAAATTTTGTTTTTTTCATTATAAACATGATATACATACAAATTATTGATTTTTTAGATGTTTCTGAGGAGATTAGATGTCAGATAATCAGATAGTTTTTGGCAAATACATCCATCCATCCATCATCTAAACTGCTTATCCTTCTGGGTCGCGGTGGGGTGCTGGAGCCTATCCCAGCTGTCATTGGGCAGAAGGCAGGATACACCCTGGACAGGTCGCCAGTCCATCGCAGGGCAGACAGACAGACATACATATTCACACCTAGGGGCAATTTAGGGTGTCCAATTAGCTTAACTGCATGTTTTTTGCTCTGTGGGAGGAAACCCACGCAGACACGGGGAGAACATGCAAACTCCACACAGAAACGAGCCTGGTCGCCCGGCTGGGAATCAAACCCAGGCCATTCTCGCTGTGAGGCAACAGCGCTACCCAGTGCGCCACCGTGCTGCCCTCAGCAACTACAATGATTCTATATAGCACCAAAAAGGGTTCTACTTATGCTACAATGTCAAGCTTGGTGTTACATAGAACCTTTTTAAAAAAACCTCTATATAGAACCATTTACAACACATTCTCCATCAATCTGAAGAACAATTTCACCATGCAGAGAACAATTTAAGCATGCAAATGGTTCTTTGAGTGTTCATGGTTCTATATAGAACCACTGTCTTTACTAAAGAACCGTTTTTAAGAGTGTACACAGACAATGGGGCTCCTAACAACCACCTGGAAGACCTGGTTGACCCCAAAACTGCCCCCATCAGATAAACAGCACTTAAAGCTTTCATCTCTGAGAGAGAGGAGAAAATCAAGCTGCTTCAGATCTGAAAACATCCACAGGTGTTTCTGTCCATCCTTCCACTGTGAGAAGACGACTCAGCACTGTGGGTCTGAAAGGATGTGTAGCTGTCAAGAAGAACCTCACCGAGAAAAGGAGACGGACACAAACGAAGATCATTTTTCACTACAACACTGAAACTGGACATCTGAGATGTGGAGTGAGGTTTTATGGACCGGTGACTCTAAATTTGTAACTGGGACAGACGGGAACCCTCAGGACCGTCCAGGCCTTCAGAGAGGATCTAATGATTTCTGGAAACTAAGAATGCATGTCTGTAATTTTTGTTCATTTTTATTGAGTAGAATCATGTCTGCATTTACAATTTGGTGCCAACAGTTTTCTGTTCCACCTTAAATGCTGCAGCAGTTATATTCCAGGGGGGCAGTCGTGGGCTGGAGGTTAGGGAACCAGCCCTGTGACCGGAAGGTCACCAGCTCGATCCCCTCAGCTGACAGTACGTGACTGAAGTGCCCTTGAGCAAGGCACCTAACCCCCAACTGTTCCCCGGGCGCCGAGGATAGGGCTGCCCACCGCTCTGGGCAAATGTGCTCACTGCCCCCTAGTGTGTATGTTAACTAGTGTGTATGTGGTGTTTCACTGCACGGATGGGTTAAATGCGGAGGTCTAATACCGATGTGTTCAGACACAGTTGGCTAAAAAGGTTCATTTCATTCCTGCTCATTTAGGCACCAGAATGTAAGTGCTGCTCTGTTTTAAGGTGGAATGGAAAATCCTAATAAGCTTTGAGGATGTTTTGACATTTACGGCACAAAATGACAGCTCAGCCAACTTCTAAGACTGAACTTCAGAGGTGTGAAAGCAAGTTTCCTGAAAAGTATGTTTTCTGCTTATTTCTGACACTAAAAATTAATAACTTGTGCACTCTCAGAAATAAAGGTGGTAATCTGTCACTGGGGCAGTTCCCCTATTGTCACTGGGGTGGAACCCTCAAGGGTCCATCTCAGTACCTTCAGTCAGGGAACATAACTGAACCATAATCCACTGAAATGATATGTTCTAAGCTGTACTGACTCCACACACCCCGTCTCGTCTCCAGGCTTTTATTTTACTGTTCTGTTTTAAAACATTCGGTTATGAAAAGGTACAAATACAAACTTTTCACCTGGAAACACTTATTTAAGGTTCACAATCAGACCTTAAAACCACTGTTGTACCTTTGAGGGAACATTTACACTGTTTGTACCTTGATGAACGAAAAATGTACCTGAACAGAACCTTTATTAATAACAGTGTGCTTTAACATTTCACAGAGTCACAGAGCAGGTACTATTTGGGTAGTGGATCATTCTCAGCACTGCAGTGACACTGACGTGGTGGTGGTGTGTTAGTGTGTGTTGTGCTGGTCTGAGTGGATCAGACACAGCAGTGCTGCTGGAGTTTTTAAACACCTCAGTGTCACTGCTGGACTGAGAATAGTCCACCAACCAAAAATATCCCGCCAACAGCGTCCTGTGACCACTGATGAAGGGCTAGAGGATGACCAACACAAACTGTGCAGCAGCAGATGAGCTATCGTCTCTGACTTTACATCTACAAGGTGGACTGACAAGGTAGAAGTGTCTAATAGAGTGGACAGTGAGTGGACACAGTGTTTAAAAACTCCAGCAGCACTGCTGTGTCTGATCCACTCAGACCAGCACAACACACACTAACACACCACCACCACGTCAGTGTTACTGCAGTGCTGAGAATGATCCACCACCCAAATAGTACCTGCTCTGTGAGGGTCCATGGGGGTCCTGACCACTGAAGAACAGGGTAAAAGGGGGCTAACAAAGTATCAGAGAAACAGATGGACTACAGTCTGTAACTGTAGAACTACAAAGTGCACCTATATAGTAAGTGGAGCTGATAAAATGGACAATGAGTGTAGAAACAAGGAGGTGGTCATAATGTTATGCCTGATCGGTGTAAAAGGACACTGATGCCACATTCACCAGACAATAGCCTTGATGCAGAACCGACAACTGACCAGCATCTACAAAGGTTTTCTTAGCCAAGCTTGTTTTTTTGTTGTAAAAAAAAACAGCAATATTTCCAGACAGTATCTAATTCTAGCCTATTTGTGATGGTGCACAACCCTCAATCATTCAGACACAGATACAGATCCATTATGTATTGATTAGGCCGGAGCCCTCGGTTCCTAAAGGACACTGATGATTCATTCGCCAGACAATTGATGCAATAAACGTACAATCATCAGCATTCACAAAGTTTTCCCTGGACGTACTTTAAGCCAGTCCAACAAATTTTTCAGGCTACATTAATAAAAACATGGTTCTTTGGTGAAGACAGTGGTTCTATAAAGAACCATGAACACTCAAAGAACACCTTCCATGATTAAAGGATTGTTTGCCTGGTGAAAGGGTTCTTCAGGTTGATCTAACTGAGCTGACAGACTATGATACCTGTCAGGGCCATATTCATATTTCATAATATCTGGACAATATTACTACTAATTATTAATATTATTAGTCTCTGCCACATATCATAATAATGCACTCTTAAAAAAGGGTTCTTTAGTAAAGACAATGGTTCTATATACAACCATAACACTCAAAGAACCATTTGCATGATTTAAAGAGTCTTTGCATCATGAAATGGTTCTTCAGATTAATGGAGAATGTGTTGTATATGGTTCTATATAGCACCAAAAAAGGGTTCTGCCATTCTTACAAGCTTTACAATAGAAAAACCTTTTTGGTCCTGTACGCTCTTAAAAAAGATGGCTCTTCAAGGGTTCTTTGGTCAAGAAAATGGTTGTATGTAGAACCATGAATACTCGAAGAACCATTTGCATGCTTAAAAAGGTTTTGTGCATGGTGAAATGGTTCTTCAGAATGGAGAATGTGTGCATATAAAAGGGTTCTTCTATTGTCCCTAGTTCAACATCGTAGCAACAGAAGAATCTTTTGGTGCTACATAGAACCATATAAACATATTCTCCATCAACGTGAAGAACCATTTCACCATGCAAAGAACGTTTGAGCATGCAAATGGTTCTTTGAGTGTTGATGGTTCCATATAGATCCATTGTCTTTACTGAAGAACGCTTGAAGAACCATCTATTTTAAGGGTGTACATTGAAATGTTCTAGCCAAATCATCAACCATTCAGAGAACCAGTACCTATATCAGGTTTCATCCATCTACTCTGAATAAAGAACATAAATACAAGCACAATGTTTTTCTTGCTCAGTTTTCTTAATTGTGAGCTGCAATTTTTGAAGAATACAGCAAATTTCCAGCCTGTATGAAACACTCCAGCTTAATAATGATGGCACTCATACAGAAACAGAACCATTAGCTATTGATTAGGTTAGATCTCTCTATTAAAAATAAAAGGCCTCTGATGATGCATTCACCAACAGACTAAATGTGCAATTTCCAGCAGCCCTAAATGACCAATAAAAGGACACTCACCATCTTATTCTCCAGCCAGCAGGTAAGTATTAGTCAATATTCTAACATTTGCATTCGTACTTTCTTTTTACTTCATTTTAAGCTTTAATCTTTGTAGAGTCCAACACATTCCCAGCCTGTATTGACCACTCTATCCTAACAGTGTTGGTGCAAACCCTCAGTCATTGATCAGGCCAGTTTATTGATCACAGATAAAAGATAAAAGGACGCGAATGATACACTAGATCTACCGTCTCTGGCTGCTACAAGGTTTTTCTTGGACATACTTTAATTTTAAGCCTTAATTTTTGTGGAGGCTACGGAGCTCAGCTGGTGACATCCTGTATAAATAAAAGTAACGTGTGGCCATGACTTAGTAAGGCATGGGAACGAGATCCTAATGTGGTCTCGACTTAGTAAGGTGTGGGAACAAGATCCTAATGTGTGGTCTCGACTTAGTAAGGCATGGGAATGAGATCCTAATGTGGTCTCGACTTAGTAAGGCATGGGAACAAGATCCTAATGTGTGGTCTCGACTTAGTAAGGCGTGGGAACGAGATCCTAATGTGGTCTCGACTTAGTAAGATGTGGGAACAAGATCCTAATGTGTGGTCTCGACTAAGTAAGGCGTGGGAACGAGATCATAACACGTGGCCATGACTTAGTAAGGCATGGGAACGAGATCCTAATGAGTGGTCTCGACTAAGTAAGGCGTGGGAACGAGATCATAACATGTGGCCATGACTTAGTAAGGCGTGGGAACGAGATCCTAATGAGTGACCTTGACTTAGTAAGGAACAGGAACGAGATCCTAAAGCATGGCCATGACTTAGTAAGGCATGGGAACAAGATCCTAATGAGTAGCCAGGACTTAGTAAGGCATGGGAACGAGATCTTAACGCGTGGTCACGACTTAGTAAGGCGTGGGAACGAGATCCTAATGAGTGACCTTGACTTAGTAAGGAACAGGAATGAGATCCTAATGCGTGGCCATGACTTAGTAAGGCATGGGAACAAGATCCTAATGAGTAGCCAGGACTTAGTAAGGCAGGGGAACAAGATCTTAATGCGTGGCCACGACTTAGTAAGACGTGGGAATGAGATCCTAACATGTGGCCACGACTTATGTGTGGAAATGAGATCCTAACGCATGGCCACGACTTAGTTAGGCGTGGGAACGAGATCCAAACGCGTGGCCACCAATTAGTAAGGCGTGGGAACGAGATCCAAATGCGTGGCCACTACTTAGTAAGGCGTGGGAACGAGATCCTAATGCATGGCCACAACTTAGTTAGGCGTGGGAACGAGATACTAACACGTGGCCACCAATTAGTAAGGCATGGGAACGAGGTCCTAATGCGTGGCCAGGACTTAGTAAGGCATGTTCCCTTAGTCTTGGATCAGGATCTCGTTCCCACGCGTGAGGATGCATTGACCAGACGACAGCCTAGATCTGCAGTTACCAGCATTTCCACAGTTTTACAAAGACATACTTTCAATTTAAGCCTTAATTTTTGCAAAATCCCCCAATTTTTCCAGCCTAATATAAACATTCTCGTCTAACTGTGTTGGTGCAGACTCTCAATCACTGATCAGACACTGATGGATGTGCAATTGTCAGAACCTACAAAGGTTTTCTATGATGTATTGTAATTTTACGTCCTAAAATTTGCAACCAATTTTCCATCTTACATCAATAATTCAATCATTTAAAAGTTAATAGAGGTGCAATCGCCAGCACCTACAACGATTTTGTTAGTCACACTTTAATTCTTCTTGGTCATTCATTCGCTGTAAGAATTTTTGTAGAGTCCAAAAAATGTCCAGCTTGTATGAAACATTCTAATCTATTTGTGTTGTGCCAAACCGACGCTGATCAGTCTGGATCTCTCTGTTAAAAACAAAAGGACACTGATGATGCAGCCACTGACAGACTGGATCTGCAGTTACCAGCATCTACAAACATAGCAAGCAATGTTTCAGCCTGAGTTAAACATTCTAGCTAAACATTCTAACATGCAAACCCTCAATCACTCAGAGACAGAGCCATTAGCTACTGATCAGGCCAGATTTCTGTATTAGAAATAAAAGAACATACTGATGATGCATTCAGTGATATACTAGATCTGCAATTACCAGCATCTCCAAAGGTTTTCTTGGACATATTCTTTTTATTTTAAGCCTTATTTTTTCCAAAGCACAACCACTTTTCTACTCGGTCACATCAGTAATTCTAGTCTAATTGTTGTTCCAAATAAAAGGACACTGAGGATGCACTGACCAGACAACCGTCTAGATGTGCAATGACCAGACCTACAAAGTCTTTCTTGGACATGTTTTTAATTTTTCCAAAGTGAATCAAATTTTTCAGCCTGAATTAAACGTTGTGGCCTAATTATGTTCAAATGCTCAGTCACTCAGACACATCAGCTACTGATCAGCTTTAAAAACAGAGGGACACAGATGATGCATTCACTGATAGACTATCCAGCATCTACAAAGCTGTTTTTGGGCATACTTTCATTTTAAGCCTTAATTTTTGCTAAGTGTATTGAATTTCCAGCCTGAGTTAAACATTCTAGCCTAATTCTATTGGTGCAAACCCTCAATCACTCAGAGACAGAGCCATTAGCTACTGATCAGGCTGGATCCCTCCATTAAAAATGAAAGGACACATAGGTGATGCATTCATCAACTAAATCTGCAATTATCAGCATCTACAAAGTTTTTCTAGGACATATTTTCAAGTCTAAGCAATTTTCCACTCAGTCACATCAGTAATTCCAGCCTAACAGTTATTCCAAATAAAAGGACACTGAGGATGCACTGACCAGGCAAGATTTACAAGGTTTTTCTTGGACATGCTTTTAATTTTTTCCAAAGTCTATCACATTTTCCAGCCTGAATTAAACGTTGTGGCCTAAGTGTGTTGGTGCAAACGCTCAGCCACTCAGACACAACAGCTACTGATCAGGTTAGATCTATATTAAAAACAGAAGGACACAGATGATGCGTTCACCGATAGACTATCCAGCATCTACAAAGCTGTGTTTTGGGCATACTTTCATTTTAAGCCTTAATTTTTTCAAAGTCCAAACAATTTTCCAGCCTGAGTTTAAAATTCTAGCCTGATTCTATTGGTGCGAACCCTCGATCACTCAGAGACAGAGCCATTAGCTACTGATCAGGCCAGATTTCTCTGTTATAAATAATAGGACACATAGGTGATGCATTCATCGACAGACTACATCTGCAATTACCAGCGTCTCCAAAGTTTTTCTTGGACATATTTTCATTTTCAGCCTTAATTTTTGCAAAGTCTAACCAATTTTCCTCTCAGTTACATCAGTAATTCCAGCCTCACTATTATTCCAAGTAAAAGGACACTGAGGATGCACTGACCAGGCAAAGGTTTTCCTGAACATACTTTTAATTTTAAAGTCTATCAAATTTTCCAGCCTGAATTAAATACTCTAGCCTTATTCTAGACTAAGCAACCGCTCAGTCACTCAGACACATCAGCTATTGATCAGGTTAGATCTAAAACCAGAAGGACACAGATGATGTGTTCACTGATGGACTAACCAGAAACTACAAAGTTGTTCTTGTATGTACTTTCATTTTAAGCCTTAGTTTTAATAAGTCCAACCAGTTTTCCACCCAGTGAACCATGAGGGATTTTTTAATTGAAATATTACAAATAAAAAGACACACTGATCAGCCACCAGCCCAGATCTGCAACCAATTTTCCAGCCTGAGGTAAACATTCTAACCTAATTCTACCGGTGCGAACCCTCGATCACACAGAGACAGAGCCATTAACTCCTGATCAGGCCAGGTTTCTCTGTTAAAATGAAAGGACACATAGGTGATGCATTCATCGATAGACTAGATCTGCAGTTACCAGCGTCTACAAAGTTTTTCTTGGACATATTTTCATTTTCAGCCTTAATTTTTCCAAAGTACAACCAATTTTCTACTCGGTCACATCAGTAATTCTAGTCTAATTGTTGTTCCAAATAAAAGCACGCTGAGGATGCACTGACCAGACAACAGCCTAGATGTGCAATGACCACATCTACGAGGTTTTTCTTGTCCATACTTTTAATTTTTGCAAAATCTATCAATTTCCCAGCCTGAATTCAACATTGTAGACTAATTTGTGTTGGTGCAAAAGCTCCGTCACTCAGACACATCAGTTATTGATCAGGTTAGATCTCTATTAAAAGCACCGTTCACCAATAGACTAACCGGCACCTCTAAAGTTGTTCTTGTATGTACCTCAATTTTTAGCCCAACCAATTCCAACCAATTTTCCACCCAATCGACCACAGAGTTTCTATTTGAAATATCCCAAATAAAAGCGCACAGAGGACACACTGACCACCCACCAGCCCAGATCTGCCTTTACCAGCATCTACAAAGTTTTTCTTGGACATTTTCCAGCTTCTTCTAGCCTAATTGTGTTGGTGCAACCTGCTACCCAAAGAGGCAGAGCAGTCTGGTTCTGTAACGAGGATGCCAACAGCGGTGTGCCCTTGAGCTCCACTGATCACCAAGTCCCATTAAAATGCCCTTCACAATCGATACGAGGAGCCAGACGAGCTGCCGAGATGATCTCAGTCTAATGACTTCAACACCATCGGCTATTTTTAAACTACCATTGTTTCACGGATGGTTTTGGTTCGGAGGGGCTGAGCGAGGCTAACAGGTTGCAGCTGGGCTTTTACTCACATTTCCCTCTCCAGCTCCGGGGCTCGGGATGCTCCTTTGAAACCGAGGCGATCGTCACCTGCGCTGCTCCATTGACGGATGGGGAGATGTGGGAAATCCTCGCCGAACCGAACCGAACCGAACCGACGGTGCAACCAGCAGCAGCTAAAACTTCATCTCTGCTCTGAAGAGCGCGGCGCGGCTCAGACGCCGGCAGGTGCTTTTCTTCTCTCTTTCCTGTCTCTTCTTCTCTTCTCTGCTGACGGCCTGTTGCTGGTGCTGATGCTGGTGCTGTGTGTGATTCAGCGCGCGAGGCTGTGCTCTCTAATGAAGCAGCGATGAGAGAGAGAGAGAGAGAGAGAGAGAGTGAGAGAGAGAGAGTGAGTGAGTGAGAGAGAGAGAGAGAGTGAGAGAGAGGGAGAGGGAGAGAGAGAGAGAGCTGCTGCTGCTGAGTCCTCTCTCTACAGCAGCACTGAAGCTGACTGAACGGAACTCAGACTGTGATGCAATGCGGGTCCGTCACTGATTCACACCAGCACACACACGCGCGCGCGCACACACACACGCGCAGCCAAAGCCCACAGTCCTCTCTTAACCCTAACACTGCTGGATTAACTCCTACACTGGGCCATTAGACACCTGTAGCGTTTCATTAACACCTGTAGCCTTTAATGAACTCCACTAATCTTCTGTTAACACATTTAGCCTTCAGTTAACTCCTGTGGCCCTCAGTTCACACCTGTAGCCTTCAGTTCACACCTGTAGCCTTTAATTAACTCCTATAGCCTTCAGTTAACTACTGTGGCCCTTAGTTAACTCCTGTAGCCTTCAGTTCACACCTGTAGCCTTCAGTTCACACCTGTAGCCTTCAGTTAACTACTGTAGCCTTCAGTTAACTACTGTAGCCTTCAGTTAACACCTGTAGCCTTCAGTTCACACCTGTAGCCTTCAGTTCACTACTGTAGCCTTCAGCTAACTCCTGTAGCCTTCAGCTAACTCCTATAGCCTTCAGTTAAGACCTGTAGCCTTCAGTTAACTCCTATAGTCTTCAGTTAACTCCTATAGCCTTCAGTTAACTCCTGTAGCCTTCAGTTAACTACTGTAGCCTTCAGTTCACACCTGTAGCCTTCAGTTAACTCCTATAGCCTTCAGTTAACACCTGTAGCCTTCAGTTCACACCTGTAGCCTTCAGTTAACTCCTGTGGCCTTCAGTTAACTCCTGTAGCCGTCAGTTAACTCTTGTAGCCTTCAGTTAACACCTGGAGCCTTCAGTTAACACCTGTAGCCTTCAGCTAACTCCTATAGCCTTCAGTTAACACCTGTAGCCTTCAGTTAACTCCTGTAGCCTTCAGCTAACTCCTATAGCCTTCAGTTAACACCTGTAGCCTTCAGTTAACACCTGTAGCCTTCAGCTAACTCCTATAGCCTTCAGTTAACACCTGTAGCCTTCAGCTAACTCCTGTAGCCTTCAGCTAACTCCTATAGCCTTCAGTTAACACCTGTAGCCTTCAGCTAACTCCTGTAGCCTTCAGCTAACTCCTATAGCCTTCAGTTAAGACCTGTAGCCTTCAGTTAACTCCTATAGTCTTCAGTTAACTCCTATAGCCTCTTTAGTTAACTCCTATAGCCTTCAGTTAACACCTGTAGCCTTCAGTTAACTCCTATAGCCTTCAGTTAACTCCTATAGCCTTCAGTTAACTCCTGTAGCCTTCAGTTAACTCCTGTAGCCTTCAGTTAACTCCTGTAGCCTTCAGTTAACTCCTATAGCCTTCAGTTAACTCCTATAGTCTTCAGTTAACTCCTGTAGCCTTCAGTTAACTCCTATAGTCTTCAGTTAACTCCTGTAGCCTTCAGTTAACTCCTGTAGCATTCAGTTAACTCCTATAGCCTTCAGTTAACACCTGTAGCCTTCAGTTAACTCCTGTAGCCTTCAGTTAACTCCTATAGCCTTCAGTTAACACCTGTAGCCTTCAGTTAACACCTGTAGCCTTCAGTTAACTCCTGTAGCCTTCAGTTAACACCTGTAGCCTTCAGTTAAAACCTGTAGCCTTCAGCTAACTCCTATAGTCTTCAGTTAACTCCTGTAGCCTTAAGTTAAATTCTGTTGATTTAACATGTGTAGTGTTTAATTAACCTGTACAGCGCTGATTTAACAAGCAGAGCTCAGTGAACTTAGTGATGATTTAACTCATGTAGTGTATAATTTACATGTGTAGTGTTGCATTAAAACATGTACTCTTCTATTTGCACCTACAGTGTTAAAATAAGATCTATACTATTGAAATCAAACCCATACAGTGTTAACTTAACACTTATAATGCGTATTTGTGTCCAGATGGACTTCATAAACGCAGTTCTAATCTGTTAGATAAACACTGTTCTAGATGCTAATGCGTCACTGTAGGAGTGTTTTAGCCCTGTGGGTGTTAATGTGCTGCATTAAGAGTTCATTCAGTGCTGTAAGAGCTAATTCTGCAGAATTGGTGTAATCAGTGATGGTACGTGATCAGCGACCGCATGCAGCCATGCAAACGTTGCCAAGGTGATAGCATTGCTGGAGTAATGATGCTGCTACAGCCAGTTTATTTTACTGTTTATTTCATGGTTTATTGTCTTGATGAAATATTACGCTGACTGCTGGGATACACTGCCACTGCCACTGGCAGAGTTTCCAATCGGTGCTCCATTTAAAAACATGGAATATATATGAGCTAATTCAGTACTGTAGATGTTAATTCAACTCTGTAAGAGGTAATTCAGTACTGTAGATGTTAATCCAACTCTATAAGAGGTAATTCAGTACTGTAGGTGTTAATTCAACACTGTAAGAGGTAATTCAGTACTGTAGATGTTCATTCAACTCTATAAGAGGTAATTCAGTACTGTAGATGTTAATTCATCTCTGTAAGAGGTAATTCAGTACTGTAGATGTTAATTCATCTCTGTAAGAGGTAATTCAGTACTGTAGATGTTAATTCATCTCAGTAAGAGGTAATTCAGTACTGTAGATGTTAATTCATCTCTGTAAGAGGTAATTCAGTACTGTAGATGTTAATTCATCTCTGTAAGAGGTAATTCAGTACTGTAGATGTTAATTCAACACTGTAAGAGGTAATTCAGTACTGTAGATGTTAATTCATCTCTGTAAGAGGTAATTCAGTACCGTAGATGTTAATTCAACACTGAGTTAATTCAGTACTGTAGATGTTCATCCAACTCTATAAGAGGTAATTCAGTACTGTAGATGTTAATTCAACACTGAGTTAATTCAGTACTGTAGATGTTAATTCATCTCTTTAAGAGGTAATTCAGTACTGTAGATGTTAATTCAACACTGAGTTAATTCAGTACTGTAGATGTTAATCCAACACTATATGAGTATCTCTCTCTCTCTCTCTCAGTCTTTCTCCCTCTCTTTCTCTCTCTCTTTCTCTCTCTCTCTCTCTCTCTCTCTCTCTCTCTCTCTCTCTTCGCTCTCTCTCTCTCTCTCTCTCTCTCTCCCTCTCAGTCTTTCTCGTTTCAGTTGAGCGTTTGTGACGGGCGAGATTGACTACAAATAGAGGTATCAGTTGGTTCCTATGGGAATCATTCATGTTTTATGCATGTTAAAGGAGAGGTGCACTCTTTCTCAACTCTTTCCCATCATTTATGATGTAGCACAGCCCCGACCTTGCTGAGAGCTTCAGTATTTGGTACTTCCTCACACTTTCGCAGCTTCTCACTGAATTTAAACACACTCTGACTGTTAGATTTCCAGATAGAAACCTTCTTGAAAATGAGAAGCTTGTAGAACAGCCATGTAAGTCTTTAGATTTGCCACAAACTATAGTTCTGTGCAAAACTCAGAGACCTTACTAAACAGCCATTTGGTACAACCTTTAAGTTTTTCAGGAAATATTTCTGTGATGCTTGGATATAAAATACTCCATTTCCATAATGAAGGAGAAAGTCAAAGGTAAATGAGTGAGTTTCCAAAACTGGAGTTCAAAAACTGATTAAAAGCTACAGAGAAAATGTGGCTCCTAACAACCACCTGGAAGAGCTGGTCGACACCAAAACTGCCCCCATCAGATAAACAGCACTTAAAGCTTTCATCTCTGAGAGAGAGGAGAAAATCAAGCTGCTTCAGATCTGAAAACATCCACAGGTGTTTCTGTCCATCCTTCCACTGTGAGAAGACGACTCAGCGCTGTGGGTCTGAAAGGATGTGTAGCTGTCAAGAAGAACCTCACTGAGAAAAGGAGACGGACACATCAAACAAAGAAGCTGAACGATGGACTGACCCCCCCAGAGTCCAGACCTCAACACCACTGAATGTGTTTGATTACTTCAGAAAATGATCAACCAGCTTCTAAGACTGAACTTCTGAGGTGTGTCTGCAGATTCTTTGAGGAACTGAAAGTGAGTCTCCTGAAAAGAATGGAAGCTGGAATAAAGGTGAAGAGTGACTCACTGAACATTCAGACAGCTGAGATTAGATTTAGCTGCTGAAGCTTCTGTGTGATTAATTCTGTGTAATATCCTTAAATACATGTTGTTTCTTTCTAAAACTGAAAAAGGAACATGGTGCTAAATTATGGTATATAACGTCTATTTTAAATGTGATGCTATATTGTGTTTCCTAATCTGACTGTTAATCTTCCCTTTAAAGCTGAATGAGAATGTTTAAATTATTGCGTTACTTATTTGATTTGTTTAACATTTGAGTTTTTCTGTATTGGCATAAAAGAAATTAAATTCTGTATCAGTTCACCAAACACAGGTTGTTCAGATGATGATGGACATTTTTCTATCAAGCATTGTGATGCTACACTGTGTCAAATGCTGTGTCGCAATTCAGGGGCTGCATCCTTTGGAGGCTGCATTTGATTGCATCACAGTGGCGCGACTCCTCACTTAATGAGGAACCTAGCCTTTTCCTATTTCCCCCGTTATATCAAAGCCAGGACTGCAAAATGCCAGAGGGCGCGAGCGAGCGAGTCCTCAATGAATGGGAGTAAATGGCTCAACGGCTAAAAATGAAAAGTTAAAATAGTTTCTAATCACTCGGCCAGAACTTTTCTTTAAGTTTAGAAAGTAGAAGGATGTATTTCACTAAAAAAGCAAAGAAAACTCACCTGTATGTTTCCTTTTTTCCACAGCAAACAAGTTTTGGGCAGCAGGACGCTAACATTACTGTTACTGAGTGCTGATTGGCTGGCGAGCAGAGCAGCTCATTGGCTGTTCGCGCTCACAGATGTCATGAACGTACATGAGGCGCCGTTTTAAACTCCTATAACTCGAGTTTAAAATGTTTTATGCTGTTCTGTGTTCAGGATATTAATTAATTCTTTTACATTAAAAATGTTTCAGCATTTATAAACTGTGATTTTGCTCAAATGCTCCATCTTAACCCATTCATTTTGGCCCTGCTCGGGAGCGCCCTCTAGTGTTTGAGAAACCCGGGAAGACATTACAGAGTGGGAATTCTCTCTACAAGCTCCTTGTGGATCCTTCACCAGCCAACATATCCCGAGGTTCATTGTGTGCCGGCGAGGATTTGAGAACACGGCAGCGTCAGCAGAGGAGCGAACGGCGGCTGAGGAGACACTTTAAATGTAAGTATTGGGTTTAAAGTCGAATAGCTAACGATACAGACTTACTAAGGTGCAGCGGCGGCAGTGAAGCATCTCCAGCTCTAATAAATGAAAAACTAAAAAACTAAAATCAGAGTTTCTCCATCTTTAAAGAACTTTTGCGGCGTTTCGTGACGCAGTAGTAAGGGCGGGAACAGCGGTGCTGTGACACAAACAGCCTTTGTGGGTCTACGCAGCCTTTAAAGGACTCGCCTTCATTGACAGCCCCTGAACTGGGACTCAGCTAAAGTCAAAAGGCGTAAGGCCAGTGTGAAGCCGCAGAGGAGTGTCATGGTTTATCAACAGTAGAGCTCAGTGAACTTGTGCTGTGCAATATTATAAATGTTAGGAAGCAACAGTTCAACTCAAGTCAACTTTATTGTCATTTCAGCTATTTACAAGTTAACTGACCCTTATTAGTCCCACAACGGGGAAATTTCACCTCCTCATTCTGACCCATCCATGCAGTGAAACACCGCATACACACTAGTGAGCACACACACTAGGGGGCAGTGAGCACACTTGCCCAGAGCGGTGGGCAGCCCTATCCACGGCGCCTGGGGAGCAGTTGGGGTTAGGTGCCTTGCTCAAGGGCACTTCAGTCACGTACTTTTGGCTCAGGAGATCGAACCGGCGACCTTCCGGTCACAGGGCTTGTTCCCTAACCTCCAGCCCACGACTGCCCTCTAGTACACAGTGAAACGAAACAACGTTCCTCCAGGACCAATACAGGAACACAAGTGTGAGACAATACAATAAACACAACAGACAATACAGTACAGTAAATAAATACGAAAGACTTTCAATAAATACAAACAGAACACAGGTACTGAGAGTGTACTGAGAGTGTACATGGTACTGAGAGTGTGTGGAGCTGTGCAAAGGAGGATGGAACATACTATGACATACTAGCAGCTTAGCAGATAGGCTAACACAAATGAACATAGCAGTCACTGAGGTAGCAACCAGAGCAGCAATATACAGTACACAGTATTTAGTTTTGTTAAAGCATTTTGTTAAAACATTGTTAAAGTGAAGTAAATTGTGCAAAAAGTCAGATATTGTTGGGGAAACAAAAAAGTGCAAAATGCGAGTATTCAGATCTACAGTCGCATCAAATGAGGTGTTTCAGTGAAATGCAGTAATTATATTTAAATACAGCGCTCCAGGCATGATTTGGAACAGTTTTAACCCGTTTTAATATGTTTGAGGTGAAAAAAAGCAGCAAACCTGTCCTTTAATGCTGTGTGTGTGTGTGTGTGTGTTCTTGTATTGCTATACTTGTGAGGACCCCATGTCCTCACTATGATAGGACTGTATGAATTTTTTGCTCAAGTTTTCCTCACTTGAACATGTGTTGTTTACACCACAATTACTTTTTTTTTTATTTGAAAACTAAAAGGGCTGAAAATTGGCCTTTTGGATCCTGAGGTTAAGGTTAGGTTTAGGTTTAGGTGTAGTGTTATTTAGCTACAGTAACACAACAATCAATAGAAACCTATGGACGTCCTCATATGTATAGCAAGACAAACGTGTATGTGTGTGTGTGTGTGTGATGCCCTTGGAGCTGTGCGTGATTACAGAGGCTTTGACATCTGCTCCATTTTCTCCTTTTCCAATTGAATTGTAGCAGCGTCTCACAGCTGAGACTCTGTCCACTGCTACGTAGTGACCGAACATTGATTCAGCACTCAGAGGCCGCACTGCTGTCCCTTATACGTCACACAGCGCTAACCGCTCACTTCACACAGAGTTACAACTGCAAGGCCGAAGTTAATAGTATAAGAGCTAATTCAGCACTGTATGAGTTAAAGGGGAATTCCACAGACATTTCAAAATTTCTCCATGACTAAGTGGTTAAGATGTAAACAGAGTCGTTCAGAGCAGTTTGGTGTGAAACGCTCCGTTCTAGAAAAACTTACCGAGTCAGAACTGTTCACAGTGGTGGTGATAGGAACCAGACGTCCACCTCTAAAAGCTCCCTCACAGAAAGTTACTACATGAAATGGTTATGAATTCACTGCCTGATGACTGAGACACTGTTTATGATGGATTTGAGAAGATTCTGGCCTTGAAATCCATTCATGGTGGAGGGATACATAATATGCAGTGTGTTGTGAGGCAAAGTAGTCCCCAAAGTAGTCATGTGTAGGTTTCGGATAGTGAATAAAATGGCTATATTTAGAAAAAAATGGTGGAATTTATTTTTGATAGTTAATGGCATATTCAACACCACAGTGTCTACATATTTAAACATAATCAGTTTATTGACCCATTCTTCTTTAACTATCAGAGGTTTTTCTATACTATCTTATTATTTATATACAACCCCATTTCCAAAAAAGTTGGGACGCTGTGCAGGATAAAAATATAATGCAATGATATGCAAATCATGTAAACCATATTTTTAAAGGAAAATACTACAAAGACTACAAATCAAATGTTGAAACTGAGAAATTTTATTGTTTTTTGAAAAATGAAGGCCCGTTTTGAATTTGATGCCAACAACACGTTCCAAAAAAATTGGGACGGGGGCCTGTTTACCACTGTGTTTCATCACCTCTTCTTTTAACAACACTCTCTAAGTGTTTGGGAACTGAGGAGACACTGCTGTAGTTTTGAAAATGAAATGTTTTTCATTCTTGTTGATATACAATTTCAGCTGCTCAACAGTTCGGGGTCTCATTTGTCGTATTTTATTATTTCATAATGTGCCAAATGTTATCAGTGTGACAGGTCTGGACGGCAGGCCAGTTTAGCACCCGGACTCTTTTAATACAGAGCAATGCTGCTGTACTACATGCAAAATGTGGTTTGACATTGTTTTGCTGAAATAATCAAGGCCTTCCCTGAAAAAGACGTTGTCTGGATGGCAGCATATGTTGCCAAAACCTGTATATGTTGTTGAGCATTAATGGCGCCTTAACAGATGTGCACGCCACCCATGCCATGTGCACTAATGCCCCCCTATACCATCATGAATACTGGCTTTTGAACTGTGCACTGATAACAAGCTGAGTGGTCTTTAGCCCACAGGACACAGTGTCCATGATTTCCAAAAACAATTTCAAATGTTGATTCGTCTGACCACAGGACACTTTTCCACTTCCCCTCAGTCCATTTTAAATGAGCTCAGGCCCAGAGAAGGTGGCAGCGTTTCTGGATCCTGTTTATATATGGTTTCTACTTTGCGTTTTAGAGTTTTAACTTGCATTTGTGGATGCAGTGATGAACTGTGTTCATAGACAGTGTTTTTCGGAAGTGTTTCTGATCCCATGCAGTGATTTCCTCTACAGAATCATGTCTGTTTTTAATGCAGTGCTGTCTGAGGGCCCAAAGATCACGGCCAGCAAATACTGGTTTTTGGCCTTGTCCCTTACATACAGAGATTTCTCCAGATTTTCTGAATCTTTTAATGGTATTTTGTACCACAGATGATAAAAAGCAAAAGTTATTTGCTATTTTACGTTGAGAAACGTTATTCTTGAATTGTTGCACTATTTGATTGTGCAGTCTTTCACAGAGTGGTGAACCCCTCCTCATCTTTACTTATGAAAGACTCCGCCTCTCTGAGATGCTGTTTTTCTACCCAGTGATTTTACTGACCTGTTGCCAATCAACCACCAGGTGTGTTTTTTAAGCATTACACAACTTTACCAGCCCCCGTCCCAACTTGGAACGTGTTGTTGGCATCAAATTCAAATTGGGCACATATTTTTCAAAAATCAATACAATTTCTCAGTTTCAACATTTGCGATGTTGTCTTTGTACTATTTCCAATGAAATATAGGGTTAAATTATTTGCACATCATTGCATTTTGTTTTTATTTACATTTTGCACAGCATCCCAACTTTTTTGGATATGGGGTTGTTATTAATTACACAGTTACATAAGAAATTACAGATACATTTAATTTACATTCTGTTTTTTCCCACTTTTTTGTTTTTATCAAAGTCAAATAATGACAATAAATGCCAAAATGTAAGTTTTACTTTCTCTAAAACATGATGGGACAATCTTTTTTTTTATCAATTTCAGATCATAATAAAATATCTCCTATTCTACTTATAAACATAAATGTGGTGTGGATTCAATGTTTAGACACACAATTTATCTGCTCATCTCAGTGAGCTATATAATATATAATATAATATTAAATTACAGTAAGCGTATGTCACCACTGGTATTAACTGTGACTTCTTAGAGTTGTTTAAGTATTACAGATGTGTGTGCGTATAAACAGTACAGCTTCCACAGCTGTGTTTCAGCAGTTCTCTTTAATCAGGTGTAGTAAACACTTTTGTTGTCTGTTCTACTTCGTTGTGTGTTTAATCTCTTTCATCTGGTCAGTATTTCTGTGTATTTAGAGAAAACAAATGTTTAAGTGTCCTCACTGAGGGCAAAGACCATGCTGGACACTGCAGCACAGTCTGTTAGCTCTACCTGCTGACCAACACTGAGCTTAAACCTCTATAGAGTATTTATGTTACACTTCGTGGTTCCATAATGATCAGAAAAACAAAAAGAAAAGTCTGACTTCATTTGGGCTTTTGTTATATGATTAAAGGACAAGTTTTAATTTATATAATTCTCTTAAAGGGGAAGTCCACTGATTTTTTTTTTTTTTATTTCTGCATAACTCAGTGTGTGAGCTATAAACAGAGTCATTCAGAGTGGTTTGGTGTGAAATGGTTCAGATGTCTTTACAGTGGTGGTGATGGGAACCAGGGGTCGCCATGACCACAACACAAATATAGACATTTTATTTACTATCCAAAACCACCAGTGAACCTACACGAGTCTTCTGAGTTTATATGGAAAATTGATGATGGAAAATAGTGGAAAATCTGGAATAATAAGTTTTCTTTGGGGACTAATTTGCCTCACAACACCCTGCATGTATCGCTCCACCATGAATGGATTTTAAGGCCAAAATCTGCTCAAGATTATCATAAAACAGTGTCTCAGTGATCAGGCAGTGAATTCATAACCATTTCATGTAGTAACTTTCTGTGAGGGAGCTTTTAGAGGTGGACATCTGGTTCCTATCACCACCACTGTGAACAGTTCTGACTCGGTAAGTTTCTCTAGAACCACACCAAACCACTCTGAATGACTCTCTTCACATCTTAACCACTTAATCATGCAGTTTTGGAACATTGGTGGAGTTTCCCTTTAATCTGCCTCACTACGTGTCCCTCTAGTTTTGTTTTGTGTTATCAGGGTTTAGGAAACAGGCCTCTCTCTGTGTTCTCCTTTAACTCGGGGGAGTGAGTGACAGGAAAGACAGATAAAAAACGTCTGAGAGAGTGCGGGGGCGATGTGCTGGACAGGTCAAATGGTGGACAGGAGCACGTTTAACCGGGTTATTCCTCACTTTCTCTTTAAAATGGAGTGGAACGGAACGTAATGTTGGAGTGCTGGGCTAACAGGGCATGGATCTGAGCAGTGAGTAGATTTACTGAGTCTGTTTGGTAACAGAGTCGATCATTTCTACAGAGCTGGATTTTGACTTGGTCAGATCCTTTATTAACTATTTACACTAAAACACATGTATTGTTTAGAGACAGTGTTTACTGTGGCAGCTTTAATGCACTGAAAAAGTGCTACACTGAATATATTTATTGTGTTTATAAACATTTGAACAAAGATGTATAATAGAGTATATTACGTCAGCACAGTCACTGGCAAAAGTTAAGTAAACTGAAGGATAAAATCTTTTAGTTTCCTTGTTTAATATTTGATTTATGTGGCTTTGACGTCCACAGCTCAGCGCTGCTCTCAGTGTCGCTGCGTGTCTCTGTGTTATTGAGTATTGTTGAGTATTATTGAGTATTATTGAGTGTTATTGATTATTATTGAGTAGTATTGAGTATTATTGTTATTGAGTATTATTGAGTGTTATTGAGTGTTATTGAGTGTTACTAAGTGTTATTGAGTATTATTGAGTATTATTGAGTGTTATTGAGTATTATTGAGTGTTATTGAGTGTTATTGTTGAGTATTATTGAGTGTTATTGAGTATTATTGAGTGTTATTGAGTGTTACTAAGTGTTATTGAGTATTGTTGAGTATTATTGAGTGTTATTGAGTATTATTGAGTATTGTTGAGTATTATTGAGTGTTATTGAGTATTATTGAGTGTTGTTGAGTGTTATTGAGTGTTATTGATTATTATTGAGTATTGTTGAGTATTATTGAGTGTTATTGAGTGTTATTGAGTATTATTGAGTGTTATTGAGTGTTATTGAGTATTATTGAGTGTTATTGAGTGTTATTGAGTATTATTGAGTGTTATTGAGTGTTATTGAGTGTTACTAAGTGTTATTGAGTATTGTTGAGTATTATTGAGTGTTGTTGAGTGTTATTGAGTGTTATTGATTATTATTGAGTATTGTTGAGTATTATTGAGTGTTATTGAGTGTTATTGAGTATTATTGAGTGTTATTGAGTGTTATTGAGTCGTATTGAGTATTATTGAGTATTATTGAGTGTTATTGAGTGTTATTGAGTATTATTGAGTATTACTGAGTATTGTTGAGTATTATTGAGTGTTATTGAGTGTTATTGAGTATTATTGAGTGTTATTGAGTATTATTGAGTATTATTGAGTGTTATCGAGTATTATTGAGTATTACTGATTATTATTGAGTATTATTGAGTATTATTGTTATTGAGTATTATTGAGTGTTATTGAGTGTTATTGAGTATTATTGAGTGTTATTGAGTGTTACTAAGTGTTATTGAGTTTTGTTGAGTATTAATGAGTATTATGGAGTATTACTGAGTGTTATTAAGTATTATTGAGTGTTATTGAGTGTTATTGAGTATTGTTGAGTATTATGGAGTATTACTGAGTGTTATTAAGTATTGTTGAGTATTATTGAGTGTTGAGTGTTATTGAGTATTATTGAGTATTATTGAGTGTTATTGAGTGTTATTGAGTATTACTGAGTGTTATTGAGTATTGTTGAGTATTATTGAGTGTTATTGAGTATTACTGAGTGTTATTGAGTATTGTTGAGTATTCTTGAGTGTTATTGAGTGTTATTGAGTGTTACTAAGTGTTATTGAGTATTGTTGAGTATTATTGAGTGTTGTTGAGTGTTATTGAGTGTTATTGATTATTATTGAGTATTGTTGAGTATTATTGAGTGTTACTGAGTGTTATTGAGTATTATTGAGTAGTATTGAGTATTATTGTTATTGAGTGTTATTGATTATTATTGAGTATTGTTGAGTATTATTGAGTGTTATTGAGTGTTATTGAGTAGTATTGAGTATTATTGAGTAGTATTGAGTATTATTGTTATTGAGTGTTATTGATTATTATTGAGTATTGTTGAGTATTATTGAGTGTTATTGAGTGTTATTGAGTATTTTTTGAGTGTTATTGAGTGTTATTGAGTAGTATTGAGTATTATTGAGTAGTATTGAGTATTATTGTTATTGAGTGTTATTGAGTGTTATTGAGTGTTATTGAGTATTATTGAGTGTTATTGAGTATTATTGAGTGTTATCGAGTATTATTGAGTGTTACTGATTATTATTGAGTATTATTGAGTATTATTGTTATTGAGTATTATTGAGTGTTATTGAGTGTTATTGAGTATTATTGAGTGTTATTGAGTGTTACTAAGTGTTATTGAGTGTTGTTGAGTATTAATGAGTATTATGGAGTATTACTGAGTGTTATTAAGTATTATTGAGTGTTATTGAGTGTTATTGAGTATTGTTGAGTATTATGGAGTATTACTGAGTGTTATTAAGTATTGTTGAGTATTATTGAGTGTTGAGTGTTATTGAGTATTATTGAGTGTTATTGAGTATTATTGAGTGTTATTGAGTGTTATTGAGTATTACTGAGTGTTATTGAGTATTGTTGAGTATTATTGAGTGTTATTGAGTATTACTGAGTGTTATTGAGTATTGTTGAGTATTCTTGAGTGTTATTGAGTGTTATTGAGTATTACTGAGTGTTATTGAGTATTGTTGAGTATTCTTGAGTGTTATTGAGTGTTATTGAGTATTACTGAGTGTTATTGAGTATTGTTGAGTATTGTTGAGTATTACTGAGTGTTATTAAGTACTATTGAGTGTTATTGAGTGTTATTGAGTATTACTGAGTCCTAAATGAAGTTCTGATGTTTATCCTTCATTGTTTGGTCTGTGTTCTTGTAGAGGTGCTGCTTGTGCTGCTGAGTATGGTCGTCTCTGAACTGCCTCAGGTTCAATCCAAACCGCTGGACTTTGTGTGTGACAGTGAGGCCAGGAGGGTCATGAACAAGGTCAAGGAGCTGGAAGAGGACATGGTGAGTTCTTAATTAGCAGCAGGTTAATCTGTCTGTCAGTTTAAAAGGTTTTGTCATTTCTTTTAATCAGTTCACTGACTGTAACAGAAACATGCAGACCGTTACTGACCACTGGAGAGAATCTGTCCTCTGTGTTTTACCACATTATTTAAGACTTTATTACATGAGTTATTCCAAACCTAAAGCTTTCAAACAAAAACCTAATGTAAAACTTACACAAACAAAATCTTACAATAAAATCTTAACAAAAGTTCCTGTAATCATGCCATGTATTCCAATATTTTGCAGCGTGTGGTGTTTTCCAAAACTTTTTTGCTACCTTTTAAATTAATTAATTAAGTTTGTCCCTCTAGATTCTAAATCACATCTCAGTTATTCAGTTTAGTTGTTTACAGAATGATTGAACCAAAAATATGAACTGGAATTTCACCTGAACTTATTTACTTATTTCAGATATTAGCTGAAATATTAGCTAATATATTAAACACTTTTAAAAAACTGACTTTCCGTCAGTTTTCAGTATTGTTTTTGCTAAATTAAGTCATAACATATCTCTTGTTTTTGATATGATAATAAGATAAAACTGTCCTTATTTAGAAAAAAAACAGGAATGATAAATTTTCTGAAAAATAGCGTCAAGAAAATCAACTTTTAGTTGTGAAACTTTGATAAATTTAAAATAAATGCACAAATACTATGCAAAAACAGAAAACGTATTCCTAAAGAGTGTACAGTATTCTCAAATATTATTATTAGTTATATTAACAGCTATTAGTCATATTAACAACCTGTTAAAACTCACTTTTGTCATTCTATAAGCTAAAGCTAAGCTAAGCTATTATATAAGCTGTTAAACTCCTGATGAATGATGAGGACTTTTAAAAAATCATAACTAAAATATTTTGCATGGTTGCAGGAATTAAACGGAAATATTTTCTTGAATTTTGTTCACAGACATTTAAGGATATCAGTTGATGTAATATATAAGAAAATACCCAAAAATCAATGTAGTAGAGAAATATTAATAAATACTGACTTACTTCATGATCTGACTACTTCATGTTCAGCATTAATGAAGTGGACCTCCTTTTAAAAAGCCTTAAAAATAACAAAATGACATATTTACATCTATATAAGCGTGTTAATTTTTGTTTACATGAGAGAAAAGAAAACTAGCAACCAAAACAAACAAACAAGAGTGTGCAGGGAAAGTGAAAGATGCCCAGAAAGGGCGTATGCAGTGTTTTCATCTCATAGAAAAAATAATTATGGGTCATTCTACGGAAACGTCCAGAGCTCGTCCCCACAGTCATGTGTAAAGGCTGAGGCCAGATTTTGAGGTAAAAAAAAACAAATGCCAAATAAATATTATAAAATATATAATGAAAGTTGTTGTCCCCAGGAGTCGCGTCACTGGTGTTACTGCATAACAAAAAATCTCTTATTTTGAAATAAAAGTCACACTGATGACATCACTCGACTTCCTTTTACCTGTTTTCTGAGGATCTATGCAGAAAAGCACATGGTGAGTCCACTGAGTCTTTCAGTTATCAGAGATTTTCTCATTCAGCTCATGATTTCATATGAAGCTTTTAGCTGAAGTCACTGGTGTGACCGACTTTATTCTTGAGTAATTGTGAAAATATAGAATACAAATGGATTAACTTCCATATTTTAGTGGATATTCCATGATTGACAACATGTGGTTTGATGCTCTGTAGCAGCCATTTTGTAAAATGCATTTTTGATTAAAATGTCTCTGGTGTTCCTTTATTATGTGTAACACCAGTGAGGATCAGTGACACCAGTGACTCCTATGGAGAGATAGAAAAGTGGACGTTTCTGTAGAATGACCCTTATTCAAATTTAATAATAATAAATCATAAAAACAAAATTGGGAGCCGTCTTGTTCGTTTGTTATTGTATATTTGCGTTTGTGTTGTTTAGGTTTTGCATGTTTATTTATAGTTATATTCTCAGTGCTTTTCCTGGTTCTGTTTAACAGGCACCTCTGAAAATAAACCCCGGTCTCAGCAGATTCTCTCCCTAAAGAAACATGACTGAGTTACAGTACAAAGTGGTCCCTCGTTCTACTCGGCTCTGCCTCCCTCACGCGTCACTCCGCGTTTTCCTCACGTTTAAAGCTTCTCTTCTTCTCTGCGAACTCGCTCGCCTGTCACTGTCGCTCTAAGCCATCCGGTTCATCTCTCCGACAGTCTTATCTACCTGGTCTGACTCTTCACGTTCTGACCACCTCGTTATCTGTTCTGGGTGTTTTATTGTCCTCTCTGACAGGTGGACTGCGGAGCTGCGGCCTCCCTCCCTTCTCCAATCCGACTGCCCTGCATCAGAGTTCATAAAGCCACCTGGGCAAAGAAGTCTGTGAGTCATTAAAGCGATAGTTCAGTGCACAGTTCCAACCCTGCTTACCCCAAATGTTGTCAATCAACCAAGATGTGTGTGATGTCTGAAGTCTGCTCATTTAGTTTTAGCACTGGCTCTATGAGGATAATGTAGCTAATAAATGATGGAAGCTTATAATTGTTCTCAGCTCCTCTGACTGTGTAGTTTCACTCTGCATACTCTGTCACCCTGTTCTTCAGTGGTCAGGACCCCCATGGACCCTCACAAAGCAGGTACTATTTGGGTGGTGGATCATTCTCAGCACTGCAGTAACACTGACGTGGTGGTGGTGTGTTAGTGTGTGTTGCACTGGTGCGAGGGGATCAGACGCAGCAGAGCTGCTGGAGTTTTTAAACACTGTGTCCACTCACTGTCCACTCTATTAGACACTCCTACCTTGTCAGTCCACCTTGTAGATGTAAAGTCAGAGACGATAGCTCATCTGCTGCTGCACAGTTTGTGTTGGTCATCCTCTAGTCCTTCATCAGTGGTCACAGGACGCTGTTGGTTCTCAGTCCAGCAGCGATACTGAGGTGTTTAAAAACTCCAGCAGCACTGCTGTGTCTGATCCACTTGCACCAGCGCAACACACACTAACACACCACCACCACGCTAGTGTCACTGCTGAGAATAACCCACCACCCGAATAATACCTGCGCTGTGGGGGTCCCGAGGGGGTCCTGACCACTGAAGAACAGGGTGACAAAGCATGCAGAGAAACAGATGGACTACAGTCTGAAACTATATGAGTGAAACTATATGGTCAGTGGAGCTGATAAAATGGACAATGAGCGTGGCAACAAGGAGGTGGACTTAATGAAGTGGCCAGTTGGTGTAATATTTTATACTGTATTCTCTGGGACCACAAAACGTTTCGAGACTCAGGATCTCTCTGACTCTCTGACTCAGTGCAATGCTGAGAAGCTGATTCATGCGTTTGTGACCTCGTGGTTAAATTACTGTAAAGCTCTCCTGGCTGGTCTTCCAAATAAGAGCACACAGAGAGTACAGTGTGTCCAGAATTCCACTGCACATATTCTAACCACTTTCAGAGTCTTTCGGTTTATAAATGCAGGATTTCCTACTTCCTCAAACACTCATTACAGCTTCTCTGACTGAGGTCTGGATCCACGGCTGGTGGCTCCGCCTGCAGAGTCCAAGATTATGGAATAATTTCCTGAGATGCTTAGAATTTCTGAATATTTAATTTTTTTTAGGAAACATTTTTAGATGTACATTTATTATTTAACCAAATGTGGTTCGGTAACACTTTCTATGAATGTCACCTTTGTAAGCATCTATAAACACATTCATAACATGTTATAATGCATTCATAAGACATTATAGACATAACTATAAATATTTATAAAAATGCACTATACGTTATAGCCATGTTTATTATGCATTATGAATTGTTAACATAATACATTATAAGTACTGATCATAGCAAATTATAAGAGCTCATAAGTCGTATTTGTCCGCTCTAAGTAAAGTGAAGCGTACTGTACTAAAGCCTCCTCCAGTGTTCAGAGTGAGGCTTCAAGTTGAAGTATTTACTGAAGGATTTACTGAAACACTAAAACATACACAATAAAGCACATTACAGGCTTCAAATGTCAGAGTTTAAACTAGAGCTGCCATCAGTGTTTTACCCAATGTGGGAAAGGTAATGTACACCACCGTTAGCTTGGTATTTGTCTTTACTTTACGCTCTCCAAGCTGGGACTGACTTCTTTGGCACTGACATTATAACATGTTATTAACACTATTTATAATGCATTATATTAACAATTCATAATGTATAATAAACATGACTATAAAGTGTTATTCAGTGTAATTCTTTTTTATAAATATTTATAACCATGTTTATAATGCCTTATGAATACATTATAACATGTTATAATTGTGTTTATAGATGCTTACAAAGGTGACATTCATAGAAAGTGTTGCCAGTGGTTCTTCAAGGGTTCTTTAGTAAAAGACTATAGTTCTATATCAAACCGTGAACACTCAAAGAACCATTTGCCTGCTTAAGGGGTTCTCTGCATGGTGAAGTCGTGTATAGTTCTTCAGATTGATGGAGAATGTGTTGTATACGGTTCTATAAGGGAGCTTTTTGAAATAGTTCTATACACCAAAAGGAATTTTTCTATTGGGATGACGTCAAGTTTGTAACCGTAGAAGAACCCTTTTTGGTTCTATATAGAACCATATAGATAGACCACTTTAATAATCCCAGAGGGAAATTCTTCTATTGCAGCAGTGCAAAGCAGTAAAGAGCAAAATGACGTACACGGTTAATGTAAAGTACAGTGCAGATCACAGAAGTCAGTATCACTCAATCAGTTCATGTATATTTAGTTATATATGTAAAGTTTATTAAAACTACATACAATTGAAAAAATTGAAAAAAAATTGAAAAAAAAAGATTCAAATATAAATAAATGCATTTAAAAAAATATATTTAACAAATACATTTTAGCCATTTTCCTACACTGCAAAAATATATTTGATAATACATTTGGAAAATACATTTAAAATTCATTTAAAAATATATATTTAACAAATACATTATTTGACCATTTTCATACCTTACAAAAATATATTTGATAAATACATAGTTTTCCATATGGGTAACTTAAGGTTAATTTAACCTAAATTTAACTTAAAATTTAAATGATTTTTTACAGTGTAAAACAAAAGAAGCAAACTTCAGACCCCAAACATGTCTTGACTGATCAACAACATTTCTGCTCATTATGTACATTTGAAATATAACGCTTTAAAACCCCTTTATTCCCACTCACCCACCGTACTGTACCTGTACTCCGCTCACGCAGCCTGTATGTGTTCCAGGTCCGGCAGCGTCAGGCTGAAGTCCTGCTGTCTCTGGGTTCTCTGGTGCAGGATGTCCGGCGAGCGCAGGCTCAGAGCCAGCCGAGCTGTGGGCTAAACCTGCTGGAGCGTTTGGAGCGCAGCATCAGTAACTACCTGCATGTGCTGACACAACTCCACAGCGAGGTAAAGCAAACGACACTGCCTTCATACTACTTACACTGTATGACACACTGTCCTCTCTGCATAGTTTGTTAGCCCCTTTTAACCCTGTTCTTCAGTGGTCAGGACCCCCATGGACCCTCACAGAGCAGGTACTATTTGGGTGGTGGATCATTCTCAGCACTGCAGTAACACTGACGTGGTGGTGGTGTGTTTGTGTGTGTTGTGCTGGTCCGAGTGGATCAGACACGGCAGTGCTGCTGGGGTTTTTAAACACTGTGTCCACTCACTGTCCACTCTAGTAGACACTCCTACCTTGTCAGTCCACCTTGTAGATGTAAAGTCAGAGACGATAGCTCATCTGCTGCTGCACAGTTTGTGTTGGTCATCCTCTAGTCCTTCGTCAGTGGTCACAGGACGCTGCCCACAGGACGCTGTTGTCTGGATATTTTTGGTTGGTGGACTATTCTCAGTCCAGCAGTGACACTGAGGTGTTTAAAAACTCCAGCAGCACTGCTGTGTCTGATCCACTCAGACCAGCACAACACACACTAACACACCACCACCACGTCAGTGTCACTGCAGTGCTGAGAACGACCCACCACCCAAATAGTACCTGCTCTGTGAGGGTCCATGGGGGTCTTGACCACTGAAGAACAGGGTAAAAGGGGGCTAACAAAGTATGCAGAGAAACAGATGGACTACAGTCTGTAACTGTAGAACTACAAAGTGCACCTATATAGTAAGTGGAGCTGATAAAATGGACAATGAGTGTAGAAACAAGGAGGTGGTCATAATGTTATGCCTGATCAGTGTATATTAAGCTATTTATCCGGGTAGTAAGCTTTCACAACCTCAATTTCAAAGTTAGGACAGTACTTGAAATGCAATTAAATACAGAAAGACGCAATTTGTAAATCCACTTTGAACTCTTTTTAAGCTAAAACAGTATAAAGACAAGATATGCAATGTGTTATCTTATCAACTTTATTGTATTTTTGTATGACATATATATTTTTGTATGTTGAGATAAGCTCATTGTAAGCTGATTCCTGCAAGATGTTCCAAAAAAACAGCTAGTTACACTGTAAAATGAACCAAAAGTTGTCGAAAACAGGTGATGCAAAAATGTTTGGGTATAAAAAGAGCATCCAGGAAACTCTGAGTCCTTCATGAGGCAAAAAATGCATCAGCAAAAAGTCCAACTATTTAAGAACAATGTTCCTTCAACTATTGATTACAAGGATTTCAGCTATTTCACCCTCTACAGTGCCGAACATCATCAAAAGATTCAGGGAATCCAGAGAAACATCAGTGGTAAAGGGCAAAACCACAACTGAATGCCCGTGAGCTTTGACCCCTCAGCCGGCTCTCCATTAAAACTCAGCATGATTCTGTGATGGGTATCACCACATGGGCTCGGGAATACTTTGACAAATCACTGACAATAAACATCGTCCGTCACTGCATCCACAAATGCAGGATGAGACTGTATTATGCACAGTGGAAGTCATATAAGAAATGCCGCCGACTTCTCTGGGCTCAAGCTCATCTGAAATGAACTGATGCTCAGTGGAAATGTGTACTGCGGTCTGTTGAGTCAACCATTTAGATTTGTTGTTTATGGAAATAATGGCTCTTGTGTTCTCTGTGCTAAGGAGGAAAAGAACCATTCCAAAATCCAGCATCTGTCATGGTATGAGGGGGTATTAGTGGGTAACCTGCACTTCTTTGAAAGCACCATTAATGCTGTAAGATATCTACACATTTTGAAGCAACATATGCTGCCTTCGAGAACAGTTCTAGACCAGTTCTTCTCAATGCTTATTTTTTCTGTATAAAGCATAAAGGCACACAGAAAAACAAATATTGGGGGAAGTGTATTTTGTTTCTTAGAGTGCCTTCACCACTGTAGCAGGGCTTGTATTAATCTTGTTTATGTTTTGAAAACATTTAATATTTCTTTTTTATTGTAAAGTCTAAACCACCACCCACCGCTCAGTATTGACCTGAGGACCACCAAAAGGTGCTTTGCAGCCTATGTGTAGTCCAAAGCCCAGTGATAGAGAAACCCTGTTCTAGATGGAGTCTTTTTCAGGGACATTTGTTCTTATTACAACATTCTGCATGTGTTGCAACAGCATGGCTGCGTAATCAGAGTGCGGGTGCTAGACTGGCCTGCCCGTCTCCAACATGTGGTGGATTATAAAGTGCAAAATACGACAATAAAGGCCGTACAGTTACACAGCTGATACAACTGAAGAACGGCGAAAATTCTGCTCTTAAAACTGGATCAGTTTGTGTATTCAGTCCACAAGCAATGAGTAAATGCTGTGAAAAGGAAAGGTGATGTAACACAGTGTAAACATGCTCTCAGTGTCTTTGGAACGTGCTTCAGGCATTTAGACGTTTGGAATGAGCGTATGTTTACAAAAAAGAATAATAGTTTCGTAAGGTAAACACTGTTTTCGCACATTTACATTGTTTGTGTACCTGTGCTGAACCCCTCTTCTGACAGTCTGGGGTATAAATGCATCTGAAGGTGGTGATTAAACTACACTTATTGACATAATCGCTTATAATAATGTTCAATAAAGTATCAGCTTATTTTTTTTGGCTATTTAGGCTTTTAGTCCTTCAGTCACATTTGTGTACTTAGTATAGTTATAACAATAAATCTAAATTGTAGCGAAATAATCAAATTGAACCAAATCTTGGATTTCATGATGCGAGTCTTTTCAGGAATTGTAATCAAAGTGAATTTGTGAGGTCAGAGATTTATACTACCTTTCAAAAATTTGGAATCACTTGTTGTATTAATAATAGTTGTTATTTTTTAAGTAATATTTATACAATGTAGAGTGAAATACTATGAGCTAAAAACCAGAAGATAGTTCAAGATCTTTCATTCAATATTTAAAGACTTTTTTCAAGAACAGCAAAAAATTAATGATTAACCCTAAAATGCCAGATCTATTAAAAGTGATACACGATCTTTGAACCTAATATGTCATCATCTCATGGAATGAAATTGCATGTTACAGTACATGTCCGACAAAATATTTTGTAATTGTGTCTTTAAAAAAAATAAATAAATAAAAGAAACATATAAGTCTTCTACATCACATACATCAAGATGCATTGATACAAAAGTCAAAGATGCAAAATCTATTTGCATTAATTTCTTGTCAAATTATCTGGCTCAAGTTTGAATCACCACTATGAGGCATTCTTGATGCTGGACGATAAAATTTCTATATATTTACAGCTTCATATTAAACCTATAGAGTTGTAAAGTTGTTGCATTTTAAACTAATCGTATCTCGTATGTGTCTAAATCTGTATTTTATGTATTATGTATCTTTTGTATGAATGAACACAGTGATTCCAAACGTTTGAACCATGGTCAACATCACAAATATGCACCAAAAAATTTAATCAGCTGAAGATTTCATGTGAAATTGTATCAGACATATGGGTCATTCTACAGAAATGTCCATTTTTGTGTCCCTAGTGTTTATAGATATATTACCCTTGTTAGGGTTAAAATTTATTAATATTTTAAAATAAAACAACAAGTTATTTTAACAGTTACACCTTCTTGAGCCTCAATTCAGCAATATTGGTTTTTAAATCAATTATCTAGAATTCCAAGCACCATAGAAGAGCTCGTCCCCACAGTCGTGTGTAAAGGCTGAGGCCATATTTTGAAGAAAAAACATGTTTTTCTGCAATTTTAACTAAAATAATCTCTACATGACTGTGGAATATATGATTTAAATGACATAAAGAAAACAAATGCCAGATAAATATTATAAAATATATAATGAAAGTTGTTGTCCCCAGGAGTCGTGTCACTGGTGTTACTGTGTAACAAAAATCTCTTATTTTGAAATAAAAGTCACACTGATGACATCACTCGACTTCCTTTTACCTGTTTTCTGAGGATCTATGAAGAAAAGCTCATGGTGAGTCCACTGAGTCTTTCAGTTATCAGAGATTTTCTCATTTAGCTCATGATTTCATATGAAGCTTTTAGCTGAAGTCACTGGTGTGACCGACTTTATTCTGAGGTAACTGTGAAAAAATAGAATAATGGATTAAATTACATATTTTAGTGGATATTCCATGATTGACAACATGTGATTTGATGCTCTGTAGTCATTTTGTAAAATGCATTGTTCATTAAAATGTCTCTGGTGTTCCCTTTATTATGTGTAACACCAGTGAGGATCAGTAACACCAGTGACTCCTATGGAGAGATAGAAAAGTGGACGTTTCTTTAGAATGACCCTCATACAGTAATATACAGAAATGTACAGTAGAAGCAGCAGAAGGGCATTTTCTTTGTCCGACCCGGCCGGAGCTCATACCGGTCAATATAGTCACACACCCCAGAACGCTGACACCGCAGTAACTGTCAGATCATATACAGAGTTTTGCATCAGACGTTCAGGCTGCTGTATAACAGCGATATGAAAATCAATAATAAATTGTATACTGTATGCGTGCTGCCCTGCAGTTTGCAGACGGGAATCTGATGGCTTTGGTTTTCCCAACAAAATTTCCTGTCTTCTCGGAATTTACGTTGATCTGTCACGTCATCTTTGGTGGCGCTGACCCTGGGTGACCTTTGGCTTCCTTCCCCAGGAAAGAAAGAGATAGAGAAGTCATTTCTGGGATGGAAACAGGGCTTTACTCCGAGGGACAGCACTGCCCAGCTCCCCTGATTAAATATACATGCCGCTGCTCTCACTTAGAGCTAAATATGCACTTTGGAATTGGAATGCGAAGCCATTCCGCTCACATATTCTCAGCTCTGCAGGCTGAAGGGCCGGCACTGCTGAGCCAGAGCCTCATTGAGCACAACTTCATTTACAGATTTCTGCTGACAGGAATGCTGGTTATCTTCCATGACCCAATCAATGGTCCCTATATACAGGTGAAATTATCTTAAATGTAGTTAAAATATCTAAAATTTCTCATTTCGTGATTGTTCTAAACTTATTATAGGATTATTTCGCTTATTTCTGCTTGTTTTAAGGGACTTCATTATGTAAAATTATCTCACAGTATTCATTGATACAGTATTTCTTGAAATAAGCAAAATTGTCTGTCAATATACACTGTTAGAAATAAAGGTTCTGTTCAGGTACATTTTTCGTTCATCAAGGTACAAACAGTGTAAATGTTCCCTCAAAGGTACAACAGTGGTTTTAAGGTCTGATTGTGAACCTTAAATAAGTTTTTCCAGGTGAAAAGTTCGTATTTGTACCTTTTCATAACCGAATGTTTTAAAACAGAACAGTAAAATAAAGTCCTGGAGACGAGACGGGGTGCGTGGAGTCAGTACAGCTTAGAACATATCATTTCAGTGGATTATGGTTCAGTTATGTTCCCTGACTAAAGGTACTGAGATGTACCCTTCAGAGTGTAGAGAGATAATTTTATCTAATAAAATTACCTAAAACAAGTAAAAACATCTAGAAATAATCTAAGATAAGCTTAGAACAATCTTAAAATGAGACATTTTAGGTATTTTAACACGCTTTAAGATAATTGCACTTGATAAGATATCATTTTTACAGACTGTCCCTCTGAATTCAGCTACTTTGCAAAAAATGGCATCTTAGGAAGTGAAAACATCTTAAATGTGGTCAGTATATCTGATATTTCTCATTCTGAGATTGTTTTAGGCATATTATAAGATTATTTAGCCTATTTCTAGACATTTTTACTTGTTTTAAGTAATTTTATCTAGTAAAAGTGTCTTATTCCATTGGCAGATCATTTTACTGGAACCCTTATTGGTGTTATATAGGACATTTTCCAAAAGAGTTCTAGAACCATCTTCATTTTACATCAGTCTGAAGAACCTTTTCACGGTGCTAAGAACAATTCAATCATGCGGAGTGTTCTTTGAGTGTTTCTGGTTTTATTAATGAAGAACCAAAGTAGGAGGGGGGTCACGCCAAAACAAAAAAAAAACAAAAAAAAAAAACATAGCGCTAAATCAAAGAACGAGAACATTGACAACACCAAATCATGAATCTCTGCATGTCAAGACTCTAGAGCTCCTTCTGCAAACTGGAGAAAGACAGTCGCCACATAACCCCCCCATGAAGGTCAACCATCCCGACGACCTACACAACCCAAGCCAAATAGCTGGGGCAGGCGGCGTCTTGGCCAGCACAAGCACCGTGGGGCACTTGCTCTTGGTGGTGAGCGCCCCCAGTCCTCACCCTGGCTACGTCTTTGCCGCTGTGGCTCCTCCTGAGCGCAGCAGGTCTCCTCAAATATCACCACATCAAGGTTGGCACTGCCACAGATGGCAGAAGCAGCAACGGCATTTCTCCCAGTTGCCCTTCACTTTCCCCACCATTCACCCTGCAGTTGCTGCTGGCGAGGTGCCGCTCATGTGTGCTGAAGTCTCTAGATTTTCTGAAGTAATCAAACACATTCAGTGGTGTTGAGGTCTGGACTCTGGGGTGGTCAGTCCATCGTTCAGCTTCTTTGTTTGATGTGTCCGTCTCCTTTTCTCAGTGAGGTTCTTCTTGACAGCTACACATCCTTTCAGACCCACAGCGCTGAGTCGTCTTCTCACAGTGGAAGGATGGACAGAAACACCTGTGGATGTTTTCAGATCTGAAGCAGCTTGATTTTCTCCTCTCTCTCAGAGATGAAAGCTTTAAGTGCCGTTTATCTGATGGGGGGCAGTTTTGGGGTCTACCAGGTCTTCCAGGTGGTTGTTAGGAGCCCCATTTTCTCTGTAGCTTTAAATCAGTTTTTGAACTCCAGTTTTGGAAACTCAGTTAGTTTTCTTTGACTTTCTTCTTCCTTATGCAAGTGGATTATTTTATATCTGATCTCCTGACTGTTACAAACCGGCTGTTTTGGCTGGAAATTAAAATAAATGAAGGGTAGTCACTAATCTTTTTGCACAGTATTGTATATAGTAGGTGTTTCTGATAAAGTGGCCAGCGAGTGTAGATATAAGCTAGGTGGATGCTCCTGTAAACAGACACAGGTGGAGAAAATGACAAGGGGGCGGAGCTACTCACAGCCTCTTTTTCTGCCTTATCCAGCAGGGGGAGTCAGAGAGCGCCCAGGATCCGGTCTGTCTGGGGCAGAACTCTCAGGATTTCGGGGTGGTTCTGAGGCACTTCGACCGGCTGATCTCCGGAAAGCTGGAATTGCTCATTACAGACATGGCTCAGGCCTGTTAGACCAACATTCACGCTTCCAAACCCTCCCAGACGGCTTCTTCGCTTTCAGCACTGCACCGTGTTGGCAGATGAGTCCTTTCATCATAAGCCTGAAGCCACCTTCAAGAAAATGGAGGGCCAGACACAGACACTGGATGCCTCCGTCTGCTGGGGTTTAATAAGAAAAGATGGAGCCACAGCGCCATCTGCTGGAGAAAAGCTGTACTGCTGGGACAAACTGAGTCCGGATGAGTCATGAAGCAAAGCAGGAGGCAAACATGTAAAGAAAATTGTAACTGAACTGCTGGATTCTTTCATCTTTGTGTTTTTGGACATTGCTGTAAATGTAAAAATATTATTTTTGTATGGAGAAGTTGTATTTTACCTTTAGAGAAAGGCACTAACATTGTCACTGATGCACTCCTTTCTCATAATTGGATGACATGCTTTTTTTTAACTTCATTCCAGCATTAATGAACAGAGTAGTGTTCATTTTTTGCTCTAAACCCTATTTAAGTCCATTTCCATTCCTTTTTTAGCATTATTGTTTTGAAATAACCGTATTTTTATGAAAATGACAATTAAAAACTGGGAATGTTTAACTTAACTAAAGACTGCTTTACACACAGGCAACATTTTTGGCAGCTGTATTCAGGCTATGTAATGGATTTCCGACAACAGATAAACCTTAATTCCAAATCTAACGCACATACATTCTTTGGCCACTTTATTAGAAACACCTACCTTGTGCTTCCACTCACTGGCCACTTTATTGGAAGCACCCACCTTGTGCTTCCACTCACTGGCCACTTTATTAGAAACACCCACCTTGTGCTTCCACTAACTGGCCACTTTATTAGAAACACCCATTTTGTGCTTCCACTCATTGGCCACTTTATTAGAAACACCTGCCTTGTACTTCCACTCACTGGCCACTTTATTGGAAACATCCACCTTGTACTTCTAGTCACTGGCCACTTTATTGGAAACACTCACTTTGTCCTTCCACTCACTGGCCACTTTATTAGAAACACCTACCTTGTGCTTCAACTCGCTGGCCACTTTATTAGAAACAGCTATCTTATAGCTCCACTATGTAGGTGTACAGTTACAGACAGTAGTCCATCTGTTGCAGTACAGTTTATCAGGCCCCTGTACCTCATTCATCATTGGTCAGTTTCTGACCGCAGGACTGCTGTTGTCCAGATATTATTTGGATGTTGTCCAGATATCAATGTGGAAACAGATCAGCGGCACTGCTAGGTTGAAAGTGGAGCGTCCACCCAAAAATATCCAGGCCAACCGAGCATTGATGAAGGACTACAGGATGGCTACCACAAACTGTGTGCACACCAGTAAGGAGAAGCTACAGGGGCGAGTTTCTGATAAAAAGGGGAAAATTAGTAATGTTTTCAAAAAATCGTCACTGTTGCGTCCTGTGATAAAAAAAAAACATGTTCCGAACCCAGTTTTGTCGCACGTACGCTTTTCCTCTGAACATTCCTGGGTCTTCTGAATTACAAGGTCGTGATGGAGCAGAACTATGACTGTTGCTTCATGTGCGCTAACACTGCTGCACACTGAATTAGCATCAAGACTGACCTCACCAAAATACCGCACACAAACCAGTGAGGTTTATCCAGTGTGGTATTTTAGAGGCGTCTGGCAGTTTTAGGCTGCGGTTTGAGTAGCTGGTGTTGAGATATAACAGTGTTGAAGTTTAGACCTAATTATATACGGCTTCAGTGTGCAGGAGCGTTAGCCTGTTTGTAGCATGTATGTAGAATTGTTCATATTTTGACTGCTAAACCACCTCATAATTCAGCGGGTCCAGTAACGTTTGGAGGAAAAATGTACACAGGACAAAATATATCAGCTTTGGAACAAGTTTATTTACCACAGCGGCAATTTTTGAAAATGCCATAATGCCAGAAATCCCATAGAGAAAACCAGCTTAGACCCAGAGTTCCCAACACAGACAACTGAAGAATGATGGCACGACTTCGGAGGTACAGTAAGTAGACAGTGCTTGTACGGAATGGAGAAGAGCTCATTAATATGCAATGTTTTTGATCTTTGTGGTTGTACACTGCTTATCATGCAGCTTACGTTGCAGTCTGTTTTCAAAGTATGGAAAAGGAGTGTGATGATATTAGGAATATTATGCTCATCTTTTCATCTTTTCTTAATCAAAAGCTTATGATAACACAAGCTGGACTCTACAAATCAGTTGCTAAGTACCCTTTTTATAGTTTTGTACTTCCCATTGCTCTGAAGTTATTAAAAGGAATTTACCAAGTCAGAACTGTTCACAGTGGTGGTGATAGGAACCAGACGTCCACCTCTAAAAGCTCCCTCACAGAAAGTTACTACATGAAATGGTTATGAATTCACTGCCTGATGACTGAGACGTTGTTTTACAATAGTCCTGAAAATCAAGAAACTAGATGATAAATGCTTGAAGACTGCAAACCATGAGAGCAGATTTCTCTCTTTTTTTATTTTTTATAAGTTATTTTTTATAAGTCGACACACCAGAATGATTTGCTAACGTTTGTAGGCCAGGAATTGGACTGATTTCTTGTTTAAAATAGTTTTGAGACGGTTTTGGTCTAAAGGCAGTATTTTGGTCTAAAGGCAGTATTTTAAAAATCGTTCTTGGTGGAGTCGTACATGCAGGGTGTTGTTAGGCAAAGTAATCCCTCCAAAACATTTTTTTTTTTCAGATTTACCACAGTTTTATCAATTTCCTCAAAGAAAACATTTTTTTCAGACTTTACCATCATCAACATTCATTATAAAAACTCAAAAGCCACATGTAGGTTCACAACAACAGGTTGGAGCAACGGTCTAAGCATCTGCCCTGTCTTCACAAGATCACTAGTTTGCCACAGCCATGTATGGTCAGGAGAGCACTTAAGGCCTCAGCAGGCTTCCTGCAGAGACGATGTTCGCCTGGCTTCAGTGAATAATGTGACATAATTGTGGAGAAAACGAACAACCGCAGACGTCGCGCGGAGGCTTTGTTCGCCCTGCACATGGCAGCTGGGTGAACTCCGCGGACGAAGACGCTACACGACAAAGCCTCTGATTGGTCGGTAAAAAAGAGGCATGTCATGAAACAAAGATGGACAACTTTGGGGAGCTTCTGCTTTGGCAGATACACTAATATTTCACTAAGAAACGCGCATTTATTAAATAAACAATGAATACCTCCTAAATGTAAGATATTTAGTCTACTATTCAGTAGTTTAGGTTCACAAGAGGACGAGGCTGAAGTTGGTTTTCTATTCTCCACCTTCTTGTTTGAATTTCCCCATTCCACCTTAAATAGTGACGGTATTCTGAACTCAAATGTCGCCATAGTTAGAACAGTGAAAGAATCGTTTTCCAGCAGTCATGAAACTTATCATAAAATGTCATAGCGACGTGGAGCATCCGGGACAGGCGACACGAACCCGCAGAAAGTATGCGAGTTTGTAAGCCAAAAACGGCTTCGCACAACCCTCGAGAATTTCGTTTCGCAAGAAGTAGCTGAGGCCTTTAGGGCTCCTTTCCACTGGACCAAATGATTCCCACAGCCAAACTGCGCTGGTGTGGGCTTCTGAGAGCGATTATAGTTTCTTTTTCCATCTGCTGTGCTGCTAAATCAGAACCTGGAAGTTCAGAAGAACAACTACGCAAGACAGTGGCTCAGCAACGGCTAACAGGCTAATCACCACACACAACATAACATTCCAGCTGTCTGAGTCTTTATCCTCGAAAATGTGTTTGGGCATCAGTTAGCTAGAACCAACCTGTACTGTGGTAGATGCCACCTTTAGCCTGCTAACTAAGCTGGCGTTAGCTCAAAACACAACAGAACAGGTTTGATTTCGGCATGAATTTTAACGTCTACACTTGTAACAGCCGAGCGGTTAATCGGAATCAAATCTATTCTCTGTTTGGATTTGGATCTGTAGTCAACTAGCCAAGCTAACTAGGAGAGATGAGCCTACCCTGCTGAAAAAACCCATAGAAACCATTAAATGTTTCTCTAAAATTACATTTAATACTTTAAAAACAGTGTTGATTTAAAGCATGCAGGGTCTCCATAGCAACCAGAACAACTACACGTTCGTGTATTTTATTCATTGGTTCTGTCCCCCGATCGCCAGGCATGCTGGTCTTCTACAGCAGACAAAAACACTGGCGCGGACTGAAGTATAGCTGAAATAATTTGGCTTTTTTATTGTTTATAAATTAGAATCTTATAACATAAATAAAAACAAAATGCAATGATGTGCAAATCATTTAAACCCTATATTTTATTGAAAATAGTACAAAGACAACAAAAGTCAAATGTTGAAACTGAGAAATGTTGTTTTTTGAAAAATATGCGCCCACTTTGAATTTGCTGCCAGCAACACATTCCAAAAAAGTTGGGACAGGGGCAACAAAAGGCTGGTTAAGTTGTGTAATTCTTAAAAAAACACCTGGTGGTTCAGTAAAATCACTGGGTAGAAAAACAGCATCTCAGAGAGGCTGAGAAGTAAAGATGTGGAGGGGTTCACCACTCTGTGAAAGACTGTGTGGGCAAATAGTGCAACAATTGAAGAATAACGTAAAATAGCAAAGAATTGGGGATTTCATCATCTACGGTACATAATAACATCAAAAGATTCAGACAATTTGAAGAAATTTCTGTATACAAGGGACAAGGCTGAAAACCAGTATTTGCCAGCCAAGATCTTTGGGCCCTCAGGCGGCACTGTATTAACAACAGACATGATTCCGAAGTGGAAATCACTTCATGGGCTCAGAAACACTTCTGAAAACCACTGTCTGTGAAAAAAGTTCATCACTGCATCCATCCAATGCAAGTTAAAACTCTAAAATACAAAGTAGAAACCATATATAAGCAGGATCCAGAAATGCTGCCACTTTCTCTGGGCCTGAGCTCATTTAAAATGGACTGAGGCGAAGTGGAAAAGTGTCCTGTGGTCCAACGAATCAACATTTGAAATTCTTTTTGGAAATCATGGACACTGTGTCCTGTGGGCTAAAGACCACTCAGCTTGTTATCAGTGCACAGTTCAAAAGCCAGTATTCATGATGGTATAAGGGGGCATTAGTGCACATGGCATGGGTGACGTGCACATCTGTGAAGGCACCATTAATGCTGAACAATATATACATGTTTTGGCAACATATGCTGCCATCCAGACAACGTCTTTTTCAGGGAAGGCCTTGATTATTTCAGCAAGACAATGTAAAACCACATTCTGCACATATTACTTACACAGTGTTGTTAAAAGAAGAGGTGATGAAGCACAGTGGTAAACAGGCCCCCATCCCAACTTTTTTGGAACGTGTTGCTGCCATCAAATTCAAACTGGGCATATATTTTTCAAAAAACAATTCCTCAGTTTCAACATATGATATGTTGTCTTTGTACTATTTTCAATGAAATATAGGGTATAAAATTATTTGCATGTCGTTTTTATTTACATTTTGCACAGCGTCGCAACTTTTTTGGGAATGGGGTTGTACTTTATCTCTTGAGCACTTTGTCAGTCAGTTACAGAAACTACTCACAGTTAACTGAAACGCTCTCTAGTTGCCTTTGGAATTGTTGTCATTATGTAACTTTTAAAGCCAATATCTTGGAAAAAGTTTCAAAATGTACCGCTCACTCTCAGTCGATACAGTCCATATAGTCCATACAGTCCATACAGTCCATATAGTCCATACAGTCCATACAGTCCGTATAGTCCATACAGTCCATACACTCCATACAGTCCATACAGTCCATATAGTCCATACAGTCCATATAGTCCATACAGTCCATACACTCCATACAGTCCATATAGTCCATACAGTCCATACAGTCCATACAGTCCATACACTCCATACAGTCCATACAGTCCGTATAGTCCATACAGTCCATACAGTCCATATAGTCCATACAGTCCATACACTCTGTACAGTCCATACACTCCATACAGTCCATACACTCCATACAGTCCATACAGTCCATATAGTCCATACAGTCCATATAGTCCATACAGTCCATACACTCTGTACGTCCATACAGTCCATACAGTCCATACACTCTGAGTCCATACAGTCCATATAGTCCATACACTCCATACAGTCCATAGTCCTACGTCCATACAGTCCATACACTCCATACGTCCATACAGTCCATACAGTCCATACGTCCATACAGTCCATACACTCCGTACAGTCCATACAGTCCATACAGTCCGTATAGTCCATACAGTCCATACACTCCATACAGTCCATATAGTCCATACGGTCCATACAGTCCATACAGTCCGTATATGTAACCTAAGCTGCGAACAGCCTGTTTTGAAGGAAAACAACCTATTTAAATACATCCCCCTACTTGGCCTACAGCAGTTTAACCCCACCCACTCACACTGAAGTTATAAAGAGTGCTTCAGCCTGGGCTGATTCTGAATGAGGCAGCCAATCAGAACAGAGCTCTTCACATATATCAGCCCTAAAGGCACAGTAACAAAACTGGCCTGTTTAATTCTAAGAGATAAAGTCAGGCTGGAAAATGGTCATGTAGAAATGACTGTTTTTGGTATATAAAACAACACAAACATTACTAATGGACCTAAATACAAGAGAAATGTAGGATATGGGCCCTTTAATAAACTCAATGTGATTACAAAAGTGCATGATAACAGGAATAATCAATAATATTATTATAGTGTGGATTATAGATTTAGATTCTGGCTCATTTTTTCACATCTCCTCCCCAGAATGAAACATCTTTCATTGGATTAGGACAGAAGTGTCTTTTATTTTGGCCTCTCAGTGTTTAACCCAAATTGGCAACCCATGCCGGAAGTCATTTTGGTAAGATGCAGTTTTGACTGTTACTGTTTGCTCTGAATGTGGTGGGGTCTTGGGGTGGGGGGGGGGCTGCAATGTCAGCCAGCAGCGCTGTGTGTGTGTTTGTGTGTGTGTACCAGCGTCTCTGGCTTCAGTCTGGAGCCTCTAATCAGAGTTTCAATGTCAAACCACTGATAGAGCGTCTAACCACACACAGGGATGAGGTAAAAGTGTGGGGTGTCTGGGGGGCCTGAGGGCCGGATTAGGGACCACTGCAGTAGATGGTAATGTGAGAGAGACGTGTGTGTTTGTCTGACTGTTAGCGCACTGCAGACTTTAACTCTGTAAATGTGCGTCCTCACTGCCACTCCTCACTCCTGTAATCTCACAATAACTCCACCAGTTTGCACTGTTTTCCTTACGGTCACTGAATAATACGTCTATGGATGGAATAGGTCTGTAAATTTAAGGAGGAAACAGAATGTAAACCTGAAACTGCATGTCTGGGTTAGTTTGGGGAAGCTTCCTAAACTTTATACAGTGTTTTATTAAGTATTTCCATATTCATACAGATTCACTGAAGAGCACTAATAAAACAGGTTTATATTCATCAGTGTTTGTGCTGTTCATTTACACAAATCAGTAGACAGACAGACAGACAGACAGTCAGAAAGATAGATAGATAGATAGACAGCAGACAGACAGACAGATATAGACAGATGAACGGACAGACAGACAGACAGATAGATAGATAGATAGATAGATAGACAGACAGACAGACAAATAGATAGGCAGACAGACAGACAGACAGTCAGAAAGATAGATAGATAGATAGATAGACAGACAGACAGATATAGACAGATGAACGGACGGACAGACAGACAGATAGATAGATAGATAGATAGATAGATAGATAGATAGATAGATAGATAGATAGGCAGACAGACAGATATAGATAGATAGATAGATAGACAGACAGACAGACAGGCAGATATAGACAGACGAACGGACGGACAGACAGACAGACAGATAGATAGATAGATAGATAGATAGATAGATAGATAGACAGACAGACAGATATAGATAGATAGACAGATAGACAGACAGACAGGCAGATATAGACAGACGAACGGACGGACAGACAGACAGATAGATAGATAGATAGATAGATAGATAGACAGACAGACAGACAGTCAGAAAGATAGATAGATAGATAGACAGACAGATATAGATAGATAGACAGATAGATAGACAGACAGGCAGATATAGACAGACGAACGGACGGACAGACAGATAGATAGATAGATAGATAGATAGATAGACAGACAGACAGTCAGAAAGATAGATAGATAGATAGACAGACAGACAGATATAGATAGACAGATAGACAGACAGACAGACAGGCAGATATAGACAGACGAACGGACGGACAGACAGACAGATAGATAGATAGATAGATAGATAGACAGACAGACAGACAGACAGATAGATAGACAGATAGATAGATACAGTGGTGTGAAAAAGTGTTTGCCCCTTCCTGATTTCTTATTCTTTTGCATGTTTGTCACACTTAAATGTAACAAATTTAAATATTAGACAAAGATCACACAAGTAAACACAAGTAAACACAAGTAAACACAAGTAAACACAAAATGCAGTTTACACTCAGGCCTGATTACTGCAACAACTGTTCTCAATCAAGAAATCACTTAAATAGGACCTGCGTGACAAAGTGAAGTAGACCAGAAGATCCTCAAAAGCTAGACGTCATGCTGCGATCCAAAGAAGTTCAGGAACAAATGAGAAACAAAGTAATTGAGATCTATCAGTCTGGAAAAGGTTATAAAGCCATTTCTAAAGCTTTGGGACTCCAGCGAACCACAGTGAGAGCCATTATCCACAAATGGTGAAAACATGGAACAGTGGTGAACCTTCCCAGGAGTGGCCGGCCAACCAAAATTACCCCAAGAGCACAGCGACGACTCATCCAAGAGGTCACAAAAGACCCCACAACAACATCCAAAGAACTGCAGGCCTCACTTGCCTCAGTTAAGGTCAGTGTTCATGACTCCGCCATAAGAAAGAGACCCCAAGAGAGTTCCAAGATGAAAACCACCGCTGAGCAAAAAGAACATTAAGGCTCGTCTCAGTTTTGCCAGAAAACATCTTGATGATCCCCAAGACTTTTGGGAGAATACTCTGTGGACTGACGAGACAAAAGGTGAACTTTTTGGAAGGTGTATGTCCCGTTACATCTGGCGTAGAAGTAACACAGCATTTGAGAAAAGGAACATCATACCAACAGTAAAATATGGTGGTGGTAGTGTGATGGTCTGGGGCTGTTTTGCGGCTTCAGGACCTGGAAGACTTGCTGTGGTAAATGGAACCATGAATTCTACCTGTCTACCAAAAAATCCTGAAGGAGAATGTCCGGCCATCTGTTCGTGACCTCAAGCTGAAGCGCACTTGGGTTCTGCAGCAGGACAATGATCCAAAACACACCAGCAAGTCCACCTCTGAATGGCTTAAGAAAAACAAAATTAAGACTTTGGAGTGGTCTAGTCAAAGTCCTGACCTGAATCCGATTGAGATGCTGTGGCATGACCTTAAAAAGGCGGTTCATGCTCGGAAACCCTCCAATGTGGCTGAATTACAACAATTCTGCAAAGATGAGTGGCCAAAATTCCTCCACAGCGCTGTAAAAGACTCATTGCCAGTTATCGCAAACGCTTGATTGCAGTTGTTGCTGCTAAGGGTGGCCCAACCAGTTATTAGGTTTAGGGGGCAATCACTTTTTCACACAGGGCCCTGTAGGTTTGGATTTCTTTTTCCCTTAATAATAAAGTCCTTCATTTATAAACTGCATTTTGTGTTTACTTGCGTTATCTTTGTCTAATATTTAAATTTGTTTGGTGATCTGAAACATTTAAGTTTGACAAAGAGGCAAAATAATAAGAAATCAGGAAGGGGGCAAACACTTTTTCACACCACTGTAGATAGATAGACAGACTGACAGACAGATATAGATAGATAGACAGACAGACAGACAGACAGACAGAGATAGATAGATAGATAGATAGATAGATAGATAGATAGATACATACATGCTCAGTCAGATACATGCTTAATCCGATATGTTAAATGAAGCTGAATAATAAACTCAGTGCTGTGACCTTGCAAGACCTCCAGAGTCTGATGTGTCTGCTGTGTCTGATATGTCTGATACGTCAGCTGTGTGAGCTCTCAAAGCAGTATTTCTCCTTAAGACCCACCACTCAGCAACACAGCGACCGGAACAGCTTAAGAACACCGAGTGTCCACTGGGTGGCGACAAAAACAAGGTTTTAAAAGGGTTTTAAAAACTGCTGTTTTGTGTTAGTTTGAAGTCCAGCTTTATTAATGCATCTCTCTCAGGTATTTACCCACTTTCTGCTGGAGCCCATTTGCCAGGCTGGCTGAGTTAATTTATGGATTTTAAATGTGCTCTTCTTGGGAAAGCACTGCTCGGTAAACAGTCTGGACCAGGACTGCCCACTGAGAGCAAACATGTACGTCTGAAATATTTATGTAAAGTATTCAGAGAATCGTGTTTCAACCTAAATTGGTTGAACAAACTGCCATGTTTTTATTCATGTGTGGCAACCACTAAACTTAAACAGACTCTCTTAAAGCGGTAGAAATCTCCAGCTGCAGGTGACGTAGAGAAGGAATTAACAAGAAACAAAAAACGATAATAAATGAACAGTAACAGTCAGTCATTTAGATTCCATCAATCAAATCATAACATTAATTCACCCCATAATAAAAATCTAATTTAATAAGAAGTTATTTCAGCTACAATGAGATTTTTTGTGTTTTCTTTATGTGACGCTGAAGTGCAGTTTAACTCAGAAGCCACCTGCCGTGATGATCAGAGACTGAGCTGTTGTTATATAGATATCAGCATCAGTAAGTGAGACATTTCTAAACCCACATATGAGCTACAGCTGCTCTGTGGAGCTCAGGCCTCTTCACACTCTGCTTAATGATGTTCCTAAACTCATTACTGTCCTTCACATTCCAGAATAAAAGACAGTTATAGTGGACCCTCAACACCACCGGCTTAGCTGAGAAAGCCCAGCAGAGACTTCACTTCCTGTGAAGGATGAAGAGAGCAAACCGCCCCTCTTCCGTCCTCGCTGCATTCTACAGGGGGCAGTAGAGAGTGTCCTGACCAGCCGCCTCGCTGTCTGGTTTGGGGACCGCACTGCAGGACCCTACAGCGGATTGTGGGGACAGCTGAGAAGATCATCAGGGTGCCTTTACCCACCACTGACACCTCCTACCACAAGTGCTGCATCTGCAAGGCTGCCAGCATTGTGGATGACCCCCCCCCCTTCACAGACTCTTCACCCTCCTGCCAGACACTGTAACAGCTTCTTCCTAGAGGCGGTCAGATTTCTGAACATACTGATGTCCCCCAACATCCACCTGGACTAATCTAGACCCTCTCCAACATCCACCTGGACCGATTAGACCCTCTCCAACATCCACCTGGACCGATTAGACCCTCTCCAACATCCACTTGGACTAATCCAGACTCTCTCCAACAGCCATTTGGACTAATCTAGACCCTCTCCAACATCCACCTGGACCGATTAGACCCTCTCCAACGTCCACTTGGACTAATCCAGACTCTCTCCAACAGCCATTTGGACTAATCTAAACTCTCTCCAACGTCCACCTGGACTAATCTTGACCTTCTCCAACATCCACCTGGACTGATCTAGACCCTCTCCAACATCCACCTGGACTAATCTAGACCCTCTCCAACATCCACTTGGACTAATCTAGACTCTCTCCAACATCCACTTGGACTAATCTAGACTCTCTCCAACATCCACTTGGACTAATCTAGACCCTCTCCAACATCCACCTGGACTAATCTAGACCCTCTCCAACATCCACCTGGACTAATCTAGACCCTCTCCTACATCCACCTGGACTAATCTTGACCTTCTCCAACATCCACCTAACATCCACCTGGACTAATCTAGACCCTCTCTAACATCCACCTGGACTAATCTAGACTCTCTCCAACATCCACTTGGACTAATCTAGACTCTCTCCAACATCCACTTGGACTAATCTAGACCCTCTCCAACATCCACCTGGACTAATCTACACCCTCTCCAACATCCACCTGGACTAATCTAGACCCTCTCCAACATCCACCTGGACTAATCTAGACCCTCTCCTACATCCACCTGGACTAATCTTGACCTTCTCCAACATCCACCTAACATCCACCTGGACTAATCTAGACCCTCTCCAACATCCACCTGGACTAATCTAGACCCTCTCCAACATCCACCTGGACTAATCTAGACCCTCTCCAACATCCAATTGGACTAATCTAGACCCTCTCCAACATCCACCTGGACTAATCTAGACCCTCTCCTACATCCACCTGGACTAATCTAGACTCTCTAACATCCAATTGGACTAATCTAGACCCTCTCCAACACCCACCTGGACTAATCTAGACCCTCTTCAACATCCACTTGGACTAATCTAGACCCTCTTCTACATCCACCTGGACTAATCTAGACCCTCTCCAACATCCACCTGGACTAATCTAGACCCTCTCCAACATCCACCTGGACTAATCTAGACCCTCTCCTACATCCACTTGGACTAATCTAGACTCTCTAACATCCAATTGGACTAATCTAGACCCTCTCCAACACCCACCTGGACTAATCTAGACCCTCTCCAACATCCACTTGGACTAATCTAGACCCTCTTCTACATCCACCTGGACTAATCTAGACCCTCTCCAACATCCACTTGGACTAATCTAGACTCTCTAACATCCATTTCGACTAATCTAGATCCTCTCTAACATCCACCTAGACTAATCTAGACCCTCTCCTACATCCACCTGGACTAATCTAGGCCCTCTCCAACATCCATTTCGACTAATCTAGACCCTCTCCAACATCCACCTGGACTAATCTATATTATTATCATTATTGTTATTATGATGATTTTGAAGAAAAAAACATACATAATTTGCAAAAGTAAATAATGTTAAATTACTATTATTAAAATAATAATTATTAAAAACAGTGTGTTCTTTCATCTTAACTTCTAATTAATCGGGCGTTGCAACTAATCCTAAACTATGCAACATTGGAGCAGCAGTGCCGCCCCTTCGCCCCGCCCGTAACCACGCCCGTTAGGCGGAGCTATGGGCGGGGCTAAGGAGGCGGTGCCGCTGTTATAATATAGCGGATAATTATGCCACGCTCCGCCCCCTTCTCACTGCCGTGGTGAAGCAGGGTTGACTCGCTTTCCCCGCTCTAGTTTAGAGGCCATCTTTAGAGCCTGTGGGCCTGTAGCAGAGATCCGGAGACCCGCGGAGACTACGCGCAGCTCTGCCTCTGCAGGGTGAGCCCAAACCGCCGCGCTGGCTAGAGCACCCCGCTGAAGGAGCTGGAGCTGGAGCTGGAGCTGGAGGAGGAGCTGCATGGCGCTGTGAGTGAGGATGGCCACCGCAGCGGTGAGTTAAAACAACCTATATAATCCTCATCAGACAGATTAGGAAGCATTTTGATTGTTTTTATTCTCAAAATCTTGCGTTTTGCACCGAGGTGCAGCAACAGATCAACACTACGCTGCTCAACTGCTGCTGTGACTCTTAACAATAATCCGAAGCATTAGCAGTTATTTTTTGCGAGGCTGAAGTTGCTATTCGCCAGCTTCTTTTTCGAATTTTTCCGTTCCACCTTAAATGGTGCAGCGGTTACATTCTGGCGCTTGTGGCTCCCGCACAGCGCCTGAATGCAACTGCTGCACTATTTAAGGTGGAACGGTGAAATTAAAAATAAGACGCTAACTTCGGCTTCGTGTAATTTTTAGCATCAGGTCCACACTTTTAAGCCCATCTGCATCACCACCGCTACAACATGTGAGCGTAAAAGCGTTTAAAAATAGCTCTTTTATCTCATTAGCAGCGGAAATGTGGAGCTCAAGCTCAGCCAAAGTTTATTTACTCTGCCGTGTGGTTTAGCTAAGCACTGGCTAAGCTAACTGGCTAACGGTTGTTGGTGGACAAGTCCCAGCAATGCAGCACTGCTGGGTTGAAGGGGAAAACCACTAAATGTTCAAAAGTTCAACTTAATTACGTGGATAAGATGTAAATAAAGTCATTCAGAGCGGTTTGGTGTGAAACGCTCCGTTGTAGAGAAGCTTACCGAGTCAGAACCGTTCCCAGTGGTGGTGATAGGAACCAGACGTCCACCTCTAAAAGCTCCCTCACAGAAAGTTACTACATGAAATGGTTATGAATTCACTGCCTGATGACTGAGACACTGTTTATGATAATTTTAAGACGGTTTTGGCCTAATATGCATTGTTTTTAAGATCCATTCTTGGTGGAGGGATACCTGCAGGGAGTTATGTGGCCAAATAGTCCTCAAAGAAAACTAATTATTTCAGATTTTCCACTATTTTCCATCATCAACATTCCATATAAACTCAGAAGACTCGTGTAGGTTCACTGGTGGTTTTGATAGTAAATAAAATGTCTATATTTGTGTTGTAGTCATGGCGACCCCTGGTTCCCATCATCACCACTGTAAAGAAAGAGGCTGTAACTTCGTTGACAATGGACAGTTTCATAGCAAACCACTGTGAACAATGAAATTGTGCAAAATTTTGAAAATTTGGTGGAATTTCTCCTGGTATGACTGTTTAGGTTTGTTTTATGGATTTTTTTGTGCTTTGATCCACATTATTTTGAGGTTGGATATCATTCATGCTGTTTTGCTTTCAGTCAGAATTATAATACTCAGATTAACTATTGCTTTAGTCGCTATTTTTGGTGTTTTTAGTGACTTTAATGTCTTTTTAGGGCCATATATCTTTTAAATAGAGCTGTGTTCTGTTTTTCTGTTTCACCTGATGAGTAATAATACACTAAGCGTTCTATTGCCTAATAACAGAGTAAGTCAGACAGAAGCTTTGTTCATCCTGAAGGGAATGTCGGTGCACGAGCATACGTAAGTGTATCGCTTGTCATGTAAGAGTAGTTATTTTACCAATACACTGTAGATTGAAATGTTATGAACTAGATTGCAAAACAAAAAACAGATGGTTTAGAGCAGGTGTGTCTAACTCAGCCACTAAAGGGCCATATTTAAAAATCGAACACAAATCTGTGGGCCAGGAAAAAAAACAGTTTTTATTTCATTTTTAATTAATGTTGTGCTGTAACCCAAACAAGCCATTGTTTATTCAAAATGCACAAAAACATCAGCAGTAAAATACAGTCACTTGTAGTAGACCTTGAAATATTACATGAAGGAGCTCCTTTAAACCAACCTATTTGTTTGACACCTGGTTTGCTGCAAGTTCATTAAACTTGGCCTCAATATCTGAGCTGACGTTAAGTAGTTGAAGTGCAGCTGAAATGCGTTTTGGTGATATGACTGGTGTAGAATTGTGTAGAATTGAGGTGTAACCGCTGTCCCAGAGATTGTTGTTGAAGTAGGAGAGTCAGAGCGCACATTACGTTGGGGACTGTAGTGCAGCGCATTGCGTCTGATCCACTCAGACCAGCACAACACACACTAACACACCACCACCACGTCAGTGTTACTGCAGTGCTGAGAATGATCCACCACCTAAATAGTACCTGCTCTGTGAGGGTCCATGGGGGTCCTGACCACTGAAGAACAGGGTAAAAGGGGGCTAAGAAAGTATCAGAGAAACAGATGGACTACAGTCTGTAACTGTAGAACTACAAAGTGCACCTATATAGTAAGTGGAGCTGATAAAATGGACAATGAGCGTAGAAACAAGGAGGTGGTCGTAATTTTTAGATGCTACTTAAGTTCTAAAGTTCTAAGGGATGTATTGTTCTAGTAAGTCCAGTAAGAAGATCATTACAGTGATCAACTCTGCTTGTAACAAATGCATGAACAAGTTTCTCTGCGTCGCTCTGAGAGAGAAAAGGCTGAACTTTAGTGACGTTTCTCAAATGATAAAAAGCACCTTTAGTGACTGTAATTAGAAACATCCCTGTTTAGAAGGTTCTAATGCAAATGTTTCAAAAACCTTCATTGCTCTGATTGTATTCTTTAATATTCGTGTTTATTTGATGTCATGGTTTCCTCAGTTAGTTCACAATTACACAGCCTTACTCGCCTAAACACTGCGACCTGTTGGATTTACAGTGTGGTGTCAAAGCCTTCTGCTCTTTAAATGCGTGAGAATGAAGAACAGCCTTTGTTTTATTCATCTTTAACGGCGGTGGAGATGTAAGGGAAGCACTTGACCTGCAGCAAACTCCAGAAAACGCTTTTATTCTTCTCTTAGCAACAGCCAGTTGGTTCAGCCGTGTGGATGTCTAACCTGCTGTAATGCGTATAAGTGTGTTACATCACTCGTGATGGGAGAACAGTGGCTTTCTCTCCTCTTTTAATCTTAACGTCGAGATCAAAGTACTGAAAAGCAAATCACTGCTTTTGCAGATGCGCAGAGACGCTGGGCGCTTTGAGTCTCCATGCATGTGAGAATACAGGATTCAGAAAGATTCATCTGATTTCAAAACGATTGACTGTAAACTGTAAATGGTTTATATGAGAATGAAGTTTATTATGTAATTGTACAAGTGCTCAATATGAACCTCCTCCAGCTGTACGGACAACATCAACGCCATAGTCAAACTCATCCCATACTGGATTGAGCATGTCGGGTGTCGCTGCACTCACGGCTCTTTCAATGCGATTTCGGAGATCATCCAGTGTTGTGGAACCAACGATGAACGCTCTGAGCTGTTGGAGCTTCACTGCCCACGAAAATCACACTGCACAGTTATGACGGATTCACTCTTATTGAAGTGGAGAACGCAGAACGCTTTCTGCTCAGGGGTCTCGTCTCCTCTCAGACTGAAGGGAGCTGTCTTCCACTGACAGTCAGAAACTCTATGACCCCCTTCTTCAATTGGATTGTGATTGGTTCCTAGGCACCTCACGGTTGTAAAAATATGTCGCTTTGAAATCGGATGAATCTTTTTGAATCACCCTGTATAGTGAACGTAGAGGGGCGTTCCCCCAAAATTGGTCTGGTGTGGAATGGTTTATTGTAGACACTAAGGATTAGCGCTGAACGATTTTGGCAAAATATCTAATTGTGATTTTTCTGACCAATATTGCGATTACAGTTTAAATTGTAATTGTTTATAATTGATGTAGAAACTGAGGTTCAGGCCTTTTTTGGCTTAGAAAACCAGAATTTGTTTTTTTTTTCTGGCTTGAGACTTGAACTCGTGACACAGTACGACAGCCTAAACAGTGGTGGTTGTGATGTCACAGCAGTTCACAAGCTCCATGTCAAATCCACCCGTTGGATCCTTCGTTGCCATGAAGAGGACACATTTCTCGGTCGCATATAAAGGAGCCTTCGAAATGGGACGGTCTAGTCGCGCCGCTGTGACGCAGTCGGCCTTCAGATGCAGCCTCCGAAGGATGCAGCCCCTGAATTGGGATACAGCTATGGCGACTGACCATTAGGCCAGAAGTCTTTATTTAAAACGCTAACCTTATATTTTGACAGATGACACAGACCGAACGCAGAGGATGGTGACCTACAGTCTTAAAAAAGATGGTTCCTCAGAGGTTCTTTAGTAAAGAAAATGGTTTTATGTGGAGCCATGGACTCTCAAAGAACCCTTTAGTCATGCTGAGGGCTCTTTGAGCGTTCATGGTTCCGTATAGAACCGTTTTCTTACTAGGAATATATATATATATATATATATATATATATATATATATATTATATATATATATATATATATATGTGTATGTATGTGTGTGTGTATTTAATTATAGCCAAGATAGTAGTTTATAGCCAATTTTTTTTACTATCCAAATCCAATTTTTTTTAGTGTGTTTATGTAAAATAGCAGAAGGGCTGAAAAAATAAAAATAAAAGTTTTCTTTGGGGATTATTTTGTCTCACAACACCCTGCATGTATCCCTCCACCTCGAATAGGTTTAAAGAATATGTTTTAGTCCAAAATCTTCTCAAAACTACCATAAAACAGTGTCTCAGTCATCAGGCAGTGAATTCATAACCATTTCATGTAGTAACTTTCTGTGAGGGGAGCTTTTAGAGGTGGACGTCTGGTTCCTATCACCACCACTGTGAACAGTTCTGACTCGGTAAGTTTCTCTAGAACAGAGCGTTTCACACCAAACCACTCTGAATGACTTTAACATCTTAACCACTTAATGATGCAGCAAAAAACGAATTGGTTCCCCTTTAAAGTCAGTGTGTTTGTCTTCGAACATCAGAGATAAAAGAAGTGAAACGACTTCTCTGAACTGCGTCTCCGCTCGGCCTGTCGTACCATGGCTAAGAAAGTGGAAGTGCATTATTCCTAAACTGCGACGCGATGAAAGTGGACTTCCTGTCCCCGCTGGGCTGTTCAGAGCAGATATGGCTTTGGAGCAATGAACAACAACAGGAAGTGAGGTCGTACGCGATGTAAAAGGGTGGATTATGTATTACTGCATTCCAGCTGCTGCCTTTGACCAGGCACAAGTTCTCTGACCCAGAAGGGTGATGTACAGGGATCGGGAATATAATCGATTCTTTGGCCCAGTCCCATTTCTTTTTTTACCCCTACCCCTTGTTTTCGAGTGCCTCCTTGCCCCTTAGAGCAGAGTTAAAAGGGGTAGTGGTTGAAATCTTCCCTCTGAAATGGGACCCTCAAATAAAAAGAGCATCACTTCATTAACAGCTACCAGCGCTGCTCTGTAGGCGACCCTGCCAGTCTGCAGTGACAGCAGAGGAGGGTAAAGTTCAGCTCCTCACTGCTGGACTTTAGTTACATTTAGGGAATCATATGATCTTCAAAGAGGGGGGGCAATTATTTATTATCACCCACCCCTAATTCTTCAGTGATATGAAGCTGAAGTCAGATATTCACCAGCTTCTTGTTCAAATTTTCTCGTTCCACCTTAAATTGTTTAAGGTGGAATGGGAAAAGTCAACAAGAAGCTGGTTAATAGCTGACTATGGGGTATTACCTCCCCCTGCTGGGCTGGGATGCTTGTTAGTGTTTGCATAAAAATGTAAATGATATAGATTTTATTTATTTATTTATTTTAAACGGAGGTTTTTAAAAGTACATATGTGGTGATAATCCATATTATGTGGACGAGGCCTTGTGTGTAACTGAAGAACATAAACAGTACTGAACACTAATTCGACATGAACATAAAGACCAAGTCAGAGTGTGGTTTGGTTGGTTGTTTATACCTGTTGGCGTGTCCGAGTGTTGCTCAATATATGTTGTTACATCTGATAAAAGCACCATACCTGTGTCCTTCCACTGACCACTGGTTGCTAAGCAACAGCAATTGTCACTTGGCTCTAAGCTGCTGGAACTACTTTCTTTGGTGGAAAAAGTGGCCAGAAATAAAGACGTATTTGTGAAACAGTGTTAAGGCCACTTTGGTTTGCTTTCTTTTTTTACTTTTGCTGAATGAAAGCAGTGAAACAGTGGAGGTGGAGTGTGATGGTGAATAATATCACAGCTGTTGTGATCGGGACCCGACCGGTATGAAAGTGTGACCAATACTGATTTGAAGGAGATAAAAATTCCAATAACTGATTATTACTCTGAATGTGCCTTTAAGTGTCTTTACTACTCCAGTAGCAGGTTTACAGGTCTAAAAATACACCTTCGTTGACTCTGACTAGGAAATGTATAATTCAGGGAATCCGCAGCGTAATTAAATCTTAATCAGGTTTGGTCTCTGTCATCGTGGGGGGGGGTCGGCGAAAATAACCGGTGCTGAATGAACTCCCTCTGAGTCAAAGTGAATCAGTGTCTTGCATTTGTTTCAATTTCCATTTGTTTGCTCCAGATTTTACATTTCTCATATATTTTCATATAATATTATATGTATTTAATCGTCCAGGTTCTACACAGACTCTCCGAGTTAAAGGGGAATACCACCAATTTTTTTTCAAAATTTCATAATTTACTGGTTGAGATGTAAACAGAGTGATTCAGTGGTTTGGTGTGAAATGGTTCAGATGTCTTTACAGTGGTGGTGATAGGAACCAGGGGTCGCCATGACTACAACACAAATATAGACATTTTATTTACTATCCAAAACCACCAGTGAACCTACATGAGTCTTCTGAGTTTATATGGAATGTTGATGATGGGAAAATTGTGCTTAAATATGGAAAAAAAGCTTTCTTTGCAGACCGTTTGGCCTTCTAACGCCCTGCACGTATCCCTGCGCCATGAATGAATTAGACAAATAATGCCTTTTAGGCCAAAACCTTCTCAAAACAGTGTCTCAGTCATCAGGCAGTGAATTCATAACCATTTCATGTAGTAACTTTCTGTGAGGGAGCTTTTAGAGGTGGACGTCTGGTTCCTATCACCACCACTGTGAACAGTTCTGACCCTGAACCGAGCGTTTCACACCAAACCACTCTGAACGACTCTGTTTACTTCTTATCCATTTAATTTTGCGTAAATGTGTGTGGCTTTTCATTTAAACAAAAAAAAGTGGTTCCTCTGTGGTCACCTTTTATTTTTAAGAGTGATCTGCAATTATATGTTGTTTTTTATTTGGGTAAGTTTGTCGTGTTTAGCGTAAGAACTCCCTTCCGAGTGCTAGAGCGCTAATCGGTTCTTCAGCGTTCTGTGGTGGTATAAACGCTTCGCGCCGACTCTGTGTTTCTTATCCTCTTCCTGCCGTGTCTCCTCGGCTTTGTGCTGACAGTGAGGCATAGCTTGCATCTTTAACTAACCGGAAAATGTGTTGACTCTGCTGGTTTCTAAAGCCCCTGCTTGGCGGATTCTCTGCTCTCCGGTGTAATCCATGGTAGCACTTGTCCTTATGTGTGACCAGCATTCTCTAATATCCACTTTGTCAATGACGCATTGTCCGTGACAGTGTGTAGGAGTCGGCCGCAGCCCTGTGTGGAGGTCATCAGATCAGCCCAGGCTCCGCGTCGTCCGCCATTCGCCTTTTTTTATTTATTTATTTGTTCATTTTATTCTTCCCAGTCTTAGTCATAACCAGTTTCCGCCTGTCCTGTCATGCAGTCGTTCTCAGCCTGGGAGGGAGAGCGAGCGCTAAGTCACTCCCAGCTGTGACTGTGTTACCACTACTGCAGATCAAAACAAGAGATTCCCTCTCAGGCCCGATCCCATTTCACCACTTAGCCCTACCCCTCCGTTTTGCGCGTTCACGTCTAGGGGTAGGGTGTCCTGGTTCTTGTTGAGATAGAGGGGTCAGGGCAAAGTGTTTGGGCTACATGACCCTCAAACTGAGGTTTTTCAGAGACTCCAAACAGAGAGTTATGACAAAAAACAGGAAAACCAGCAGATGGCTGGGCGAGAGGCCAAAGAAACCCACAAATGTGAGACTTTTCTCTGTTAAAAATTATGATAACCACTGTATTACCTTAGTGTAACCTCTTATTCTCCAGGGTATACTTTGGTTTGTCCATCTGAATTTACATGACAGGATTGTAAGGCAAATTATTCAGTAACTGCATGAAATAAATCTAGTTTTTTTATTTTAGGTGTGTGTGTGTGTGTGTGTGTGTGTATGTGTGTATATATATATATATATATATATATATATATATATATATATATACACACACATTTTACAGTTCCCCTCAAATTAACAGAACATGTTTTATGACACACATATTGCTATATGCTTACAATTTACTGCTGAAAGCCAAAAATCTTAGACGCTCTTTCTATTTTATAAAAATCATTTTTACAGAGCAGATCACTGAAGAGACGCCATCTGTTTATAGTTTATAGCCTGGATTTGTGGAAAAATGGGTCGACTTTCAGTAGAAAAAAAATTGCGAGTTCAGCTTCTTTTATTATAAGGGTTTAAAATTACATCACCCATCTATTCGACTGGAAAGAAGACAGTTACAGCTCTCATACGACCCCCACCTTTAGAATGTAGCTCATGAAATATGAAAGTTATGAAGAATATGACGAAGTGCGTTTTGGAACCACCGGTGGTCCCAAGGAGTTTTGAAGGTTAATGTCGTTTCAGTGTATTATGGTCCTTTTCTTCGTAGCAAGCATAAAAATGGCTACTAGTAGTGCTGATGTATCGTAGCTAGCTAGCTAAACTTCCCGTTCCACCTTAAATAGTCCAGCTGTTACATTCTAGTGCCCTCAGGCATCAGAGCTGCTGCACTGTTTAAGGTGGAACAGGAAAATTCGAACAAGAATCTGGTGAATATCTGACTTCAGCTTCACATCACTGAAGAATTAGAGGTGGGTGATAATAAATAATTGTCCCCCTTTGATTCCCACTTTTACCTGCTGTGTGAACACAGACGGCTTTCCTGAGTTTTGTGAACAGACACACAAAGCAGCAGCAAAACAGTTGCGCCACATATAGAGGCTGATTGCAGTGGTGGTGATGGGAGCCAGGGGTCGTGAGGTCTACAACGCAAATATGGCCATGATGTTCAGTTTCAAGACTGCAAGAGTCCTTTGGGAGCTCTTTGCTTGTTTCTCTAAAGGTTCCTCTTTCGTTTCAGGTCTGGTCATCCTGCGTGTGCGAGACCGGCTGAGACGAAACCTCGGGCTGGATGCTGTTTATGTATTTCTGTGGTGTTGCTGAAGAGGACCTCGGCGCAGGTGAGAGCCAGGATCATCGATCTGTGTACTTCTAATGATGTAGCTCCCTTGAAGTTATTTTAAGCTGGTAGGGAATCCTCACAGTCACCCTGCGGACCTGCTGCAGGAACCTTTTATAGCATGAGGAGCATCTACAAATCAAAAGCCCTTCACGGTTCCTCGTTGAGCTCTTTGGTTTTCCTCTCCTGGTTTATCTGATGTCTTTCTGAAGGCCGTTACTGAATGTAGGGCTGCAGTGATCACCGCACTCGTCACTGATATAACCACAAACCGGCTCTCACCATTATTACATAATCACCTAATCACAGTTATTTGATCTGTTCAGTTATTTGAAATGACTAGTTTTTTAGGACTACAGTAAGGGCTGGGCGATATGGCCAAAAATGATATCATGATAAATTTTATATCAGTCAATATCGATAATTAATCACGATAAACGTCAAATTGTTATTTCTTTTAAAGGCTGATTTTTTGCTCCTAAGTGGTTAATTGTCATTTTAAACTGTCCTTTATGGTCAGAACGTGAGAAACACTTGCCAAACAGTGGAACATTTCACAAATCTGTCATGGGACAGTGGGAGAAAGTCAGCTGTGTGCCCCTAAGGCCGCAATTTGCGGCAAAACGGTAGGTCACTTTCTAGTCTTCTCTGTTTAAGATACAAACATGATCCACATATCACGACATTCAACAGACCCGCCCCTAACTAACAAGCATGGTGTCATCGAGCTGTAGCGTCAGCATCAGTGAATAAAGTGGCTCGGAAATTCACCTAAAATCCTGATATTATTGCTGTGCTGTTTGGCCTTCATATTCCAACAAAGGGTTAAAACAGCGACATGACTCACACATCAGATCACTCATCAGACTCTGACCTCACCATCCAGAGTGATTTCATCCACCTGTGACCGTCCATCAGCCAGAGATCCAGCTCCAAAATCACCCAAACCCACTCACTACTGTAATACTACATCTCTGCTTTTAGCCTTCATATTACAAAGGGCTTTCAGTTTACATTGATTTTGAGTATTAAAAATATCTGATATTAAATATGCAGCTCAATTTGTAATTAAAAATAAAGCCTGTCTTGCTGTATATCAGAGTTTTAGCACTCAGCCTGAATCCAAGAGGACAGAAAATCAATAAAAAACATGGCCGCCTTATGAGAATTGTTCATTTTTGCTCATAATAACCAACAGAATGAATCACCATCAAAATTATTGCACTTTCAGCTCACAGACACTCCAGACTAACAGTTTCTGAAAAGATAACTACAATTACACTTGTTTTCAAGAGCTCTATAATGAAAAAAATACAAAATGTAGCAGGCGCTAGGTAAATTTATCAGAAATGACCCAAATTCATAAAGATCTAAAATTTCTGTTAGTATTTACATGTCAAACAATGGCATATCTGAGCAGCCCAGGGTCTCCAACAACGTATGGCCTGTGTGACAGTCACGTGTAAATACTGTATAATTGCAATTGTAATTGACCCAAAAAATACCAGGAAAATTCCCCAAAATTTTAGGTTTCTAAGGGCTGGTATGTCGCCTCTTCTTCCCCAGGTTCGCACCGCACTCGACAGAGTGGAGCTTCCTGACCCATGGAGAATTACTTCCAGGCTGAGGCCTTTAACCTGGACAAGGTGCTGGACGAGTTTGAGCAGAACGAAGGTCCGTGACCTCTGTTACTTAATTATGTCTTGCTGGAGAAAGCAGTTCAGGATTGACCAGCCTGGCTTAGACCGTTCAGACCAGAGCGGTGGCTGAATAGTTGTTGAAGGTATCACAGGGCGAACGAATGAACAGCTGAAAACTGCATCTGAACAGATGGAAGAGCTGGTTATGTTTAGCTTCATAAAGCGGAGCTTGCACAGGCTGCGGGTGGAAGCAGCCTGCAGTCTAAATGGGGCTAATTGAATTAGCATTTCCCACAGGACTCCTGACTCTGCCTGTTTTTCTTGGAGATTTTAATTGGTGTCACACAGCCAAGTACATGTAATCTACCAGGTTAAGGTTAATTTGTGTTTGTGTGCTGTGCAGAGAGGCTGTTTTTACTGCATGTTTCTGTGGTAGACTTTTTCAATAGCAGCATTTGGTTTATGCAAAAGTCGGCTTCTTCTACACGGTGATTTATTTAGGATTAGAGTGTTTAGAAATGTATTCATATGGGCATCTAGGTCTTATTCCAATAGCATGGAAACCAAATATAGCATTTACACCGACCCTTGTTTCTGCGCTCACTGTTCATTTTATCAGCTCCACTTACTATATAGGTGCACTTTGTAGTTCTACAGTTACAGACTGTAGTCCATCTGTTTCTCTGATACTTTGTTAGCCCCCTTTTACCCTGTTCTTCAGTGGTCAGGACCCCCATGGACCCTCACAGAGCAGGTACTATTTGGCTGGTGGATCATTCTCAGCACTGCAGTAACACTGACGTGGTGGTGGTGTGTTAGTGTGTGTTGTGCTGGTCTGAGTGGATCAGACACAGCAGTGCTGCTGGAGTTTTTAAACACCTCAGTGTCGCTGCTGGGCTGAGAATAGTCCACCAACCAAAAATATCCAGCCAACAGCGTCCTGTGGGCAGCGTCCTGTGACCACTGATGAAGGACTAGAGGATGACCAACACAAACTGTGCAGCAGCAGATGAGCTATCGCCTCTGACTTTACATCTACAAGGTGGACTGACAAGGTAGGAGTGTCTAATAGAGTGGACAGTGAGTGGACCCAGTGTTTAAAACTCCAGCAGCACTGCTGTGTCTGATCCACTCGTACCAGCACAGCACACACTAACACACCACCACCACGTCAGTGTTACTGCAGTGCTGAGAATGATCCACCACCCAAATAGTACCTCTCTGTGAGGGTCCATGGGGGTCCTGACCACTGAAGAACAGGGTAAAAGGGGGCTAAGAAAGTATGCAGAGAAACAGATGGACTACAGTCTGTAACTGTAGAACTACAAAGTGCACCTATATAGTAAGTGGAGCTGATAAAATGGACAATGAGCGTAGAAACAAGGACATAATGGTCATAATGTTATGCCTGATTGGTGTATAAGGGTTCATGACACCTACATAAACCTATAAGAACACTTGTGAACGCTTATTCCAATAGCTTTCATGATTTCACTGAAATTTGAGTGTAAACATTTTTTGAAGGCTCCGTACATAAGAGCATCATAACACATGCATTAGCACTGAATACCGTATTAATAAAGCAATACTTGGGTATTTATGAACATCGTATGCCAGTAATAAAAAGTCCATCCATTAGCTGAAGTACTTTGACTCATGTAGAACAATACAGGACTGATAAAACTTCTAAACTAGGCCTTCCTTACTCTACCTAAGTTCCAATACTTGGGAATGATGCTTCATAATAGTGTTATAAATAGAACAAATGCCCCTCACTTTAGTCTGAAGTCCCATATGTCAATGCAATCTCATTTACTTCATAGAACATCTTATGTCATTTTGTGGTTACTAGCGTAAGCTGGACATAAATATTCAAATATTGTTTTATAAATGTTATTCAGTGCTTATGCATGTGTTATGTAGTCCCTATGTGGATAGTCTTCAATTGAAGTGTTACCAATTTCTGTAGTTTTTAATTTCTGTAGTTTTATCTTTAAAATGAAGCTCTCTTAAGGGTAAAGACTGTCAGTGTCTGTTTTTATGCTAATGTTATCACAAAGTGCCAAGTGTAGTAGACACTTCAGGGCATGTTTATGAAGTGCTCACTTTTGTTTAATCACTGTGACTTGGCTACGAAGGCAGTCGTCTTTACGTGGTATGTCGCTTCTCCCCACAAACCGTCACACAAAAGCAGTCTTCATGAAGAGCGATGTCTTTCAGAATAAGCCTTTATGAATATTTATATAAGTCTGTCATTTGTCATAAAGGGCTTAAGTAGGTGTCATGTAGCCTGGAACACTGTAAAGTGTTACCAAACTGTCAAACAGCCCAATGAAGGCAGAGAGAGGTGCTTGTGTTTGTTAGAAATGTAAGTGCAGTACTGTGCAAAAGTCAAACACCACCCTTCATTTAATTATTTTTTTTTTAGCACCAGGAAAAAAGAAAGCAGAAAACATTTTTTGCTGTCCGAAGAAAATCATGTATCTTATTTTGTCTGTTTTCAATTTTCTACATCATTTCAAAACACCAGTTGTCCTTTATGTTGTGTGGGTATCTCATGATGAATGGTCCAATAGAAATGCTCTAAAATCACTTGGAATAAAACCTTTTTACATTAACTTGCATTGCAATTTTTTTTTGCCTTCTCCTGTAAATGATATGTAACTTGAATTACACAGCAGCCTTAACAATTAAATATAATGACATTTTTTAGACTTGTGTGTTCCCTGTTTACCTTTATTACAGCTTCTGTTTTTTCAGGAGACTCACTTTCAGTTTTAAATGTTTCTTACTATTTAATTAACCATTGCTTCGCCTGTTTTTCCCCGTTTTGTATTCTAATATTTTATATTAGTGCTGTTTTCTATCTGCTGTCGGCCAGAGGAGGATGGGTTCCCCTTTTGAGTCTTTGTTTTCTGTCAAGGTTTCTTGTTCTTAGGGAGTTTTTCCTTGCCGCTGTCGCCAATGGCGACACTCATGGGGGCTTGAACCCAGATTTTTCTGTAATGCTGCTTTGTGAGAACACCCGTTGTAAATAGCGCTATATAAGTAAACTTTGACTTGACTTATCTTGACTAAGGAATCAGCAGGGTTATTTTTCCACACCTCCAAAGTTCAGGCTTAGGTGTTGGTTGCATTTTCTGCTTTTCAAAATCCAAGTGATCCCAAACACATTTAGTGACGGAAGCTTTAAGTTTTGTCTGTCTGATAGGGATGGCTTTGGTGGTCTACCAGGTCTTGAACAGTTGTCAAGAGTCCCATATGTTTTGTTACAATTGAACTCTGGATTATCTTGTAACTAATCTCTTCAGAAATATCTCCTGAAAAATTAATAAACTTTGACCAAATGGCTGTTTTGTCTGGAAATTTAGATGAATGAAGGGCTGTCTCTGACTTTTGCACTGTACTGTATGTCGTCTTATCTCAAGAAAAAGGAACAGTGGAAGAGTAATCCTCCGCTCAAATACCCAAAGATATGTACACTGCTGTTCTTAGCATTTGATTGAAGACTGGAATGAAAGAGTGCCCTGTTTGACATGGATCTTTTGAAGGTTAGTAAGGGTGGCTTGAAACTGTCAGAGAGCCCAGAGAGAAGGGAAAAGAGGTTTCTTTGCATGTGTGTCTGCCTAGTCTTAGTTATAAAGAAGGAGATTCTGTTTGTGTCCCTCTTTAAGTTAAGGGGGGAAAGCCCACCCCTACATTCCAAGGCATTCATGTGTCAGCTTGAAAGATGGATCCCAAGGCGAGGACTTGAATTGGCCCACTTCTGGAAAAAAATTCCCAATCTATTCTGACCTCGTTTCTTAATTTATCTGCCAGTTGTTTCATTCTTCTCACTCATCCTCGGAAGCACATTTTCTTCCTCATGCTAACAAGATTCCTTCATTGTTGGTGTCTCTTCCAGATGAAACGGACACCCCCACTCTTTCGGATGCTAAGTGGACCCAGATTCTTGCCCCGCCGGCTCACCTCCTGTCCCTGAACCCTGCTTTGACCCACGCTGACCTCAGCCCACGTGATAGCCCTATTAACTTCAAGCCTCTGTTGGAGCCGCCGAGCTCTGGCGGCTCCTCTCTGGCGGAGGTCACTGGGCCAGATGCGAAGCAAGGTCCTGGGCTTCCGCCAGAGGTTTGGAATGAAGAACGGCCAGCGGACGTCCACAGTCCTCCTTTGCTTCAGCCCAACATTGGCAAGCTGGTAAGTGCTGACGGCCAAGCTTTGGAGTCTCCACCTTTCACTAGGGCGACGCTTGAGAACGGGTGTCCATCTGTTCCGAATTGCAACGGACTTACCGAGGTTCCTCAGCCCAGTGATGTTCCAGGTCCTCCTGCCACAGACCCGCCCAGCCCTCTGGGATTGGGTCCTGGTACCCATAGGGACCAGCAGGATGATCTTGCTGAGGGGGACAGTGCCTGTTTCAATGATGCTCATTTCTCGTTTCCTGAGGAAAGACCTCAGGAGCTGGGCTTGAAGAATGGTGCTTCACCAGCTGAGATGGAGACTATAGGGGCAAGCAAAGTTGACGATGGGTTATCTGCTGGCGTCCTGGAAGCTGGAAGAGTGGAGTGTAGTTTTGGGCTTCCAGAAGGGAGCAGTTCTGAGACAGTTTTACAAGAGACTGGTAATGGCACTCAAGAACTGGTGGCAGACCAAGAGTGTCCAATGGGTGCCTTTCAGAATGGTAACACAAGTGAGGAGAAGGACAGCTGGGATGTACATCAGAAAGGAAAAGCAATGAAGAATCCAGAGGATTCTTCTGTAGTTGAATCACCACAGGCCGAGAGATCTGAGCCCAATGGTGTGGTGGAGGGACACGACAGAGAAAGACCTTTGCGGCATCCAGCCCCTTCCAAGGAGGACTCTGTGACCGAAGAGAAGGAGATGGAGGAGAGCAAGCAGGAGTGCTGCGAACCTGGCCGAGGGTCGGAGATTAGTGGGGGAGGAAGCAAACTCAACAACGGCCGCCTGCAGCTGGTCAGTGTTCCCTATGGTGGCGCAAGGCCCAAGCAACCTGTCGGCCTAAAGTTGCAGATACCCCGGCCTCTCTCGGGACAAGTCCAAAATGAGCTTGGTTCCACTGGCAGGAACAAGAACCTGGAGGCCCAGTGCAGGACAGGTGGCCTTGATCCTTCTTGCGGGGGTTTGGACTCTGGGGCTGGGAGGATGAACGGGGAAAGTGTTGAAAGTTCCTCAGGCTTGCACATTCCCTCAGAGAACCCGGACAACGATCTCCAGGCAGGCCAGCAGGGAGCTCTCTCTCGGAAGCCCTTTAACTCCCTGGGGGAAGTGGCTCCTGTGTGGGTGCCGGACTCTCAAGCACCTATCTGCATGAAGTGTGAGGTCAAGTTCACCTTCACCAAGAGAAGGCACCACTGCCGAGCCTGCGGCAAGGTAAGACCATCTGTGCTTTGATGTCATCTTTGCGTTAACCCCTAGAAGTCCAGAGGTATTATCGTCAATGTGAATACAGGTCATTAGATTCATAGTTTTTGTTGGGATTTTTGTAAACATCTCGTTACTTTCTGTTCCAAAATTGTCAGAAAAAGAATATTGTGACATTGTGTGTCTTGAAAACTTATTATATTGTGATTTACATTTTTGCCATATTGCTTAGCTCTAATATCGATAAAATATCATAGTGCCCACCTCTAATATGAGATTTAGAGAGTAACTCTGAAGTTAATCTACACTGATTGTGATAACTTATTTATTTGTTTATGTATTTATTTGCTTGTTTTGTTTGCTTATTATACCATATTCAAACGCTGTATGAGGGAAGAACTGAACAGAAGGATATGTATGTAACTGCAGGACTTCTGAAGCTGTCAAAGGGATCTGGGGGTGGCGGGTGGGGGGCAGAGGGGCTGCTGATACTGCACTTTAAAATAGCTTCTGTGCTGCCGGAGTCGCGCTGTAATTTCCCCAGGCGATAAACAAACTGCGGCTAGCTCTGTCAGGGATACGGGCAGAGACAATTGGTGGGCAAAAAGTGAAAATTAAATGGAGACAAAGGTGTGCGGTGATCTCCACGGTGACGGACAGTACAGCCGTCTGCGTTAAAGGGCCCCGCCGTCTGTGTCGGGGGGGGTGGTGGCTGTGGGGGAGGGCGTAGATATGAAATGAAGCGATTCTCCTTTATTGTTTTGTGCAGACCTCATCTTGGCATTCATGTCATCTGTACTCCTCACCCGCCGGTAGAGCTTGAAAAAAGCCCGAACGCTGTCGATCAGCCAAGACGCATTTGGTGTCTGAAGTTTTAGCACTGATGCTACGAGGCTAATGTAGCTGACAAGTAAAGGAAGCTTACTAGCATCAACAAGCTCATCTCAAAGCGTGTGGAGTTGATAGATTTGATTATGTGGATTCTGACAATGTATGACTCACCGTTGTCTATAAACAAGTTTAGGTAACACTTTACTGTAGGGTGCTGTTCATAAGGCTACATGACACCTACGTAAGCTCGTCATGGCAACAGGTGTCATCTGTCGTAAAGTCTACTTTAGCTAACTTTGGTCAAAATTGAAATGTGGCCTGTGCAAATGTTATGGCACACTTTATTTTGTTTTTTTTTGTTTTGTTTTTTTTTCCCCAAATACTTAAACCCAGCAAATGAATAAATGTTTTTTTTTCTGCATTAAAATTTACAGAAAATATTTAAGGCTTATTTAAGTCCATGGAAACTTATGTTCACTTAGAAAATCATCAAAACATATATAGCCAAGTTTTGCATATGGGTGTATGTTCAGAACGATGACAAGAACCATAGAAGACTCTAAAGTGGCCGAGAAAGCTACATAAAGACTGAAAGTCTAATAAAATTAATCCAGAATCATAATCATACTTCAGGAGTGATCGATGGAAATAGTAGATGTTAATAGTATTTATCACAGATTCCTGATTTGGGAGGATATGTGAATGTGCAGGTGTTAATGCTGTGTTTGTGTGTGCAGGTGTTCTGTGCTGCGTGCTGTAGTCTGAAGTGCAGGCTCATGTACATGGACAGGAAGGAGGCGCGGGTCTGTGTGACCTGTCACCACACGCTGATGAACGGTGAGTGATCACAGAGGATTGATCTTAAACCTACTCAGGTCACCAAATACATCTCGTTATAAGACTCTGGAATATAGTTCTGGATCCACAGCAGGCGACTCCAGCTCACAGAATTCATGTTAGTATCGCTGAATATGGAGATAGAGGCAACATAATATTTAGCATTATTGTGAAATATGCTCTGCCCAGTGACCGCTGGGATAGGCTCCAGCTCCCCCCGCAACCCAGAAGGATAAGTGGCTTAGAAAGTGTGTGTGTGTGTGTGTGTGTGTGTGTGTGTGTGTGTTCTCTTATATTCACTTAGAAAAGCCAAGTCAGGTGGTCTGTGCAACCTCTCAGGTTTCCAGTAATCAGTAGGACACCAGGAAGCTGTAAATAAAAAATGAAGAAATGCTAAATACTGTTGTATGCAAAAGTTTGGGCACCCCAGGTCAAGTGACACGTTTTGTTGAAGTGAAAATACAGTGAGATCTCACAGTCTGAGGCAACATTGAAAATCTGGTACATTTTAAACTTGGTAAAATAAACAAACACATCCACACAGAGAACACACTCTGCATTTTAATGCGCAGGTACTGTTTATATTGACTTTTATTGATGTCTTAAACCAGCTGTGTTCTTTCCCCTCAGCTCAGTCATGGGAGAACTTAGTCAGCAGCTCTAATCAGAGCCCGAACCCCAATAACCCAGCGGAGTACTGCTCCACCATCCCGCCCCTGCAGCAGGCGCAGGCGTCCGGCGCCCTCAGCTCGCCACCACCAACCGTCATGGTGCCCGTCGGTGTCCTCAAACAGCCTGGCACGGAGGGTAAAGCAGAGTTTTGGTTTTTATTTGGGATTTGACAAAATCAGGACCTGAAACTGGTCATTTAGTTTCTTTATTGAAGGAGAGTCCTAACCCAAAACTAGCCGTCAGTAGTTAGCGTGAGGAGGTCATTTGCACAGTGATGTGTTGTTTGTTGACCTTCATTAGCTTTTTGGATTGAGCTGGTATCTATCAGCTGTGTGGCTGACAGTGATTGAAACCTATTCAAGACAAAATAATGTTCACGTCTTGTTTCCTATCTGACCGATACATAATTTCCTTAATTATTAGCAACGTTAGGGTGAAGTTTTTCCGTATGGTCAGTATTTTCATAATCAAACTCAGGCCAGAATCTGGTTCAACAGCACAAGATCAGTGCAGCTCACTTATTTTATACCATTTATTAATATGTTATAAGTTGTCAATGTCAAAACAAAATCTTGGGTCTCCAATCAAGTAAATTTACGAAAGAAAAACTGCAAAAATGGAAATATGAGGTTTTGTTGTCTGATGTTTGTTGTTTTCATTGTTATGTACCTTCATTGGTTTTGTATACCTTATATGCCACGCTAACAACACAATCTTCACCAGAATTAATAAAGTACTCTCTCTATTTATAGATCTGTCTGTCTGTCTGTCTGTCTATCTATCTATCTATCTATCTATCTGTTAGCATGTCTGTCTATATATCTGTCTGTCTATATATCTGTCTGTCTATATATCTGTCTATTAGCATCTTTCTATATATCTGTCTATTTGTCTGTCTATCTGTCTGTCTATCCGTATCTATCTATCTGTCTATCTATCTATCTGTCTGTTAGCATGTCTGTCTATATATCTGTCTGTCTATATATCTGTCTATTAGCATCTTTCTATATATCTGCCTCTATTTGTCTGTCTGTCTATCGTCTGTATCTATCTATCTATCTGTCTATCTGTCTTTCTGTCTGTCTATCTATCTATCTGTCTATCTATCTGTTAGCATGTCTGTCTATATATCTGTCTGTCTGTATATCTGTCTGCCTGTCTGTCTCTGTCAGTCTATCTATCTCTCTGTCTATTTGTCTGTCTGTCTGTCTGTCTGTCTATCTGTTAGCATGTCTGTATATATATCTGTCTTAGCATCTTTCTATATATCTGTCTCTATTTGTCTGTCTATCTCTCTGTCTATCTGTATGTATCTATCTGTCTATCTATCTATCTGTCTATCTATCTATCTGTGTATCTATCTATCTATCTGTTAGCATGTCTGTCTATCCATCTATGTATCTATCCATCTGTCAGTCTGTCAGTGGTAACCTTCTCTTAACAGACTGTGTTCATCTGTGCTGATGGTGCTTGTTCTTCTGCTAGGTTCTCTTCCTCGTGAGCAGAGACGAGTGTGGTTTGCTGATGGGATTCTACCCAACGGAGAAACTGCAGACTCCACTAAAGCACCTGCTCCAAACCCCAGCCAGTCGCAGCCTCTGACTGTGTCCCAGTACTCCAACAAATCCACCGCAGCCAGCGCGCATGAGGTGGGCCTGAAAAACTCGCCTGAGGAAGTTCTTCACTGCCTTTCCTCACTGGCACATTCCAGTTATTTCCATCTCAGCTATTCCTGAAAGCTCATGTTGAAACCCTTTTGGTCCAGAGGTGGCATAAACATCTGAAAAGTGCTGATGAGGACTGGCATCACAACAGGTGGATAAAGTGGGCGTGGCCTTTGGCTTTATTTCCAGGATTCTCTAATTTTGGCAAAAATATTTACAAATGTGAGATTGTTCTAAATAAACCTGATTAGGCTTCATTATGGTAAGAAAACAAAGCGCTATAGTGATTTTTCCCACAGTTTAGGATTGTTATGCATGAAGCCCGCTTTTACCCTGTTCTTCAGTGGTCAGGACCCCCATGGACCCTCACAGAGCAGGTACTATTTGGGTGGTGGATCATTCTCAGCACTGCAGTAACACTGACATGGTGGTGGTGTGTTAGTGTGTGTTGTGCTGGTCTAAGTGGATCAGACACAGCAGTGCTGCTGGAGTTCTTAAACACCTCAGTGTCACTGCTGGACTGAGAATAGTCCACCAACCAAAAATATCCAGCCAACAGCGTCCTGTGGGCAGCGTCTGTGACCACTGATGAAGGACTAGAGGATGACCAACACAAACTGTGCAGCAGCAGATGAGCTACTGTCTCTGACTTTACATCTACAAGGTGGACTGACAAGGTAGGAGTGTCTAATAGAGTGGACAGTGAGTGGACACAGTGTTTAAAAACTCCAGCAGCACTGCTGTGTCTGATCCACTCGTACTAGCACAACACACGTTAACACACCACCACCACGTTAGTGTTACTGCAGTGCTGAGAATGATCCACCACCCAAATAGTACCTGCTCTGTGAGGGTCCATGGGGGCTGTCTCAGAAATGGTCAGTTTGTGGACAGTATAATGTTCTTAATTTCTTGGTGCATTAATTCAGTATTCAGCTGGTGCATGTAGGCTCACATGTGCATATACAGGTTTTGAATGTGGCTTAGCTACTCAGGTTTTAGGATAATCTGTTGTGTAATTGAGACTTTGTCCTCTTTCCTCTCACCGTAGGCAGCCCATGCCCCTGGAGCTCCGACGGGCAGCCCCGTAGGCAGCTCGGTCAGTTTGATCCCGGAGGACGGCCTTCCTCCCATCCTCATCTCCACCGGCGTCAAAGGAGGTACGGGAGGCCACATCTCAGGTGCTTGCCCATCCTCACCATTCAGCTGCCTCCACTCTACTGCCTGCATGCCTGCATTCGTCTGCACGGTCATCTGCGCACATGTGCTTAGCCATGGGCGATATGACGATATAATATCGGTCACAAAATATTATATCACCATAAGCTTTCTTGAGTCACGGAAGAACTGAGTGGATCATGAGATGGGGGTTAGAACAGTCCATGCAGGGCTGCACAAAATTTAGATCAATTGTTTTAGGCCTAATGATGTTACTTATGAAGGAGAGCACTGCAATATGCAAATGAGCCCTCTAACCAGTCTGTGCTTTGACCAGTCACAGCTCCAGATGAGTTTTTGTCTGTTTTAATGAATCATGATGTTCATATAAATAATTCAAAAATAACAAAATATCAAAATAATGACAACGCAGGCTTTAACCATAGCACATTATTAATTTTTCAATGTTTTTCAATATACGTAGCTATATAATTACAATATTTGCGTTTTCTCTGTATCAGACTGCCCTGGTCCGCCGTAGCTCTGTTGCATCTAATTGCGCTGTTTAGTTCTAGAGATTAGAGGTCTACACTCCCGTGAGTCCAGCGGGAACATCTTGCAGTGCAAGACTAATTTTCAGTGTTGTGTGCGGGAGCGGGCGGGAAACCAGCCCAAAGCAGGTGGGAGCGGGCATGAAGACAAATCCCGTTAATTAATGAATAGCCTAAATAAAGTAGAACATTCACTAAATCATATATATAAATGATATGAAAGGATAACAATAAAGCATTTAAAATGAATGGAGTCAAGATCCAGAGACGGCAGAGCCTTCAGTCCGATGGCCACAGCTGACCAGTCAAACACCCAAAATAACCGGTCTGTGGTTTAATTCCTGCTCTGTGTTTACTGGGAATAAATGGCGTTTGGTGAAGTTATTCACAGTGAGCCTGATGACCACGACTGCTGTGTTATTTCAGCAGAGAATGTATTTTTGAACAGACTGTGTCAGATATTGGGCGTCAGTTCACCTTGATAAGCTGTGCGGGAGGGAGCGGGACTAAACGTTTCGGTTGCAGGTGGGAGCTGGACAAATGGTTCAGATTTTTTGCGGGACTGGGATGATGTCTTGTGGGAACGGGCGGGAGCGGGACTGAAAAACTTGCACAGACCTCTACTAGAGAACAACCTGATTAGTTGGATGTAGTGCTGTGCATTTTTGTAAAGTGTTAAATGATTAATTAGAAGTAAAATCTTTATGTTGTTCAATGACATTAAAGGCACTCTGTTCTGTTCTTATTAGTGCTGTCAAACGACTACAATGTTTAATCGTCATTAATCGCGTTGTTTTGTGTAGATAAATTGCTTTTTACTTATTATTTATATACTTTATTTATAACCATTAGTGGACAAAGTGAGCTTCATCATTCAAGTTATCACTTTCAGTGATTGTTAATATCTGCGAGCTCTGTCCAGCGAGGTCTGCTAAAGGGATTATGTTAAACGAGACGGCTACAATTGCGGATTTTATTAAAATTATTATATTGTTTATAATAATAATAATAATAATAATAATAATAATAATAATGTTTATTTATATCGCACCTTTCAGCTCAAAGTGCTTCACAATACAAAGTAAAAACGGAGGAAGAGAAAAAATAAAATAAATAAATAAATAATAAATAGCATAAATAGCAGAAAATAGTTATATTAATAATTATAGTTAAAAAGCACAAGATAAAAGTATAAAAAAAAGAGAGAAGAAAATGAAAATAATAGTAATATTCGAGTAAAAACAAAGGAAACGATAGAAGATAATAGTTAAATGCTACAGTTTTTTTTAATATTGACAGAAGGAGCCTGATGGGTGTTTATTGGTAAATGTGTTAGTAAGTTATGAGACAATAAACAAATACGAAAATGACTTAAAAATTAGTGGCGTTAATCATTTGCAGCATAAACAATAACATTTTATAAATGTTGCAATGTTGTTATAAGTGCATCGTGCATAGAAACACGTGGTGAAAATGTCTTTAACTGCTGCCACGCTGCCCATCGCTGTGTTTGTTTGTCTGTGTCACTGGTCAGCATGTTTCTGCCTAAATGTCCATCACTCTACCGAGAGCCTCCATGATGACCGTTGTAATCTGGTTGACTCCAGGAGAGGGAAGCGTGGGAGAAGAGCGTGGGGAGTCAGCGTGTGTTAATGCAGCGTGTTTTCTGTGCAGATTACGCTGTGGAGGAAAGGCCTTCAGAGATCCTGTTACTGCAGCAGCTGGAGGAGGGGGGCCCGGACCCTCTGGTGTTCGTACTGAACGCCAACCTGCTGGCCATGGTCAAACTGGTCAACTGTGAGTGCCTCTTGCATTTCTCTGTGGATCATGATCAGTTTACAGTATAATCTGCAGCAGGTCTCTGTTGTAATACATACCAAGTGTTCTTAACTCTTAGAAGTTTAGGATTATTATTGTTCTTTTGCTGTATGTAGTGCCTGGTCATGGTTAAAGGGGTATTCCACCAATATTTCAAAATTTCTGCATAATTCAGTGTGTGAGATGTGATTCAGAGTGATTTGGTGTGAAATGGTTCAGATGTCTTTACAGTGGTGGTGATAGGAACCAGGGGTCGCCATGACTACATCATAAATATAGACATTTTATTTACTATCCAAAACCACCAGTGAACCTACACGAGTCTTCTGAGTTTTCTGTGTAATGTTGATGATGGAAAATAGTGGAAAATCTGAAAAAGTAAGAATTTTTTTTGGGATTATTTTGCCTCACAACTCCCTATATGTACTCCTCCGCTATTAATAGGTTAAAATAATGTGATTAAAATACAATTTAAGACAAAAGATCAGGCAGTGAATTCATAACCATTTCATGTAACACCTTTCTGTGAGGGAGCTTTTAGAGGTGGACGTCTGGTTCCTATCACCACCACTGTGAACAATTCTGAGTTCTTCCAGTTTATCTGGAATGTAGCATTTCACACTAAACCACTCCGAATGGCTTTGTGTACATCTTAACCACTCTTGAACGTTTTGAGTCGTAAATATCAAACAGGTTTGATAATATCGACGTTAGCCACATTTACATGCAGCCTAATGATCCGACAATAATCCGACTTACAGCTTAATCGGAATAGATTACGTCCAATTTAAACACCTCAATCGGAATAGTCTAGTCTGATTGAGGCCGTTTGGAATACAGTTTCTATCCGACTGAACGAGGTGGGTAAGCCTGTAAATAATCCGTTAAATAGAAGAATAATATCCGTGTAAACGCCTGTATCTGATTACATTCCCTATCGGAAAGTTTAAGTCCGTTCTGATCACGTTCGTCACGTCATAGTAAAAGTTTATACCGTTCAGCATGGCGGAGCAGAAACTGGTCTGCAGAGGAGACGAAGTTTATGCTCTGATCTTTAAAAGACGGCGGTGGGACGGACGTCCAGCTTATGTGTCTCAGAACACGACGTCTTCCTCTCGGCCTTCTTTAATAAGGACATGTGAAGGACGTTTTCCTGAGTCTGACATCATTTTAAAGTAATTAAAAACACAAGCGCGCCAACTGAAAACTCATCTCACTCCAGCTGGACTCATGCGATGTTCGCTGTCATGGTAACTTCTACTCTAAGCGGTTCTCCACGCATCCACGTCATTTTGGATCTGATTACTTGTAGTGAGCATGTAAACGAGATTTTCCATCAGATTGTTGAGTAGAGTGAGAATAAACACCTCAGTCTTAATCTATAATCAGACTATATTTCAATCAGATTGGCAGTAATCTTTGCATGTAAACACAGACACTGTTAAAATTTGTCAGGTTAAATCAGGGTGAAAATTGGCCTTAAACTGTGTAGTGTAGGCCAGGCTTAAGCTAAACAGCTACAGAAACTGCGGCATCGGACGGTAAAGTTTGTGTGACGTTCATAATTCTTTGTTGCTTACTCATCACTGCACAGCCAAATTAAAGATGACATCACAGCTTTTACTGAACTGAGCTTTTATGTTCTTTTGTTTGACAAATATTAGGCCTCAACTATCTTTCTTTGCACCTGTGTTCGCTTTGGAGTTAGGGACTGTCTTAAAATTACTAGAGTACGAAGTATTGATGATGACTGTTATTATCATTATTATTAGTATCTCTGTAAGTAGTAGTGTTTGCTGATTCTTCTGTACATCATCAGTGATGCTTGGAAGCATCAACAGATGTGCTTACGGAAATAATAATAACGGCCGCACGTTTTCTTCCAGTAATTTTGAGATGGCCCTTAACTATGAAGTGGACACAGGAGCAAAGAGAGTGATGTGCTGAAACTTAAACTTTGGCCCATAAAAGATAAAGCAAAGCAGGTTTAACTGTTTACTGTGGATATTTTCCACATAGTTTTGTACAAATAAGAGGATTCTGTTACCGAGACGGGTCTAGTACATGATCACGTAAACTTTAGCAACTTCAAATCATAATAAATTATCTCCTCTTCTGCTTAGAATGACAGATGTGGTCTGGATTGAAAGTTTAGAATCTGCACTTTCCACAAAATTTCTCATCTTGTTTCAAAGAACTATGAGTCAAACATAAATCTTATAAATTTATATGATGTTGTTTTATTGGTGATGATTGCGACTGACTTCTAAAAATGTTCTAAAACAGTTCCACAAGTCTCAGTACTTCAGTCTTTACAACTCTGTAACAGCTATTGACATCTTCTATCTTTTTGTTCTAATTTTCTGTTTTTCTTTTTCGCTCCTTAAATGTAAAGATGTAAACCGGAAGTGCTGGTATGTGACGACGAAGGGCATGCACGCCGTGGGTCAGGCCGAGGTGGTGGTGCTACTGCAGTGCCTGCCGGATGAGAAGAGCATTCCAAAGGACATTTTCAGCCACTTTGTGCAGCTCTACCAGGAAGCCCTCACAGGTAAGACAGTGCAGCTCCACCAAGGAAGCTAACGCTGATAAACAGTACGGCAAGATTTCTGTTAGGGCTGCAGTCAGTGACTGTGTGGATCATATGAACATTATAGAGGCTTTTTAAATGAAACAGTAGAAGCCATATCGCCCCCTACGCTTCCTGTAGTGTATTACAGTCTGTCAGAGTGACTGTGTGGATCATATGAACATTACAATTAATTATGTTATGTTTGCTGTTGTCAAGTAATGTTTGGTCTTGAAATAGTCAAGTAATTGGACAGTTTAGTTTACATTTTTGTTTTTAATGTGTTTTTCTTGGATTTGCAGCCTAAAAATTGGTTGTGTTGTCTTTAATTTATTATTAATAATAGTCTCAATAAACAGTTCATACGTCAAGCAGTGTCAAAGATTACAATGCAGTGGTTGATCATACAGAATGCAGTTGATGTGCGTGGAATCAAAGGTTTGAAAACTACTTATAACGCGACTCAGCCAATCAGATTTCAGAACTGGAGCTGTGCGATTTTTTTATTTATTTATTTTTTTTTAAAGGTGAATTGAGGCTGCTGTGCTGCCGCTCCTTGTTTTGTGCTGGAGCTGTTGTTAACACAGTGTCAGTGCAGGTCACAAAGCGCTCATCCGTGCGTTTACGGTGTCATGTCGCGTATGCTTGGCATGACTTAGACGACAGTGACGGCTCTGGCCCGGAGCACAGTGTTCTGTGTGCTCCAAAAACACAGTGACCGATTCGGCCGGCTGCGCTGAGGGAACGTCACCCGTCTGCTCAGGTTCAGTAGCTGTCAGTTATAACTGAGCTGAGGCTGAACAGTTCAGCTTTCAGAGTGTCTTTTTTGGTGAGCTCTCTGTCTGTCTGTCTGTCTGTCTGTCTGTCTGGTTTGTAGTTATGTCTGTGCGTGCGCATATCACATTCCTATGATTTATTAAATTATATTTTGGTGCAGGAAAGACTGTGAAGTGCCTTGCCTGTAAAAGAAAAACAAATGAAACCAGTAAATATTATTGAGAGTCTCAGGCTTCATGATTCAGTTTATGATTCCTCAAGAAATAATTCGTTGTTTCATGAAATTTATATTCTGTTTATTGTATTTTTTATTTAATTGTCCCTTAACTCAGTACTAATTAATAGTTTGGTCTGTTTAGTATGTTATGTCATGTGTGACTTGGTGAAATAAAGGGGTTTTTCTGATTTTGATTCTGATTTTATTACCATCCACAAGTTTTAAATTACCTTTCATACTAATTATTTTACATGTAATATTAACTTGTAGTATGATTAAAAACGCAGATTAATATCCTTTAAACTAGATCAGGGGCCTTTAATTAAAATTCAGTCGGGTCCAGTTAGAGAAAATTTCCTCAAGCAAAGGTCCGGAACATCATAATGTCTAACTGGCATCATGATTCAGTGCCACATACTGTTTACTGAAGTAGCCTAGTTGGTATATCAACATCTTATACAGTCAACAACTGAATCTCAAATCAAATAAAGTACAATTCAGTCATATTTCAACATTTGTCAGTTTTCTCTTTTTAGAGCGTGACATAAAATAACTTCTAACCTCTCCGACTGCTGTTTCTCACCTCGTCCCCCTGTGTGCTTCACTGACTCGAGTCTCAGTGCTCATCGTAATGCACAGATCTGATTGGCTGAGTAGCGTCGTGTGTGATATTTACAACGCATGCGATTGGTCTGTGAGTCTCCCGGGCAGCTAAAGCTACCATAATGACTAGAAAAGTTACGCCGATTAAAATAGGACCACCCGGGCAAAATTAAATAATTCTCCATAGTTTATCGGTTATAGGTTCAGGTCCGCATAGGGCAGCGTCTGGGTCCGGACGCGGACCACGGTCCGCCTATTAGCGACCTCTGAACTAGACACAAAAAGGTATTTTTATTAAATATTTAAAAGATTTCGTTATTATCTGTAATTATCTATTAATAACAACTTTGTCAAGTTATGTGGCTCAAGATTTCTTCACCACTTTTCAAATATGAGGCATTGCAGATGTTTTATTATAATTTCATCATTGTTCTACAGCTTTGTTCATCATTTTTGGACACATCTAACGTTTCTTCATTTTGATTTACAGCTTTCTGATGTCCTCTTGAAAGATATAAAATTATACAGGACCAGTGAATATTACTGAGAGACTTGAGGCTTCATGATTCAGTTTGATTTATGATTCCTTAAGAAATGATTCAGCGCATCTCACATTTTAGTACCATTCAAAAGTTTGGTATTACCTTTCATACTAATTATTTATTTTATGTACACTAGTAACTTGTAATACAATAATATGTTATTGTATATATGATGTTATTGAGTTATGTTTAAAATACTGAATGCACAGAGAAACAGTTTACAGAGTAGTGGAATTTAGACAAAGCATTGGAAAATTGATTAAGACCTTTTGTTCAAGAATATTGTCCTATTTTAACTCCTCCTGTGTTTTCTGTGTTATTGTCCTGTGTAGGGAACGTGCTGAGCCACCTGGGTCACTCGTTCTTCACTCAGAGTTTTCTGGGCAGTAAGGAGCACGGAGGGTTCCTCTACATCAGCCCCACCTTCCAGTCCCTGCAGGACCTGCCCCTGCCCAACCCTCCCTACCTCTTCGGCGTCCTGGTGCAGAAGTGGGAGACCCCCTGGGCCAAAGTCTTCCCCATCCGCCTCATGCTGCGCCTGGGGGCTGAGTACAGATGTGAGTGTGCAGAATCTCTGTGTGTCGTTATGAACGGGCTTCAGTGTCGTTAACTCTTACTGCTGTTCAACAGTTACCCCCCCTGCCACCAATGGCCTCGACAGGTTTACTTATTTCATTTTGCTCTGCGTCTGGCACGGCAATAAGTCTCAGGCTCTCTGCACACAGCAGTACACTGCACACTAACATCACCACAGCTCTCAGAATCTCTCCTCACGCAGAATGTAAACTGGCTCTGGCTCTCTGTGCTTCTGTGCACTGGTTTTATCAGTCTGATAGGAAACAAGCAATTGTTAATCAAGCTTAACGCTGATAGCAGGAATTTGAATCTGCTCAACGGCTTCCAGCAGCAGTAATGCCAACCAATTGGCTCTCAGCAGCGGTAATGCTAAGCAGTCGGTACTCAGTAACAGTAATGCCAAATAATCAGCGCTCAGTAGCAGGACTGCCAACCAGTCGGCACTCGGTAGCAGGAACGCCAACCAGTCGGCACTCGGTAGCAGGAACGCCAACCAGTCGGCACTTGGTAGCAGGACTGCCAACCAGTCGGCACTCGGTAGCAGGAACGCCAACCAGTCGGCACTCGGTAGCAGGAACGCCAACCAGTCGGCACTCGGTAGCACGGCTGCCAACCAGTCGGCACACGGTAGGAGGACTGCCAACCAGTCGGCACACGGTAGGAGGACTGCCAACCAGTCGGCACACGGTAGGAGGACTGCCAACCAGTCAGCACTCGGTAGCAGGAACGCCAACCAGTCGGCACTCGGTAGCAGGAACGCCAACCAGTCGGCACTCGGTAGCAGCTGAACGCAACTAGGATGCTGCAACCCGGCAGTCAGACGCCCCATCTTAGTAACAGTAATGCCAACCAATCAGCGCTCAGTAGCAGTAATGCCAACCAATCAGCGCTCAGTAGCAATAATGCCAACCAATCAGCACTCAGTAGAAGAAATGCTAACCAATCAGCACTCAGTAGCTGTACTGCTAACCAGTAAGAACACAATAGCAGTAATGGCTAAAACATCATTATTATTATTATTATTATTATTATTATTATTTGTAGTAGTATTATTTTCATTCATTCATTTAGTTTCATTCATTTAGTTTCATTCATTTAGTTTCATTCATTTAGTTCCATTCACCCTCATTCATTCATGACACTCTCCGGGGAGCCTTCTAGTGTTCTGCGGTCCTGTTTTTGGAATTTTGGAGAAGCAGGAAGTGCTCAGGCTCCGACGCTGTTTCAGTGCAGTCTTACACGGCTCGCAGTGGAATTGAACACTGGTACATCTTAAGGGTTTGAAATAAAGCATCTCCAGCCCCTCCTTTCTGAGACGCTGCCTCCTCCGAGGTGCTTTCCGCTAAGCTCGAGCTAATCCGCAGCATGTGAAGGGCTGAATACATTAACAGCGTCCCCCTGCTGAGGTCCTCAACCTGTGAGGCTTGGCGTTGCTGCCGTTTGACTCAGTCTGAAGAATTCCCTCCAGGGCGTTGTTAGTGTGGTAGAGTGGATTCTCAGATCAGGCTCAGGCGCTTTCTTACAGCAGTTACTGTAGTGTAGTGTTATTAGTAGTTACACCGATCAGGCATAACATTCTGACCACCTCCTTGTCCACTCTATTAGACTCACCTATGTTGTTGGTCCACCTTGTAGATGTAAAGTCAGAGACGATAGCTCATCTGCTGCTGCACAGTTTGTGTTGGTCATCCTCTAGTCCTTCATTGTGGTCACAGGACGCTGCCCACAGGACGCTGTTGGCTGGGTATTTTTGGTTGGTGGACTATTCTCAGTCCAGCAGTGACAGTGAGGTGTTTAAAAACTCCAGCAGCACTGCTGTGTCTGATCCACTCAGACCAGCGCAACACACACTAACACACCACCACCACCTCAGTGTCACTGCATTGCTGAGAATTTGTGGTGTCAGGCTAACATTCAGAAAACCAAAAAAAACATGCTTAATTTGCATAATAGGCATGTTTAAAGAGGGCATATCATGTAAGACTGACTGCTTTTGAAATACGAGTTCAGTGTAGTATGTAAATATTGTTTACGTTTCAAAACAAACTTTCACTCTCCAGTTCATACAGTTCATATATGAAAACTAAACTGCAAAAACAGCCAGTTTAGAATTCTGTTGTTGTGATGTCACAAAAATCAATCCAGTCACATGTAGCCACATATTTATATTGGCTTTTTTTGTCATTTTCTTTTTTCATTTTGTCCGTCCCACAAAAATTAAACCACCTTGGGAGCCACATTTTATATGCATTTTACCATCTTGACTGTAAATATGTCTCTTTATGTGCTGATGTACTGGTATAGACTAAACATATAAACAAAAGCGCAGACTTGCTTTGCTCTGCTTTAAGCTTCAGCTCAGCTATTGCCGCTTTTCTCGCATCTCTGGCAGGAAACTTTTCGGCAAAAGTAAAATAGTTTCTTGTAAAATGTCTCTCAACGTCGACTTTTTACAAGGCTGAAGTCGCTTCTCATTCGCCAGCTTCTTGTTCCAATTTTCCCATTCCACCTTAAATGGTGCCTGAAGCGGCAGAATGTAACTGCTGCACTATTTAAGGTGGAACGGGAAAATTCAAACAAGCTGGCGAATGAGAATCTGACTTCAGCCTCGCGACTTTTTAGTGTTTGTCAGTTTCTCATTGCAGATTAAACGTATCAGGAAACCAGCTGGAGTGATTATAAACACTAATCAGTCCATTCATCTCCAAATTATTGATGTTCGTCTTAAATCTCTCTCTTTGCCGTTTCGTTAGCTACTATCCAGGCGAGACTGTTGTCTGTGTTGCTATGGTGACCAGCAGTCTGTGTTGATCTTCAGGGTTAAAGGGTGAATTAGCAGTTCTACGTTAACTCCAGAGTTTAAGACCATTTATTGTTAAACTGTGTTGAACGATCAGCAGAGCTTTATTTTACTGTAAAGGAGGATTATTTTATTTTTACCTACAAATCTAATTCAGCTGTGGAGCCACAACAGGGCAGTAAAAGAGCCCTGGTCTAAAGGATAAAGAGAGATTGAAAAATGTCATGTAAAAGGGAGTTATGACTGTTTTATGAGTGGACCTCAGGGAAAAATATAAAAAGCAAGAGAAAATGTAAGAAATGGGCCCTTAAAATAACTAGTATCTGACTGATGCCATCACCAGCGCAGTCATGCTTCCACCAGGCAATGCAGTCTTATGGCATTTGGACCAAAAATAAATATTGTTGTTGTTGTTGTTGTTGTTGTTGTTGTTGTTGTTGTTGTTGTTGTTGTGCTTTTACATCTTTTTTGTAAAATCGTGGTGCAAAAAACATTATTTTGTATTTTTTCACGCCGTAGTTTTTGTGCTACAGTGCTGTTCCTTGTGTGAACTGTAAAGCAGCTTATTGTAAGCAGCTCATTTTCTTTTTGTTTTGCAGTCTACCCCTGCCCTCTGTTCAGCGTGCGCTTTAGAAAACCTCTGTTTGGAGAAACTGGTCATACCATCATAAACCTGCTGGCGGTAAGAGAGTTCATAGGTCATTCTGTCCTTCTCATGAAGACTGCCTGTTTTTAGTGATTTATTATTATCTGTCTTTCTTCTGAAAACTTCTTCCAGGATTTCCGGAACTATCAGTACACGTTACCGGTGGTCAGAGGGCTGGTGGTGGATATGGAAGTGAAGAAGACCTGCATTAAGATACCCAGCAATCGCTACAATGAGGTGAATGGAAGTTTTCCACAGTGCACGAGGTACAGTACTGTGCAAAAGTCAGAGACCCCCCCTTCATTTATTTAATTTCCAGCCAAAACAGCCACTAAGCACACGCTTTACAATTTCGGGAGTTCATAAAACGATTATGAACTACAGAGAAAATGGGGCTCATAACAACCACCTGGAAGAGCTGGTCGACCCCAAAACTGCCCCCATCAGATAAACAGCACTTAAAGCTTTCATCTCTGAGAGAGAGGAGAAAATCAAGCTGCTTCAGATCTGAAAACATCCACAGGTGTTTCTGTCCATCCTTCCACTGTGAGAAGACGACTCAGCGCTGTGGGTCTGAAAGGATGTGTAGCTGTCAAGAAGAACCTCACTGAGAAAAGGAGACGGACACATCAAACAAAGAAGCTGAACGATGGACTGACCACCCCAGAGTCCAGACCTCAACACCTCTGAATGTGTTTGATTACTTCAGAAAATGATCAACCAGCTTCTAAGACTGAACTTTGGAGGTGTGTCTGCAGATTCTTTGAGGAACTGAAAGTGAGTCTCCTGAAAAGAATGGAAGCTGGAATAAAGGTGAAGAGTGACTCACTGACACTCAGACAGCTGATCTTGGATTTAGTTGTTGAGGCTTCTGTAGAATTTTCTGCTAAATGTGTTCCCCGTTTTCTTGACGCTGAAAAATGAGGGTGGTCTCTGATATTTGCACAGCACTGAACCTAATTAGGAGGACAGGAAGGTCAAATAGGAGGCGAATATATGAAGTCGTTTGTTTTGATGTCGGCTTTGTCCTGAGTGTCTAAATGATGCTTTGGTCTGGAAGGCCCTGCTTTAACGTGCCTGTCTGTTTCAGCTCATGAAGGCCATGAACAAGTCCAACGAGCACGTGCTGGCTATGGGCGCGTGCTTTAACGAGCGGGCGGACTCGCATCTCGTCTGTGTGCAGAACGATGACGGAAACTACCAGACGCAGGCCATCAGCATTCATCACCAGCCTCGCAAAGGTGGGTCACACTCAGGACACTTCAAAAGAAATTTAAACAGCTTTATAGCTCAGGATCGGCCATTAGTGAGTATATTAAAGTCAATATATGCAGTACTTAGAAAATTTATTGATTTATCTCAAAACACACTTTTTTGCTAAATATGCCCCTAATCGTAGAATGACTCAGAGCTTCTAGGACAACTGTTAATCTCTTGGCAGCCTTCCTGGACATGCTGGACTCTGTCTGGATTCTTTTTCTGGTCCTCCTCCTTGTTTCTACACTCATTGTCCATTTTATCAGCTCCACTTACTATATAGGTGCACTTTGTAGTTCTACAGTTACAGACTGTAGTCCATCTGTTTCTCTGCATACTTTGTTAGCCCCCTTTTACCCTGTTCTTCAGTGGTCAGGACCCCCATGGACCCTCATTGTGTCCACACCGTATCCACTCACTGTCCTCTCCTACCTTGTCAGTCCACCTTGTAGATGTAAAGTCAGAGACGATAGCTCATCTGCGGCTGCTCAGTTTGTGTTGGTCATCCTCTAGTCCTTCATCAGTGGTCACAGGACGCTGTTGGCTGGATATTTTTGGTTCTCAGTTCAGCAGCGACACTGAGGTGTTTAAAAACTCCTGCACTGCTGTGTCTGATCCACTCAGACCAGCACAACACACACTAACACACCACCACCACGTCAGTGTCACTGCAGTGCTGAGAATGATCCACCACTCAAATAGTACCTGCTCTGTGAGGGTCCATGGGGGTCCTGACCACTGAAGAACAGGGTAAAAGCACAGGCTAACAAAGTATCAGAGAAACAGATGGACTACAGTCTGTAACTGTAGAACTACAAAGTGCACCTATATAGTAAGTGGAGCTGATAAAATGGACAATGAGCGTAGAAACAAGGAGGTGGTCATGATGTTATGCCTGATCGGTGTGTGTGTGTGTGCGTGCAAATAAATGTAAACAAGCACTAATGCTCCCAGACATGTCTACTGTTACAGGATCATGAGTATTAAAGAACAACCTCAAGCAGAAACTGACCACAGTCTAGAACATGCTGGCCTTTATTCATCAAAATTGCATATAAACAAACACAGATTCATTAAAACTGTCAAACAGTGCACTGCTCCACCTGCTGGCCAGAGCTTAAATAGCTTTACAGTGTTAAAAATGCATATGAGATGAGTGTTATTGAACTGGGTAAGCTGTGTTTTTATAAGCTATCAGTGATATAAAGCTAAAGTATAAAACTACAGTGCAGCAGATCTTTATATTATACTCTCAATATTTGTTTACATCAGTATGCACGTAAAAAAAACAATGAATAACTGCGCAGAATTAGTATTATAGTTATTTCCTATTTTTATTGTTGTTGCTGGTATTATTGATTATGAGACAGACAGACACTTTATTGATCCCGAAGGAAATGTAGTAAAATGCTGATAAATTTGACGATTTAACTGCAAATCAAGCATTGTTCCTATTTTTATTGTTATTACTGATATTATTGATTACATTGATGATAAATTTGACATTTGAACTGTAAATCAGGCATTTTTCCTAGTTTTATTATTATTACTGATGTTATCGATTATATTGATGATAAATTTGATGATTTAATTGCAAATCAGGCAGTTTTCCTATTAAACAGTGGTTAAACTGTTGCACTCAAATTTATTCACACTTCTACTGGACGTGAGAATGGTCATACAGTTATGGCAAAGATGAAATGAATAAATAGTATCTAAAAAAAGTGATTTTAGAGGAATCTTGTTGATCCATTCATCATGAAATGTGCACACAATTTTGTTCAGATGATGTAGAAAAAATAAATTGACAGTGGAGATGAGCTCAGGGATGAATAAGACCAGTGACTTGGCTTTGCTTGTTCTGCTCTTCTTCTGTTACGGGCGCCTGCATTTGTTTATATCAGTGTGCACATAAAAATAAATACGATGAATGACTGTGTGCAGTTATTAGTGTGATTTTCTGTTTGTTTGTTTTTTTTGTTAATATTGACATTATTGATGATATTGATGCTAAATTTGATGATTTAACATGCAAATCAGGCATTTTTCAGGTACTTGAACTGTTACACTCAAATTTACTTGTACAGATACAACAAAGATGAAATTGATAAATACCAAAATCAGTGTTTTGTCGGTGAAATTAGGACGTCATCGCTGTCCAAAGAAAAACAAGTATCTATAAACTTGTAACTTTACAGGAGAGGGCTAAAACATGCTGAACTTTCAATATAAAGAGGTTTTTGGAGATGGTCATCACAATATGCTCAATGATGCCTAAGGGCAGTCGACTTTGCTTTGTTTGTCCTGTACAGCTGAGTAAGTTTAGCTCGTTCTTCTGTGTTCCAGTTACGGGCGCCTGCTTCTTTGTGTTCAGCGGAGCTCTGAAGGCCTCGTCGGGCTACTTGGCGAAGACCAGCATTGTTGAAGGTACCTCTAAAGCTTTTCGAGGGAATGTAGGTCAACTCATCCCTTCGGAATACTGTCTAAACTAAGCATAATGTCCTATTAACTCGTTTACGCTTAGGACACCGACTGAGTTGTACTCACTCTTGCCTCAGACAGTTGTGCAGGATCAGGTTCAGAAATGGAGCCAATATCTTTTAACAGTTGATCTACAGTGAAGTGTGGATGTTAGAACGAAGGCGCTTATTGGAGTCTGTCTGGTATGTATGTGGGTTAAAAATCCACTGTAGGCTGTGATTCTCCCCACAGTTAAAGGGCAGCGATGTGAAGGTGGAGTAAACTCAGTAATACACAGCCTACAGTGGATTACTGCTCATATACAACAGCAGCCCTGAAGATTGGTGCGCAGACTGATGGTCACCATAGCAACAACAATCGTTTCGCCTAGCTAGTAGCTAACGAAAAGGCAAAGAGAAAGATCGAACATCGATAATTTTGAGACTTAGATAATCTGAGACTTATAGATTTGCGTTTATAATCACTCCAGCTGGTTTCCTGATACGTTTAAACTGCAATGATAAACTGAGAAACACTAAAAAGCCGCAAAGCTGAAGTCAGTTTCTCATTCAGATTCTCCCGTTCCACCTTAAACGGTGCAGCAGTTACACTCTGGCACCTCAGGCACCGTTTAAGGTGGAACGGGAAAATTGGAACAAGAAGTATATTAAATCAGGTGTCAGAATTGTTAAAAAAACAGTCAGTATTCTCTGCTCTGAAACGCTGGGGGCGTGGCTGCTTAAGGCGCTGAAACCACGCCCACTCACAGGAAAAGTTCGGTCTCTTCAGCTTTGTGTTCACCAGAATGTAACTGCTGCACCATTTAAGGTGGAATAGGAAAATTCTAACAGCAGAATTTTTAAACTGATTTTTGTTTTTTTTGTTTTTTTTTATTTACTAACGCTGTAGTGTTGGGCGAGCGGTCATGAGGTCATGAGGTCAGAGGGCAATGGTTTCATCCTGAACACAAAAATGCTGAAAAACGTTAAGTCTAACTCCACAATTCAGTACTACACAGTTCAGTCTTTTCACATATAAAGTGTTTAGAAACAAAACTCTGAGTTTATTTTACACAGACTTTTTAAAAACAATATTTACCTTTCTTATACAATTGTAAATTAATACTTATAATATCTTATTACTGTTGAATTTTATCTCCTGTCTGTAAAGCTTTGAGTTGCCACTGGCATGAAAAGTGCTATATAAATAAAAATCATTATTATTATTATTATTATTATTATTATTATTCTTTATTACCTATAATTTTAAGTGCAGTTCAGAATACATCCAGTAGGTGGCAGTGATGTATTGATGTATACGGGCGAAAAGGAGCTAAAATCAGCTGTGGTGTGAGGGTGGAACGATTTTGACACATGCAGAAAAATCAGATATGAAATTTGTGTAAATGTAAAGCTGTTATGCGGATTTCTCTCTCTCTCTCTCTCTCTCTCTCTCTCTCTCTCTCTCTCTCTCTCTTTCTTTCTCTTTCTCTTTCTCTATCTTTCTCTTTGTCTCCCTCTCTCTCTCTCTCTCTCTCTCTCTCTCTCTCTCTCTCTCTCTCTCTCTCTCTTTCTCTTTCTCTTTCTCTATCTTTCTCTTTGTCTCCCTCTCTCTCTTTCTCTCTCTCTCTCTCTCTCTCTCTCTCTCTCTCTCTCTCACTCTGTCTCTCTCGCCAGTAAGAGTATAGTGGGTGGAGAGGGGGTGGGGCTTATGCTGTGAACACACCCACACTCATGATTGGCTTTTATCTTTTTATTAGTTTTAGGGTGCCTGTCCATCTGGCTTTTATAAGTTTTGCGCCAGGCGTAAAGACTAATACAGCTGATACAGAGTTTAGAAAGCGGTTTAAAAGGGGTCGATCTAAAACATGGTCACTCATCAATGACCATAAAGCTTTTTTCAGTTTTTAAGACAACATTGTTTTTTCATTACCCTGTTTCATTAAAAAGCATAAGTACGGAAAATTAATAATATAGTAATTATTATTATTATTATCATTATTATTATTATTATTATTAGCTGATATTGAATGATATTTAATCACTTGGTGCATTAATACAAAATTCAGTTGATGTGTTCTCTCACATACACAGAGATTATGGTTCTTCAGTGGTTCTTTATTAAAGAAAACCATGAACACTCAAAGAACCCTTTGCACGATTAAAGCGTTCTTCAGATTGGTGGAGAATGTGCTGTACATGGTTCTATGTAGAACCTCTTTGAAGAAGCATTCTATTATTGTGATGTCAGGCTTGTTACAATAGAAGAATGCTTTTTGGTGCTATATAGAACCCTTTTCAAAAAGGTTCTGTATAGAACCATCTACAGCACATTCACTGTTAGTCTGAAGAATGCTTTATGCAAAGGGTTCTTTGAGTGTTCATGGTTCTATATAGAACCTTTTTCTTTATGGAACCGTAATTATGTGTGTAGAAGTTAATGAAATATTTTAAGCTGACTGATTTTGGCTCAGCCAGTCAGACTTTAGACCTGTTCTAGACTCTGTATGTGTGTGTTGCAGATGGAGTGATGGTGCAGATCACAGCAGAAACCATGGAGGCTCTGCGTCAGGCTCTGAGGGAGATGAAGGACTTCAGCATTGTCTGTGGAAAGGCTGACCAGGAGGAGAACCAGGAGCACGTCCACATCCAGTGGATAGAGGACGACTTAAACTTCAACAAGGGGTAAGTGATGAGTGATTGTTATAGGGATGGGACGACCTGAGAATTTGCCATCATCATATCACTGCCCAAAATGATTGCAGTTTTCAGTAGAATGACGATGTTAAAATATACAGAAAAAGATCAAAAAAACAATACAAACTGAAAAGGTTTAATTACAGACGTTACACAGACGGACCTTTTATTTAAGTAATATTAAGTTAAGTTACCCTTTATTAGTCCCACAACGGGGAAATTCACCATCATTTGACCCATCTGTGCGTTGAAACACACACACTAGTGAACACACACAAACACACTAGGGGGCAGTGAGCACAGTAACCCAGAGTGGTGGGCAGCCCTATCCACGACTCCCGGGGAGCAGTTGGGGGTTAGGTGCCTTGCTCAAGGGCACCTCAGTCATGTCCTGTCAGCACAGGGGATCGAACCAGCGACCTTCTGAGTTGCCCCAATCAGTAAGTTAAATAAAAATTGTAACACAAAAAAAAAAAAAATCAACATTTGAATATAAAACTATCCCAGAACTGCTACTGTTACTGTTCAGACGTTAACCAGGTTAACGTGTTTTTGCTGTTCAGGCTGAAAGCACGTAAACGTGTGTTTTACTGTTCCGGGGCCAGATTTACGAAAGCGTTCTTAAGAAAAAAACTTGTGAAGGTTCTTAAGACAAACATTAAGAAGTTCAGAAGAATGTTCTTAAATATTCTCGAACTTAAGTTGTCAAATATTCTCTTTAAATAATCTGTTATTTTCTTAAGAAAATCCTCACGTTTACATGCAGCCTGATATTCTCTTAATAATCCGGCTAACAGCTCAATCAGTATAGAATACGTCCATGTAAAAGTCGGAATCGACTAGTCCGATTGAGGCCATTTGGAATACAGTTTCTATCCAACCGAACGAGGTGTGTAATCCTGTAAATAATCTGTTAAATAGTAGAATAATATCGGTGTAAACGCCTGTATCTGATTACATTCCCTATCGGAAAGTTTAAGTCCGTTCTGATCATGTTCGTCACGTCATAGAAAAGTTTATACCGTTCAACATGGCGGAGCAGAAACTGGTCTGCAGAGGAGACGAAGTTTATGCTCTGATCTTTAAAAGACAGCGGTGGGACGGATTGTTGAGTAGAGTGAGAATATAAACACCTCAGTCTTAATCTATAACTGGAATGTATTCAATCGGATTGGAGAAAATCTTTGCATTTGTTTTCTTATGTAGGTGTTGCATTTGACCATGTACCACAAATGACACAAGATACATTTTGAATTTGTATTAACTGAGGAGCAAAATTAAGGAAAAAGCAGATCATCGAACCAAGTGTTTAAAAAATTTGAATCTAGAGGTGCAGCAGGACGAGGAGCAGCAGAGGCAGCGTCATTGATGAATTTGTCTGAGACGAGTGTGAGTCTGTCGTAAGGTTAAACATTTAAGAACATAATATTTTCAGGAATATCACTCGTTCTTAGAATCATTTCTAAGAGATTAGTTAAGAATTAAGAGAATTATTAAGTTTTTTGAAGAATAACAATTTCTCGTAACTTTTTTCTTAAGAATGAAGAGAAGAAAAAACACAAGTTTAAGATTTTCTTTTTTAAGACACTTCGTCGGATTTACGAAACGCTTTCTTAAGAAAAACTTGCGAAGGTTCTTAGGAAAAACACTAAAGTTCATAATGTTCTCAAATGCAGTTCTCGAAAAAAAAACGTAAGAAGTTCTTAAATATTTTCTTTAGATAATCTCAATTATTTTCTTGAGATTTTCTTAAAAAATGTACCATAAACAGCCCGAGATACTTCTTTAATTTGTATTAACTGTTATTTCTGTTATTAGTTTAATCCTCTCAGACGAGCAAAATGGAGGAAAAACATCAAACCAAGTGTTAAAAAAATTAGCAAACAAGAACTAGAGGTGAAGAAACAGCCAACAGGAAAAATCCTCATTGGAAAATATGATAATTGTGGGGTGGCAGCGGAAAGCAAGGGACGAGGATGAGCAAGAGCGGATAAATTGATAAATTTAGACGCTTCTTAAGACAAAAGTTGAGAAAAGAAAATAAGAAGTTATTTTACACTTTTTCTTAAGAATGAAGTTAAGAAAAAAACACAGTTAAGAAGATTTCCTTTCGTAAGACGCTTTCGTGAATCCGGATTATTTAAGAATGGTCTTTGTGCGAAGACGCTCTCGGGAAACCAGCTCAGGCTGTAACTTTCTAAACATGCGTCTGCTGTGTTCTTTGGTTTTCTCCTGTTCCCAACCAGAGTTATCAGCCCCATTGATGGGAAATCTATGGAGTCCATCACTAGTGTTAAAATCTTCCATGGCTCGGAGTACAAAGCCAACGGGAAGGTCATCCGCTGGACAGAGGTGCAGTATTTCACTTCTCGTTCAGTCTGTTACGAATGTGTTAAAGATCGTTTAAGTACCGACATTTATTTCCTTTTTAAATGATTCTATATATGAAGAGATCTGTTTGCACTGTAGACCAGTTTCACAAAGTTTCTGTATATTTATGATATACAGTCATATGTGAATGTTTGGGCGTCCCTGGTCAAATGACATTTTGCTGATTTTATGAAAATAAGTCAGCAAATAAATAGTAATTGTGCACTGAAGTGAGTCCTATTTAATTGTTGTTCACACAGCAGGTAAAAGTGCCATATCTTTTAAATGTGATCTGTATGCGACATCAGCCTGAACAGATCAGCTCCTAAACCGACCCACATGAACCGACCCCAAGAACGCCAGTCGCTCCCAGAGGATCAGCTTCATCTTCACCAGCATCACAGGAGCCATCATGAAGCTTCACTGACTGACAGCTGGGCTCATCACCCAGAATGTGTTGGAGCCGTAAAAAGGGCGCGGTCACTTCTTTGGTTTGCGTCCTCGGATTCTTTAAACTTGGCTTTCAGACTTGTAACTGTTCTTTGACGCTGCAGCCTCGTTCTCCTGCGGCCGCGTTCGGACAGTTCTTTAGGAATCTCTTCAAACACGGAGGGTTTTGGATTAATCTCTTCTAATGTTTTGGTACAGAAACATCAGCCTAAATGTTTGAGTTTCAGCAGCGCGAAATTATGACGAATGTGGAGCTGGATTGACGTAGTCGCATTGCCGCAGATCAGATACGTATCGGATTTCAGTACCACATATGAAAGCATCTCAAATCAGAACTGAGTGTGTTTATCTGTCCACACTGACACACAGACACACATCTGTGTCACATATGAAGAAAAAGATTTGGGCGACTTTTACCTGCTGTGTGAACAAAGCCTTATTCTCACTTAGGAAATCCACAGAACGGCCTTCCGCCCAATGACAGCTGGGATAGGCTCCAGCACCCCACCGCGACCCAGAAGGATAAGCGGTCTAGATGATGTATGTATGTATGTATGTAAATCCACAGAATGTGTTGTTAGAGCAGGTTTGTTCAAACTTTTGCATATGACTGTATATTGAAGTGAGTGAGTTTCACACATACAAGATATTTCAATATTGCGTCATTATTATGCATCAGCTGTTATTCTTTCCAGATACTCATATCTGAAACTGTTACGAGATAAACAGCATTGTGAAACGAAACTCTTCATGTAGTGTTTTCCTTTTCCTCCTCCTTGAGCTTTGAGAATTCGTGTCTTTTCTTCAGGTGTTTTTTCTCCAGAGTGATGACCAGCCCAACGGTCTGAGTGACCCAGCCGACCACAGCCGCCTCACTGAGAACGTGGCGAGGGCGTTCTGTATGGCCCTCTGTCCTCATCTCAAATTACTCAAGGAGGACGGCATGGCCAAGCTGGGACTGAGGGTCACACTGGACTCAGATCAGGTGAGGAGAGACGTGGGCGTCTTTTTTGCCTGTATCCCACACCTGCTTCTACTTTATTGTCCCATTTGTGTTTTTTATGTACCCAAAGCAAATTTATCTACCAAAACGAATTCATTTTTAATTGACCACTGGAATGCGGAATGTATGGACTGGGGAAACTTTGATGATGTTTTCATGCTAAAATAAGCTATATGATTATAATTAGAAAAAAAGAAAAATTATGTTTTCCATAATATGGCCCCTAAAGTCTGTAGTCGTAGCCAATTTATGTGTGTGTGTGTGCGCACACGTGCATGTATGTATGTATATCACTGTTGTCAGAACCTTGTATCTCCAAAATGGTAACTTTACAGGAGAAGGAAAAACCTACTTTACTTTCAATGCAAGACAATAGAACCAGGATTTTTTCCAAGTAATTTTGTGCTGTTTTTTAATTATTTTTTTTTGTCCATTCATCATGTAATTTACCCACCATGTAAAGGGCAACAGACATTTTCAAATTATGTCAAAAAAATGACAAAAATAAGCATGTGTATAATTTTTAAACAAGTTTTATGAGAAATAACTATTTTTAAAACCAAATGCAGTGTTTTTGGAAGATTTTTAGAAAATACAAAGGGTGAAGTCATACTAATAAATAAGAAATATAAATATATAATAACAATAATAAGAATAATAATAATAAGACGGCAGAAATCTGACTTTTAAATAAAAGCTGGGTACTTGTTCTCTTAAAAGGGTTGTTGTTGTTCTTCTTTTTATTTATTTATTTATTGTTATTGCAGGTGGGCTACCTGGCGGGCAGCAACGGTCAGCCGCTGCTCCCTCAGTATTTGAGTGATTTGGACAGTGCGCTGATCCCGGTCATCCACAGCGGAGCCTGCCAGCTGAGCGAAGGTCCAGTGGTCATGGAGCTCATCTTCTACATCCTAGAGATCATCTCCTAAGAGCAGGTTCTCCGTCCTGTCTCTCCTCGCCTGCCTCTCTCTCTCTCTCTCTCTCTCTCTCTCTCTCTCTCTCTCCCTCTCTCTCTCCCTCTCTCTCTCTCTCTCTCTCTCTCATTTGCACTTCAAAGAGCCTGAAAGCTGTGCTGGGAGATTAAACAGAAGCAGCAGCATTTCTCCAGACCACCTATGCACCATCTCCTCCACAGTGCACCTCCATCGGGGCCACGGCTGCAGCCCCTCAGAACGCGGTGCTTTGTTTCTTCTCCACTGTGGAAAATCTGAGGTCATGCTGGGTCGAAATTGGAGCAGAAGGATTTTTCCATCTTTCTAAAGCCTCGTTGTAGCAAGCAAAGGCTTACAGAGGTCACAGAGGTCACGATGCTGGGTCCAAATGGGAACTTAGGGCTGCACAATACAGGCAGAATGTAAGGTTTAGACTCCTGAAGTCGTGCGTCGCGCCCATGTTAGGAGCTCCGGGTCTGAGCAGGTTTTCTCTATGAGGAAAAATGAGTGGCGTTTTGGAAAATCGCTGCCGTCAATCCCTGCGGAACGGTGGCCGAGAAGACCCAGCAAACTGCAAATAAAAAATGAGCTGCAAACTCAGAAAGCACTTTTATCAACATGACTACATAGGAGCTGCATTGTACACACACACTGCAAATACAGAAGCACACGCAACATCAAAAACACTGATAATCCAGTCACAACACAGCAGAGGGGATTCTGGAGGACACTCAGAGGACGGAGCCACCCAGACTTTTAAATTCTGTGCAGCACAAACGTTAACCAGTAAAAGTAAGTTAATTTTATTTGAGCAGATTACTGACGTCACTGTATGGTAATAGGGATTATCTGTAGAGTGTAACTGTAAACGTTTAACTAGTAACACCAGATTAACCACCACAGCACAGCTACGACACTGCAGATAGCGAACCAGCCAGCCAGGTTAACCACAAACTCGGGATGCGAGTGTCCGAGTGGTCTGATCTGCTTCTGTCAGTGATTTTACATCATAAATATTCCATCTACTTTGAGCTCTTTGAGCCTTCCAGAGACATTTCCGCTGTGTTGTGACTGGCTTTGCCGTGTTTTCCTCATTTGCGGTGCCTTTATGAAATGTGGCTCTGATGTCATGTTGATGAAAGTGTTTTCTGCGTTTTGCAGCTCGTTTTTATTTGCAGTTTGTTGGGTCTTCTCAGCCACCGGGAAACAAAAAAGGTTCCGAAGCTGAAAGGTTTTACCGTTTGGACACTGTTCCTGCAGGCTTTTCCAGCTGCACACTGACATCATCAGACTGACCTCACCAAAATACCCCACAGATACCAGTAAGCTCTGTCTAGTGTGGGTGTTAGAGGCGTGTGGCAGTTCTAGGCTGCAGTTTAAGTAGCTGGTGTTGGTTTGTAACCACGTTGTAGACTAGCTTTCACATGACTTCATGTCAGAGTGCAGGAGCGTTAGCTTGTCTGCAGCGTGGATGTAGCATCATTGGTATTTTGACTCCTTAAAGCGTTTTTGTTTACCACAGGATGGAGGTAACTTTTGAAAACGCCATTCATTTCCCCCACATAGAGACCAGCTTAGACCCTGAATTCCTAATATGAGCATAACAGCAACTTCAAAATGCTTCAGAGGTCTATTTCAGTTACATTGCTACATGTTGCAACTGCAGTGTATTAAAGTGACACTGGTGAATTAAATAATGTGACATAAAGACCGGCCTGCGTAATTCTGACCAAAATAATTAGATGAATATTTATCAGAACACTCACAGAAACTCATGTGGAACTGTGATTAGTCAGTAAAACATAAAGCCAGTTTGGCAGACCTAGATTAAGCTTAAATCTAGACTAAGAAGGATTTCTCGTAGTGATTCACCCTTGGTGTTGCGGTTTAGTCCAACACTAGGCTTAATCTGTGTCTGGACCTTACTGACGCTAAGGGATGAATTTCAAAATTTCTGCGTAATCCAGTGTTTGAGATGTAATCAGAGTGATTCAGAGTGGTTTGGTGTGAAATGGTTCAGATGTCTTTACAGTGGTGGTGATAGGAACCAGGGGTCGCCATGACTACAACACAAATATAGACATTTTATTTACTATCCAGAACCACCAGTGAACCTACATGAGTCTTCTGAGTTTATATGGAATGTTGGTGATGGAAAATAGTGGAAAATCTGAAATAATAAGTTTTCTTTGGGGACTATTTTTGCCTAATAACACCCTGCATATTACGTATCCCTCCACCATGAATAGATTTTTAAGTACATTTTAGGCCAAAATCTTCTCAAACTATCGTAAAACAGTGTCTCAGACATCAGGCAGTGAATTCATAACCATTTCATGCAGTAACTTTCTGTGAGGGAGCTTTTAGAGGTGGACGTCTGGTTCCTATCACCACCACTGTGAACAGTTCTGACTCGGTAAGTTTCTCTAGAACAGAGCGTTTCACACCAAACCACTCTGAACGACTCTGTTTACATCTTAACTACTTAATCATGCAGGATAGTAATGTAATTGTAATGTCAGTGGTGTTTTACCGATATTTGAGGCTTAATCTGTGTCTGGGAAGCTTTTAATGATTCTTTGAGGGCTTGTTTACATAGTGCAAGCCTTGGCGATGCCAGAATTGATTGATTAACAGACGATATATTGTGCAGCCCTAATGGAAACTCTCCTAACAGGCAGGCAGGAGACCCAGAATGAAAGACTGAGACAGAGCAAGAAGTTTCCTTTCTGCAAGGATTCCTTTAGATTCTAGTGCAGTGCCTGGAGCAGCTGTTCGGCAGGAGACCAAGGATAAACTCCTCGGAGCTTCGGTCTCACCTTTTAGCTTTACAAACCACCAGATGCTTTATTTCACCAGTGCGGAGAACATGGACCTTGTGTGTGTTTTTTTTGTTGTGTTTTGTTTGTTTCCCAAGACTCAATGCTCCAAAGCTGAAAAGATGTAGCTTCTCTCGATGCAAACATCAGACAGGACCTGGAAGACGAACGCTTTGCACATTCTGGAACGAATGTGCCGCATGTACACTTTATTTATGGAGTTACGTTACTAACGGAACGCTGCTGCAGAGCGGATCGGCCCAACTGACCCAGCTGACGCCACCTTACCGTAAGATCTGATGGACGTTTTTCGAGAGTTCTTCAGGAATTCAGCCGGGAAACAACACGCGACAATGAGTTTTACCTACACGGAAGATTCTGCTTTAGTGCAAATGGATTCGAGTTGTCGAAACAGTGGAACGGTCCAGATTACAAGACTATTATCAGACTATTATGAGTCGGGCAGAGGCTCCCCAAACTCCTCTTTGGGATAATTCATTCGACACCCATCCATCTCCCCTCATCAGAGCAGCTCATGTCTGTATGATTGCCATCCAAAAAGAACACTAATTTCCCTTTCATTAAAGAGATTATATGAGAAATAGACTAATAATTTGCGATGCAGTGCACTGGAAATTAAGCCATTTTGAGGAAAACAGAAGGACAGCGATCAGAACACTGCCGTGAAGGATTCAATAGCCTTCAAGAGGACGTGGACGAACAAGCCCTGGATAATCAGACGATTGGTTGATGTGTAGATACCTTGCCCTTTGTTAATTAGCGTAGCCTACAGGGTAAAAATGAATATTGGCTTCTCACGATGTTTAAATCTTAATGATGACTCTGTGATTATATTACATTTCAGGCAGCAGAAACAAACTCCTTTTGCAGCTGCAGCTGTCATACAGAATCGTTTACCTCCCAAGTTTGTGTTCCTGACTCGCAAAGGTGAAAAAGGCTCATCCTCCAAAAAAGATTCACACACAATGGAATTTGCTTTACTTTTGCTTTGCATTGATTTCTCCCTTGCAGTGGAGAAAATGGTCACTGAGTGAGTTTACATGCGCTTAATAATCCAATCATGATCGAATTTCTGCAGTTACCTGATTGTTCAAATGGTCATGTAAACAGTACACTTCGATCTAGAAATCTGATTAAGAAATCCAATAAAGAGGATAGATTTTAGCTCAGTAATCAGATTTCTCAGTGCACGTAAGCTCTTACTCTGATTTCTTTCGGATACCGGAAATAAGCGAGCAGCGTGGCCGCGAGGCGCAGCAAAACACCTTTGGAGCGACACTAAAACCAAATACATTCTTGACGAAATGGGGAATTTAAATATTCTTCATCTTCTAGATGAAAAATGTTCATATTTTCAGGTAAAGTGGCGTAATGTATTTAAAAAAAAATAATAATAATTTTTTAAAAAATCTGCGGCCCGAAGTTTTACATTACATTTACATTGAGTCTTATTCTGTGAGTTTATTGGCTGGTTGTAAAGCAGAAATCTGATTACTGTCTGACTCATGTAGACCTGGAGTTTCACATTATCTGATGACTCAAGTGCATATAAACACATTGATCAGATTACTGACAATCTGATTTTCTGCAGTGATCGGATTATTAAGTGCATGTAAACAAACTCATTGACAACCAGATGTTAGCCCTAGGGCTGCACGATATGGGAAAATACCGGTATTGCGATTATATTGCTACATATTGCAGTCGCGATACAACTGATAGAATTGCAATATACTGAAGAACCCAGAATCCTGCATTTGTAGTGCATTAGTTATGTGGATTTATATATCATAAACAGTCATGATTCATTTTTACAGCCTCTCTTCATCCCTTAGAACTAAAGAGGCTGTTTTTGTTACTGTGCCTTTAAGACTGATACCTGTAAATGAGCTCTGTTCTGATTGGCTGCTCTGTATTGTATCTCTTTCAAAAAGCGGAGCTGATGCTTATAATCCAGCATGAATGGGCGGAGCTAAACTGCTGTAGGCTGAATAGACCGGTATATGTAAATCTGTTGGGTTTTATGACAAAATGCTGTTTTTGCAGCTTAGTTTGTACATTTTGACTGAGGAGAAAAGAAAAATGAAAGGAAAATTAGTTTTTTCATGATATTGGCCCTTTAAACACACAGGTGAATCAAAAATGCAGCCTGGTTAAAGATCAATATGCATTATATTGATCCAGATGTTTTACTTTTGTTAAATTACATGAATATTCATTGGTCAGATGCTCACAGCACACAGTAAACAAACACTGTGATTGGTTCAAGGGCCCAGCTACGATATCAGTATTGCGAAGACTAATATCGCGATATATACGATATATAGCAAACGATATATTGTGCAGCCCTAGAAGGCTCAACGTCCAAAAGGGAGCTGGTTTACCTTCCCTGTGGATGTGTTTATAAAGCACCACTGTGGACTATTTATTAAAAACAGGGGAAATGTGTTTAAAGTCTGTTCACTAGTGGGAAAGTGGTGAACTTGTCACAAATTATGAATTGTGGATTCCAAAGGTTTGACCTGAACCCACTAAACTAAACCATAGAAACCGTTTAAAGCGAAGGAATGCTGTGACATTGACAATCAAATTGTGGTCAACTTCATGATTTGAGCCAGAGAGTCTCTGCAAGTCATTATTCTATTCATGCTTCACCCACAAATGATGTTTTCACAGCAGCTGTTGGACAAACTGTGGTGAGTCGCTGTGTAACGTTGTTTCTTAACGTTTAGTGCTGCTGAGCTGGACTGTGTTGATGCTAATTGGAACCAGGCAGATTCGCTTGATTTACTGTTTTTTTACCAAATAATTATATTTAGAAATTGGAAACATGTTGTGATTATTTTGATGAGTCGTGTTCTACAGTTTATTAGTTTGAATTGGGTTTTTACCAGCCTTCTGTAAAGCCTGTCCAACCTAGCAACAGTAGCTATGAAAGAACACATTTGTGGGTGGAGCCTGGATCAGTTATTTTATGGTTTGCAATTTAACAAAAATCATAACCGACGGCTTTTGATGTTCAGCTTCGTCAGATGACCTTCACTACTGAGAGGTTTCTGCCAATACAACCAGTGTAGACACTTAGATTGGCAGAGCACTTCAAACGAACGACATCTCAGAGCAAAACAACGTCTTTTTAACGAAAACGATGCAGCGGTTGGAGTTCGTTCATTCTGAGACCTCCCCCTGACTGTGATTGGTCCAAATCTGTATCATTCATTCTGAGACCTCCCCCTGACTGTGATTGGTCCTAATCCTGTATCATTCATTCTGAGACCTCCCCCTGACTGTGATTGGTCCAGATCTGTATCATTCATTATGAGACCTCCCCCTGACTGTGATTGGTCCACATTGTTTGTTCTGAGACCTCCCCCTGACTGTGATTGGTCGGAATCTGTGTCATTCATTCTGAGACCTCCCCCTGACTGTGATTGGTTGTAATCTGTGTCATTCATTCTGAGACCTCCCCCTGACTGTGATTGGTTGTAATCTGTGTCATTCATTCTGAGACCTCCCCCTGACTGTGATTGGTCCTAATCACTGTCATTCATTCTGAGACCTCCCCCTGACTGTGATTGGTCCTAATCGCTGCATCATTTGTTCTGAGACCTCCCCCTGACTGTGATTGGTCCTAATCGCTGCATCATTTGTTCTGAGAGCTCCCGCTGACTGTGATTGGTCCTAATCGCTGCATCATTTGTTCTGAGAGCTCCCGCTGACTGTGATTGGTCCTAATCACTGTCATTCATTCTGAGACCTCCCCCTGACTGTGATTGGTCCTAATCGCTGCATCATTTGTTCTGAGACCTCCCACTGACTGTGATTGGTCCTAATCTGTGTCATTCATTCGGAGACCTCCCCCTGACTGTGATTGGTCCTAATCGCTGCATGATTTGTTCTGAGACCTCCCCCTGACTGTGATTGGTCCTAATCGATGTCATTTGTTCTGAGACCTCCTCCTGACTGTGATTGGTCCCCATCACTATCATTCGTCCTGAGACCTGACTGTGATTGGTTCTAATCACTGTCATTCATTCTGAGACCTCCCCCTGACTGTGATTGGTCCTAATCACTACATTGTTTGCCCCTGAGACCTTCCCCTGACTGTGACTGGTCGGAATCTGTGTCATTCATTCTGAGACATCCCCCTGACTGTGATTGGTTGGAATCTGTGTCATTCATTCTGAGACCTCCCCCTGACTCTGATTGGTCCTAGTCTGTGTCATTCATTCTGAGACCTCCCCCTGACTGTGATTGGTCCTAGTCTGTGTCATTCATTCTGAGACCTCCCCCTGACTGTGATTGGTCCTAGTCTGTGTCATTCATTCTGAGACCTCCCCCTGACTGTGATTGGTCCTAGTCTGTGTCATTCATTCTGAGACCTCCCCCTGACTGTGATTGGTCCTAGTCTGTGTCATTCATTCTGAGACCTCCTCCTGACTCTGATTGGTCCTAGTCTGTGTCATTCATTCTGAGACCTCCCCCTGACTGTGATTGGTCCTAGTCTGTGTCATTCATTCTGAGACCTCCCCCTGACTGTGATTGGTCCTAGTCTGTGTCATTCATTCTGAGACCTCCCCCTGACTCTGATTGGTCCTAGTCTGTGTCATTCATTCTGAGACCTCCCCCTGACTGTGATTGGTCCTAATCACTGCATCATTTGTTCTGAGACTCCCCCTGACTGTGATTGGTCGTAATCTGTGTTATTCATTCTGAGACCTCCCCCTGACTGTGATTGGTTGTAATCTGTGTCATTCATTCTGAGACTCCCCCTGACTGTGACTGGTCCTAGTCTGTGTCATTCATTCTGAGACCTCCCCCTGACTGATTGGTCCTAATCACTGTCATTCATCACCTGTGATTGGTCCTAACTCTAATTGCCGCATGTCTGGCGGTAGGTTTTGTTTGGCTCTTCAGTCATTTGAAGTGCGCTGCCAGCTTTGAGAGCAGGTTGGTCTAGTTATAAGCTTACAGGCTGATTTGAATGGCGGCCCCATAGTATTTACCTCTGGCCCTGCGGCAGCAGCAGAACACTATAGATGCATTATCATATCATAGGATGGGACTAATGCTAACGCTAACACTGAGAGACTTCATGAAAACTCCTTTAGCCTAAAGCAGAGGTCTTCAAATCCAAACCTTTAATCCAGCTTTGTAATCACTCTTAGTTAATTGAACTGATGATGTAACCAACTGGCCACCTAGTATCAAACCTACCAGTGACTACAGAACTCAGGACCCAAACTGGATTTGAAGGCCTCTGCACTAAAGGATCGACGGCATTACACAGAGGTGGCATTTTGTTCCCACCGATGCAGCTCAGCACTTTTGTTTTCATTTACATTTTCTTTTGGCATTATTTCAGGCGTTTTACTTTCTGGTGTGTTTTCTTTCCTTTCTTTAAAGCTGGACACAGCAGAACTGCATGCATGACTACAAACAGGAGTGTGGTATGGTCATTATTTTTCATGAAAATGGATATGTGGCGGGTAAAAAGCAAATCTTGGTGGGGTATCATTATCATAAAGTGGGCTGGATCTGATGGAATGCTGTTAAATATTGACTTGGGTCAAAGTTTCAAATGTAAAAATGTATGAGAAGCCAAAAAAGTAACATGTACATGTTTTCTTTGTCAATAAAAGCTGACTTTATCAAAAAAAGCCCTGTAGAATATGTAAAATAAACTTCTAAAAAAATGCAGATTGTATTTGAATATACACTGATTAAGAGCCACTATTTTATAAGCTATATGTTAAATGTTCGTTGTGTTTTGTAAATATATGTTAATTCTGAAATTAATGTCTGCAACACGTTCCAAAAAAGTTGCCTCACACGGCATTAAAAACTGGCATGTTTCTGTGATGATCACCGTATGGGCTCAGGACAACTTGGACAAACTTTTGTCAATAAACACTGTTTGTCGCTGCATCTTAAATAACATTCCTTAACGAGTGATTGCAAGGACCTTAGGTATTACATCCTCTTTGGTGCATAACAGCATCAAAAGGTTCAGGGAATTAGGAGAAGTCTCGTAAAAAAGGATGAAAACTACAAATGAATGACCATGACCTTCCATCCCTCAGATGGCACTGCATTAAAAAACAGCATGTTTCTGTGATGAATATCATTACATAGGCTCGGAAATACTTTGAAAACCATTGCCATAAACACTGGTCATCACTGCTTCCACAGATGCAGGGTAAGACTGTACTGCACACAGCGGAAGTCATAACAACGTCCAGAAACGCCGCCGACTTCTCTGGGCTCGAGCTCATCTGAAATGGACTGATACTCTGTGGAAATGTGTATTGTGGTCTGACGAGTCAACCTCTCAGATAGTTGATGGAGATAATGGATGTCGTGTTCCCCGGGCCAAAGAAGAAAAGGACCTTCCAGATTGTTACCAGCGTAAAGTTTAAAATCATGCCCATGTCATGGTGTGTGGGGGGGCATTAGTGAGTAAATTGCACATCTGTATAAGCACCATTAATGCTTACACATTCTGCAACAACATATGCTGCCTTTTAGGTGTCAGTGCTCCATGTTTATTCGCCATGACAACACCAAGCCATATTCTACATGTTTTACAACAGCATGGCTGTGTAATCAGAGAGTGCTGGTGTCCCCTACTGTCTTATGAAGCTCAGAATATGACCAGGAAGAACTTGTATGGTTGCACAGCTGAAGACTTGCGTAACTGAAGAGTTACAAAAAAACCATCCGCTTTCAAAACTGGATCAGTTTGTGTCTTCAGTCCCCAAACAACTATTCAGTGCCGTTAAAAGGAAAGATGATGTAACGCAGTGTAAACATGTTCCTGTCACGACTTTTCTGGAGTCGTCAAGTTAGAAACGTTACAAAAAACATCATTTATAACAAAAATGTACACCGATCAGGCATAACATTCTGACCACCTCCTTGTTTCTACGCTCATTGTCCATTTTATCAGCTCCACTTACTATATAGGTGCACTTTGTAGTTCTACAGTTACAGACTGTAGTCCATCTGTTTCTCTGATACTTTGTTAGCCCCCTTTTACCCTGTTCTTCAGTGGTCAGGACCCCCCTGGACCCTCACAGAGCATGTACTATTTGGGTGGTGGATCATTCTCAGCGCTGCAGTAACACTGACGTGGTGGTGGTGTGTTAGTGTGTGTTGTGCTGGTACGAGTGGATCAGACACAGCAGTGCTGCTGGAGTTTTTAAACACTGTGTCCACTCACTGTCCACTCTATTAGACACTCCTACCTTGTCAGTCCACCTTGTAGATGTACAGTCAGAGACGATAGCTCATCTGCTGCTGCACAGTTTGTGTTGGTCATCCTCTAGTCCTTCATCAGTGGTCACAGGATGCTGCCCACAGGACGCTGTTGGCTGGATATTTTTGGGTGGTGGACTATTCTCAGTCCAGCAGTGACACTGAGGTGTTTAAAAACTCCAGCAGCACTGCTGTGTCTGATCCACTCAGACCAGCACAACGTCAGTGTTACTGCTGAGAATGATCCACCACCCAAATAGTACCTGCTCTGTGAGGGTCCACGGGGGCCCTGACCACTGAAGAACAGGGTAAAAGGGGGCTAACAAAGTATCAGAGAAACAGATGGACTACAGTCTGTAACTGTAGAACTACAAAGTGCACCTATACAGTAAGTGGAGCTGATAAAATGGACAATGAGCGCAGAAACAAGGAGGAGGTCATGCCTATGATCAGGTTATTACTGATCGGTGTATGATAAAGAAGAAACATGAGGAAAACAGAATTATGACTTTTTAAATTTCTTTTAATGATAAAACATTCATTGACAAACCTCCTGCAACAGTCTCAAGCCTGCTCAAACGATAAACTTTGCTAAAAAACAAACGCTTTGCGATATTAAAGGAATATGGGGGCTTTTTCTCCTTAATGTCTGTTGCATCTATAATATATGGTCAGTTACCACAGACGACGATTTTAAGGGATTTCCCTGAACTTGGAAAAGAACAAAGTATGTTGACTTTGAAAACGTATAATAAAATCCAGTGGGCTTCTGCTTCAGCACCGGCCCACTGGCTTCCATCATAGGTGAGTTTTGTGTGTTTGGGTTGCTTGTTTAGGGAAACGTCTCAAAATTACCGTCTGTGTTAATCAATCATATCACAGCTGATAGACGTTAGGTTGTTAAATGCTTAAATATTCCTTTAATGCGACTTTGAAATGAAAGAACCATAATGTAGTGAAATGATCCCTAAAATAATATGGATCTAAGAAGAAAAAATCAATTCCAGTTCGAGATTGATGGGACTAAACATTCAACATCTACTATTAAAGCATCAATACGTTTATTCCCAGCAAAGTCAGAGTAATATTGACAGACTGCATGTCCAGCTGGTCCCAGTGAGGGAAAAGCATCTCTATTCTACAGTGTATGGCCTGAGGGTTTTATATGTGTGTATATGTATATATATGTCGTCGTCTTGTTTTATAAATATTAATGTTTTGGAAGCCAGTAATCTGCATCAATCAGTCATGAAAGCGCTTTTAAATAAAGTATATTTCTATGGCAACCACTTCAGTTGGCAATATAAGGAATCTATCTTCTATCTTAAAAAAAAAAAAAAAGACAATAATAATCATACAGCATTGTCCAATTTGCACAACAGAGCATGTAAACATGGCTAAGAGCCATAAAGGGGAATTCCACCCAATTTTCCAAATTTTCTGCATAATTAATCAGTCATTCAGAGTGGTTTGGTGTGAAACGCTCAGTTCTAAAGAAACTTACCGTCAGAACTGTTCACAGTGGTGGTGATAGGAACCAGACGTCCACCTCTAAAAGCTCCCTCACAGAAAGTTACTACATGAAATGGTTATGAATTCACTGCCTGATGTCTGAGACAGTTTTATGATAGTTTTGAGAAGATTTTTCTCCAAAACATATTTTATAAATCCATTCATGGTGGAGGGATACATGCTGAGGCAAAATAGTCCCCAAAGAAAACTTTATTTTTTTTTCAGATTTTCAGTTGCACGTAGCTTCACTGGTGGTTTTGGATAGTACATAAAATGTCTATATTGTGTTGTAGTCATAGTGACCCCTGGTTCCTATCACCACCACTGTAAAGAAGCCGATCAGAACGACTTTGTTTGCATCGCAACCTGTGAATTATGCAGTAATTCAAAAAATTTGGTGGAATTCCCCTTTAGAATGAGCTTTTGAAGTGCAAGAACAGTAACTGAATCCCATGCACACTGTGAAGCTGAGCTCTTCTGGGTTGGTAGTAGCAACTGATTTCTCTTCTGTTTATATCAGTTTAAGTACCTGTTCCAGTCAAAGTGACGGCCGGCCAGGCAAGCAGAGCTTATGAAGCTTAATAAAGCTTAATAAAACGCCTTACCGCTTCAGTTTGCATTAGATTATGGCTTTAAATGGTGCGAACAGAACAATCTGACGAGCGTTCTCAGGGCAGGGTGAGCTTCAGGGTAACCCGTGTCTATCCGTGCAGTGAATTTTGCTTTAACGTATAAACAAGTGTTGCAGTGTCTTATAAAACATTTTGGGATTCAATGCATAGATTCATCAGTCCTACATACTCATTATTAAGTCTGACGTGGCAGCAGTGTGTGCTTCAACGCGAGAACAGTTTTAGTAGTTGTACTACAGCAACAGTGATCACTTTGGTATTAGTGCATAGGTGCATCCCAGAGCAGCAAATAAATTAGTTTTCTCTAGACCTACATTACTACTGTGACACTTCGTTCAAGGTCATTTCAAATGAAGAGAAGTGGAAGTTAAATCAATTAGAACATGTGCTGTATGCTTTAGTTTCCCCCAGTCCCACTACTGAACTCCAGTTTCCCAAACCGCAGCTGTTTAGCCTCATTCGGAGAGGTTTCGTCCCGTTTCAGTGAACGTGTGAACACACCTCCGTGTCGCTTCATGCAAGAACATGAGATTTCTGAAGATGGCCAGGCTGATGACCTCACCCCCTGAGGAGACAAAAGACAAAGGCATCAGTTCCAAAAGTGTAACTTTACAAGAGAAGGAAAAACGTTCTTCACTCGTATCCAGATTTTTCACCAAGAACGGTCGTTCAGAGCGGTTTGGTGTGAAACGCTCTGTTCTAGAGAAACTTACCGAGTCAGAACTGTTCACAGTGGTGGTGATAGGAACCAGACGTCCACCTCTAAAAGCTCCTCACAGAACATTTTCAATATTTTATAATGGTTAAAACATCTTGCTAATAAATTTTTGAATCCGTTCATGGTGGAGGGATACATGCAGGGTGTTGTGAGGCAAAATAGTTAGTAGTAAAGTGTATCGCTGTTGTCGGAACAAAACCTCGTATCTCCAAAATGGTAACTTTACAGGAGAAGGAAAAAACCTACTTTACTTTTAATGTAAGTCAATGGAACCAGACTTTTTTCCAAGTCATTTTGGGTCGTTTGTTTTGGTCCATTCATCATGAAATTAACATGCAATGTAAAGGGTAACAGGTATTTTCAAATTATGTCAAAAACTGAAAAAAGTCAAAAATGGAAATTTCTTCTGACAACAGCGATATGTAAAGTTATTTATAACCATTTCACGTAATACGCTGCCTGATGACCGAGACGTTGTTTTACAATAGTTTTGAGAAGACTTTGGCCCATGTTTGTACCATGAAAACGTGTAGGTTCACTGGTGGTTTTGGATGGTAGACTTTTTCTTAGGACTCTGGGAAGATATTGGTGAATGAGGCCCATTGTTATGAGGCAAAAAAGTCCCCAAATAGGAAAAAATAAAAACAAAAACAGATTTTCCACTATTTTCTCATCATCAACATTCCATATAAAACTCAGAAGACAGCCACTTTTGCGAAACACGTATTTTGTGATCATGCAAGCACAGCAGCTTGGCACTGGCACCGCTTCGTGGGATCATCTAGGCCAGGATTTCTCAACCTTTGGGCCGTAAACGTAAAGCACACTCTAGTGGTCCGCGGGCCTGCACTCAGGGGGGGCAGCAGTTCGTAGTGAATCGGTAACATCACTTTAAGTCATTAAAACATAAGTGGAAAAAAAGATTAACTTCAAAAATCAAAGAATTAAACATTTCCAAATTCTAACCAATATAAATATCAATAGAGACGTATAAATAAAAACATCGCAGTCACAGGCTAACTAAACGCCATCAGTTTGAGACGACGCAGCCGCCGGCGCAGTGGCTCCTGTGGGAGCCACAAGAGTGTTTTCAGTGAAAACGTGATGGACCACAGCTCCAAATCACCGTCCACATCTACTATTTTTAATTTTTCCCCACTTTTTAGACGTCTCTGCAAGCGTTTTAACAAAACCGCAAATTTTGGTTTCTGTGATTGAACTGAAAAGGTGATCTGATCTTTTTCAGGCTCTAATTCACAGGTTTTCAGTGTGAGAAATTAAGAAAAAAGTATTTCAAAAAATTGATTGTAGTTTTTCTGTGGGCTGCTATGCTTTATAAACAGGTGGGCATTGGGGTGGAAAAGGTTAAGAACCCTTGATCTAGACATCAGACTTGTAGTCCGTTTTGTATTTCTAACTTTTACTCTCAATTATTCATTGAAACATTACCAAAGTGTCAAATATAACTGAATATGGGGCGAAGCGGCAGGTTACACTGTACGATCTGCAATGTGCAGCATCTCCAATACTTAACCTACAGCACTGTGCAAAAGTCAGAGAGCACCCTTCCATTTATTTCCAGTCAGAACAACCATTAAGTACAAGTTACTCATTTTTCAGATGTTTCTGAGATCATATGCAAGATAATCCATTTCTATAATGAAGGAGAAAGTCAAATAAGTGAGTTTCCAAAAGTTCAAAAACTGATTTAAAGCTACAGAAAAAAATGTGGCTCCTAACAACCACCTGGAAGACCTGGTAGACACCAAAACTGCCCCCATCAGATAAACAGCACTTAAAGCTTTCATCTCTGAGAGAGAGGAGAAAATCAAGCTGCTTCAGATCTGAAAACATCCACAGGTGTTTCTGTCCATCCTTCCACTGTGAGAAGACGACTCAGCGCTGTGGGTCTGAAAGGATGTGTAGCTGTCAAGAAGAACCTCACTGAGAAAAGGAGACGGACACATCAAACAAAGAAGCTGAACGATGGACTGACCACCCCAGAGTCCAGACCTCAACACCACTGAATGTGTTTGATTACTTCAGAAAATGATCAACCAGCTTCTAAGACTGAACTTTGGAGGTGTTTCTGCAGGTTCTTTGAGGAGCTGAAAGTGAGTCTCCTGAACAGTGAAGTGGAAGCTGGAATAAAGGTAAAGAGAGACTCACTCAACACTCAGACAGCTGAGATTAGATTTCGCTGCTGAAGCTTCTGTAAAATTTTCTCTTAAAGATGTTTTTTTTCCTGATGCTGAAAAATGAATAAATTGTACTTGATGGCTATTTTGACTGGAAAGTGAACACAAAGCTGAACACAGCCAGCAGGGGGCGATCTGACCACTTTCCTTACTTTTAGACTTCTGCATTATAAAATGGATGCTTCCAGTAGTATATTCTGATTGGCTGAGCCATGGCAGAGGTCTAAAAACATCAACGTACAAATACATCTGCACAGAATCAACTGAATCAGTTTTAATGTGGCGAGTTATGAAATCGCTTGGCAACAAAAGCCTCGTTAACAAACCTAACATCACATGTCAAGATTGTGATTATTAATGATCATGAATACCTTTAATTATTTATTAAACATTGCTGTATTTCATCATACAATGTCCCTTAACTGTGGGGAAATCACTGTAACGCGCAGCCTCCAGTGGGTCACTGCTTTATGATCGAACTGTTAAGAACACTGACCTATGACTGGTCCAGAACTAGCCAGCGCTCTGTAACGGTCTGGAGGTCCTGTCCACTCAGCGGCTCTCTGAGACGAACCCTCACCTCCAAACGACCACCAGTGGGCTTCCGGCCGTCCATCACCTGAATCCACAGCACACACACACACACACACACACACACACACACACACTTAACACTGACACTGTAGAGTCAAACTAGTGTTTACAGTCCCTCTATCGTCTCTCACACTGATTATACTGTACAGAGCTCCTGCTGCACTTAAACACAACAGGGTTATTACAGCAAACTGAAAACTGAGATGAAAACTATAAAAAATCTACAACCTGAATATACTAAAAAGATGTCAATTGTATCAGAAACTGGAATAAACTGAAAATAATCAGACATTAACAGACTGAATCTCACAGGGAAATAAAAACATCTACATAAAATCTACAGTGGAAAGAAATATATATATATATATATATATTTCTGTTGTTGGATCAAAACCTCGTACACCGATCAGGCATAACATTATGACCACCTCCTTGTTTCTACGCTCATTGTCCATTTTATCAGCTCCACTTACTGTATAGGTGCACTTTGTAGTTCTACAGTTACAGACTGTAGTCCATCTGTTTCTCTGATACTTTGTTAGCCCCCTTTTACCCTGTTCTTCAGTGGTCAGGACCCCCATCGACCCTCACAGAGCAGGTACTATTGGGGTGGTGGGTCATTCTCAGCACTGCAGTAACACTGATGTGGTGGTGGTGGTGTGTTAGTGTGTGTAGTGCTGGTACGAGTGGATCAGACACAGCAGTGCTTGGAAACAGTTTGACGCGTGGGCTCTAATCTGTCCTGTAGGTGATATTTGTTCATTCAGAAAGTACCTTTCAGATAAACTATGATAAATTAAACATGTTAATGGAGCTGTTATGTGTTATTGCCTCACTAAACTGAGTGTGGTGTGGCCGGTTACTTCAAACGAGGATGAAAAATGAGTTGTAGCCTGATAAACACGCCGTAACTGAAGGAAAGTTTCTGCTCACCTCCACAATCTCGCGCACTTCACTCTGCGTCTCCAGCTTCTCCAGTTTGATGAGGGCCGTACCTACAGGCTTATCGCTCCTCAGAAAACCACTGACACACAGACACACACAGGAGAGAGAGAGACTACTGTCATCTTTACACACACACTGGGCTTCAGCGGTAAAACACTGCAGAGAGACAGCATTAAAGAGAAAAATCGAATTAACATTCACATTTATATTAAATGTAGTCTATCAGATAAGAAGTTTACTTCTTTCGCTTTAGCAAGTTCAAGCTTATAATCCACCAATTAGCACGTTTCTAACTGCAGCCTAACTCATCACTTGCCTCAAACCATGTAGGGTTGTTCAAGGGGAACTCCAATGATTTTCCAAAATTTCTGCATAATTAAATGTTTAAGATGTAAACAGAGTCGTTCAGAGCGGTTTGGTGTGAAACGCTCTGTTCTAGAGAAACTTACCGAGTCAGAACTGTTCACAGTGGTGGTGATAGGAACCAGACGTCCACCTCTAAAAGCTCCCTCACAGAAAGTTACTACATGACATTTCTGATAGTTTTAAGGAGATTTTGGCCTTAAACTCTTCATTTTCTGAACTCAGAGAGGGACATGCAGGGCGATGTTAGGTGTAGAAATCTTTTTCCAGATTTATCACTATTTTAGCATCATCAACATTCCATGTAAAACTAGGTTCACTGGTGGTTTTGGTCATAGCGACCCCTGGTTCCTATCACCACCACTGTAAAGAAATCTGAACCATTTCACACCAAACCACTCTGAATCACTCTGTTTACATCACTACTATCAGACTATATTAAATTCCAGTGGAATTCTCCTTTCAGTAAGCTCTACTAGACTTTCTTACTGGTTTCTGACACTGTAAGACACTTACCACTATTAGAGGTTACTAAAAACCTACACAAAAATCACCAGTGGTGGACGAAGTACACAAACCATGTACTTGAGTTAAAGTAGAGACACCCAAGGTAAAATATTACTGCAGTAAAAGTAGAAGTTCCTCCCTTTAGACCTCCACTTGAGTAAAAGTACAAAAGTATTTACCTTCAAATGTACTTAAGTATCGAAAGTAAAAGTACTAAAAGATTAATTATGACTTTAATGTCCTGTTATCATTTCTGTAACAAGACTCGCTTCATTAACTCATTTTAGGTGGAAATACTCCAGTGTCTCTCTTGGTAAACCAGTCTTTTAATAGAATGTCATTAATTAGTGACGCTGATGTCTATTAAAATTATCATAAGCACAAAACACTGAAGGCAAACAGTTTCCATCAGGTAGAACTGAGTGGCTCTGAAATCACTTTTTACAAACAAGCAAATTTTCAGTTTAAGGTTTATTTGCAGCTTAGTTACAAGTTTAAGTTTAATAAAAACAGATTCACAAATGAGTTTCCTTTACTAAACTGCATCTGTAGGTCTCTGTTCATAAACATAAACTAGCCAAAACAAATTCACTATAAAATGAAATGTGTTTGTATAAATTCAGAAAAAAGACACGTCAGTCACAACTGCATATGTGTACATATTTCTATATTGTGGTCTATTTACACAAAGTTAGGTTAGTTCATCATTTATGTTGAATAGACACCCAAAATTTTACGCTGCTGCACTGACGTTGAACCGTCTGCTTGCACTGGGTCGGTATGTCCAACAGGTCAAAACAAGATCAAAACAAAGTGCGCTGTGCCCTGATTGGTGTGGAGCACCGTATGAGCACTACAGGCCTTTGAAACAGCCATAAAGATGGAACTGCTGGCTTTAAACCGCACGACTGACTCACCCTTTATGGAAGACTTCCAGTTTAAGGCCTTTGGACTGCACCACCCTCCTAAAGCCGCGATGGTTACGGTTTATGTTTAAGGTGAAGCTCTGGTTGTACTCTGGAAACAGGAGACACAAACACTCATCAACACGGTCATTAGTGTTAGATAAATACAAACAACCAACACAGATTAAAGACATTAGAAGGCAGAGCTGGGAGTCACTGACCTCACAACGTTTCAGTAAGATTAACACTTTTACTCAGGAACATTTTTAAACCTCAAATTTCAATTTAATTATTTTGGTGCAGTTTTTTTGTATAGTAAATATGTAAATATGTACAAAAACTATTTACATAGTAGTAAAAGACGGCCAATAAAAACAACACAGCAGGCTTTATTATTTTGGTTCAGCAGATTATCAGTAACACATCAACAACATATCAGTGATGTATCAGTAGTGAAGCATCTGAATACACTGAAGTGAATATCTTATAGATGTTCTGTTGATACATTACTTACATTAAGTAGATGTTAAACCTAAAATCTAATCCTAACCCTCACCCTGGCCCTAATCCTAACCTTTACCTTAACCTCAACCCAAAACCTAATCCTAACCCTCACCCTGGCCCTAATCCTAACCTTAACCTTAACCCAAAACCTAATCCTAACCCTCACTCTGGCCCTAATCCTAACCTTTACCTTAACCTCAACCCAAAACCTAATCCTAACCCTCACCCTGGCCCTAATCCTAACCTTAACCTTAACCTCAACCCAAAACCTAATCCTAACCCTCACTCTGGCCCTAATCCTAACCTTAACCTTAACCTCAACCCAAAACCTAATCCTAACCCTCACTCTGGCCCTAATCCTCACCTTAACCTCAACCCAAAACCTAATCCTAACCCTCACTCTGGCCCTAATCCTAACCTTAACCTTAACCTCAACCCAAAACCTAATCCTAACACTCACTCTGGCCCTAATCCTAACCTTAACCTTAACCTCAACCCAAAACCTAATCACCTAACCCTAACCCTGGCCCTAATCCTCACTTTAACCTTAACCTCAACCCAAAACCTAATCCTAACCCTCACTCTGGCCCTAATCCTCACTTTAACCTTAACCTCAACCCAAAACCTAATCCTAACCCTCACCCTGGCCCTAATCCTAACCCTAACCTTAACCTCAACCCAAAACCTAATCACCTAACCCTAACCCTGGCCCTGGCCCTAATCCTAACCTTAACCTTAACCTTAACCTCAACCCTAAACCTAATCCTAATCCTCATGTTTTTGACGTTACTGAGAGTCTGTTGAGGGTTTGTTTCATCTCAAAATAAAGTGTCACTATTATTTTAACTATTTGCTATTTTTTTTTCTCTCATTTTTACCCAATTATCTCCCCAATTTAGTCGTCTCCAGTTCCACCCCCTAGTTAGGACTCCCCCAATCACACGACGCTATCAACGCTAGGAGGGTGAAGGCTAACACAGGCTTCCTCCGAGACCTGTGAAGCCAACCACCGCATCTTTTCGAACTGCCGCTCACGCAACGTCACTGGACAGCCATTCGCGTTAGGAGGAAAGCGCCAACCGCCAGATCTGTTACGTCAGCTAACAGACGCCTGCGCTGACTAGCACCGCGTTAAGTGATGGGGGGAGAAGGAGGGGCCATCCCACCCACCCAGAGAGAGCGAGGCCAATTGTGTTCTCTTGGATTCTCGGCTACGGACGGCTGTAGCATCACCAGGGATTGAACTCATGATCTCCTGATGACAGGGCCAACGCTTAGACGGCTGCACCACTTGGGAGCCCCATTTTCATGATATTTCAAAATATCATTAAAATTGATTAGGGCTGTGTGATGTATCAGACATTTCTGATATATTCGCAATGATTTTTTGGAGATGTAAAATTAGGCAAAATGTTGCTGTGATCTTAATAAACGTTATTATACATATTTCATGCATGTTTACGTGCGCTTTATGCACACAGGTGAGTTTTCCTGAAGGCTCTATCGAGAGAGAGAGAGAGAAAAATGGGGAGGGTAAAGATCTACCACTTCAAACAGCGCCCCCTGCAGGAGAAATATAACTGTATTCCATTCATCCTTCTGTTCATAAGAGGCAATAATTGAAGGGCTATTTAATCCAAGTTATGACGTTTACTGTGAAATCCCTCTTTTCCATTTCAGATAAAAAGAATGTATATCATCGCTGTCCAAAGAAAACCATGTATCTCCATTTGTCCATTTTTAGTTTTCAACACACCAGCTGTCCTTTACGTTGTATAAATTTCATGATGAACGGACCAACAGAAATGCTCTAAAATCGCTTGGAATAAAAATCTCTTTACACTAACTTACATTAAAAGGTGAGGGTGTTTCTGCCTCTCCAGTAAAGTTACTATTTTGGACATACTTGTTTTTCTTTGGACAGTGACGATATATATAACCTCTTATTCTCCAGGGTATATTTTGGTTTGTCCAAAATATCTCCCAAAGTTCAGCCACGTCACCCCACTGCTGCGCTCCCTTCACTGGCTTCCTGTAGCTGCATCAGATTTAAAACCCTTATGCTTGCCTACAAAGCCAAAAATGGACCAGCCCCTCCCTACTTGATGGCAATGGTCAAATCTCGAACTGTACCACGAGCCCTTCGAGCTTCGAGTACAGCTCGGCTTGACCCGCCATCCTTCAAGGCGCGCGGAAGGCAAGCATCAAGACTGTTCTCTGTGCTGGTACCCAGGCGGTGGAACGAACTCCCACTGGCTGTCCGAACAGCACAGTCTCTCGCGGTCTTCAAACGCAGAATGAAGACCGTCTCTTTATACAGCACTTAAATGAGCACTGAGTTAAGTATTGATTGTAATGTATTGTACTGCACTTATGTATTGTATTGTATTATATTGCACTGCTCTGTGTTTAACTCTGTTCCTTTTTCTCTGGGTGTCAATAATGACTTTCTGATTCCAGCAGTATCTGAGCTCAGGACTGGCTTTCTCTCTAACCTACTGGTAACCAGCAAAGATACTTTCTCTGGATAGACAAAGCACTTTTTGTAAGTCGCTCTGGATAAGAGCGTCTGCTAAATGATGTAAATGTAAAATGAATTTACATGACCAAATCGTAAGGCAAATTATTCAGTAACTGCATGAAATAAACGTAAAGTTTTATTTTATTTTATTTTTTTTTGTAAAAGCTCTCCTCAAAAGAACAGAACATGTTTTATGATCATACACATATTGCTATATGCTATATGCGCCATCTGTTTATAGTTTATAGCCCAGATTTGTGGAAAAATGGGTCGACTTTCAGTAGAAAACAGCAAGTTCAGCTTCTTTTATTATAAGGGTTTAAAATTACAACACCCATCTATTTGACTGGAAAGGAGACAGTTACAGCCTCATATGACCCCCACCTTTTGAATGTAGCTCATGAAATATAAAAGTTATGAAGAATATGATTGTGTTTTGGAACCACCGGTGGTCTCAAGGAGTTGAAAAGGTTAATCATATCACCCAGCACAATAATCGATTCTGACAGATGCTAACGATCTTGACTGGACACACCGCCTTCAGATCAACGCAGGTATTTTTATACCCCTATTAAAAAGCTTATCACTCACCTGGACTGTTGGTGTTTTTGATAACTGCAGTTTTGTGTTTCTGAGGTTGATCCTAGAAACGGCCAAACAACAACAGTGATCAGCTACAACATGACATTCCGCTCAGTAACTCACCCAAATGTGGTTTACTGCCTTTCCTCCCGCTGTGCGGTCAGAGATACTCACTGAACTGGGGTAGGGGAAGTCAAACTTCACGTAAGCATCCAGGTCATTTGATGCAACACCTTCACAGGACAACAGCACAAAATAAAGAAAAATCCATATCTTAGATTACTTCAAACCGGCAGTATTAAGGCAGGGCAAGTTTATTTACACCAGTCAGGCATAACATTATGACCACCTCCTTGTTTCTACGCTCATTGTCCATTTTATCAGCTCCACTTACTATATAGGTGCACTTTGTAGTTCTACAGTTACAGACTGTAGTCCATCTGTTTCTCTGATACTTTGTTAGCCCCCTTTTACCCTGTTCTTCAGTGGTCAGGACCCCCATGGACCCTCACAGAGCAGGTACTGTTTGGGTGGTGGATCATTCTCAGCACTGCAGTAACACTGATGTGGTGGTGGTGTGTTAGTGTGTGTTGTGCTGGTCTGAGTGGATCAGTGGAGTTTTTAAACACCTCAGTGTCACTGCTGGACTGAGAATGGTCCACCAACCAACATGAGACTTTGTGGATAAGACTGGACATTCTTGGTTTGGGGCAACTTGTTTTGATTTAGTAATGCGCAAACCCGAACTCAGTAAACAATAACGTTCTAACTAACCTGCGTTTGAACCTGCGTACAGCTGGTGCCATCGCCCCTGTGTTGACTGGCCGCCCGAGCTGTGAAAAGGAAGCTCTGTTCCTTTTCACAGCTCACAGTCATTCATATCGTACTCTAAACCACATGAAGACCTGGTTGTGGTTTGACTGAGCTGAGACAAGTTTGGGTGATGTATTTTTACAGAAACGGTTTGGGCTGACGATCTGGGCGACTACAGACTTCTAGTGTTTGTTAGCAACGTTAGCCTCGTGGCTCCAGTTCTAAACTACAGAAGCAAAATATAGACTTCAGCATGTCTCAGCTGATCGAGTTCATCTGAGGTAAATGGAAAACTGTATTTGTTTGATTATTTTTTCGCCAAACTACTCCTTTAAATCGGGCGGCACGGTGGGTAGCGCTGTCGCCTCACAGCAAGAAGGGCCTGGGTTCGATTCCCGGCCGGGTGACCAGGGTCCTTTCTGTGTGGAGTTTGCATGTTCTCCCCGTGTCTGTGTGGGTTTCCTCCCACAGTCCAAAAACATGCAGTGAGGCCAACTGGACATGGTAAATTGCCCCTTGGTGTGAATGTGTATGTGTGTGACCTGTCCAGGGTGTATCCTGCCTTCCACCCGATGACAGCTGGGATAGGCTCCAGCAAAACCAAGAAGGAGAAGTGTGTGTGTGTGTGTGTGTGTGTGTGCGTGTGTGTGTTTAAATCAACAAATGGGAATTCATGTGCTAAAGTAAAGAACTAGATCATGCTAACATGGCTAGCAAGTAGTACACTCTCCAAAATAAAGGGCGTGGAACCCTCAAGGGCTCCATCTCAGTACCTTTCAGTCAGGGAACATAACTGAACCATAATCCACTGAAATGATATGTTCTAAGCTGTACTGACTCCACACACCCCGTCTCGTCTCCAGGCTTTTATTTTACTGTTCTGTTTTAAAACATTCGGTTATGAAAAGGTACAAATACGAACTTTTCACCTGAAAAAACTTATTTAAGGTTCACAATCAGACCTTAAAACCACTGTTGTACCTTTGAGGGAACATTTACACTGTTTGTACCTCGATGAGTGATAAATGTACCTGAACAGAACCTTTATTAATAACAGTGTATGAACCTTGCAGCCACCAATTAACACGATATCGTTTGCATGTTGTGAATGGTGGCCGCCTGCTTTCATTAGTCTCTGTGAACGCACTGTTCCTTTAATAAGGCATTTGTCTTGTGGGTCATTTGACTTGTTTATAGTCACTTGACTGAAAGCCACATGCTAAAAGTGTCGCTGTCACAATCACAACTATCAGAGCAAAGCAGAAGCTGTGAGGATCAGTGACTGCACAGCTCTGATGAGGAAGCACTGTCACTGCTTTGTGCTGCAGTAACAGAAGGCTTTGAAGTTGTGCTGTGATGAGAAGAGCTTAAAACTGCATTTCTAAAATGGATAGTTCTGGTCCTAAAATCTGATTGGTTGTAAAATCCAACATATACGCACACCAATGACCGCCTCACAGCAACTGAACTGTGTATCACTGCACCAAGGCACAAAAAAACCCCTCTGCTGTTAATGGAATAATCTTTGACTCTAATGCTGCTTGTTTGGAGCACCGAGTGAACTGATGAAGTAAGAACCCATTTTCTGTTTAAACTGAGGGGCTGACAACTTATGTTCTTAACTAGAACCAGGCTGGTCAGCTAGCTAACAGGGTAAAAGATAGCAAATATGCTAAACAGCTCCATTATTAATATCACAGGCTTCAATTAAAGCACTTACGGTTTGATTCACTGGAAAACTGCAGTATAAAAGGTCTAAAAATAATCACTTGAATGTCTTACGCACTTCAAATGTTCATGTTTCAGTCAGAAGTCGCGTCAAACCCAGGCTGAATCCCAAACGGCTCTGTACTCCCTAAATAGTGTTCTAGCTATGAAAGTTTGGAAATTCTAGCCTCTACAGCCAAACAGTGCCTCATGTATCGAGTGTGGATGAGTCCCAAATGACTGTTTCCTAGCTGTATTTTGCTCTGTTGGGCTGCAGGAGTCAGTATTTAAGCTGCTACGTAGTGCACTATGTAGGGAGCAGGGAGCCGTTTGAGATTCAGCCCCAGCGTGAGAAGAGGGCGCCACTGGACTGGTGCTAAATGAGACTCGCGGTGGTAATTTGGTGACCAAAAAGGACTTATAAAGTGAAGGTTTTTGCACTAAACAGCGCTGTGTTGTCATACGTCCATTGTTATATGACAAAGAGTTCAATTCATGAAATGACCGCAATATACAGCAATGGGCGACTGAACGGTCTCCTCATTTATCAGTCCATGGTTGACTGGCATCGGTACTGTACTCTAAAGGAACCACATTTCTTGGCGGAACACTTTTATATCAAATTGTGTATTTTATTATATTTTATGTTGGCTGCTGTTTTATAAAAGCAGTAAGCCACTTGAAGCCAAGCGTTATTGCGATTTTATCACAGGGAAGGGAGTTTTGGGCTGCGAACACCCTTCCTGTGATAAAATCGCAGTTACACACAGCCTCTTGTGGCTTACTGCTTTAATGTACACTATCTTTCAAAAGTTTGGAATCACTCTTGTTTTGTTTTAAACACAATAACATCTACATTTTTTTGTGATATGATCACTTCTGAAATATAACGTTATGAATATTCATTTGAACTTCGAACAGTCATTTTTGACTGTTCATCGTTCTCGACACCCATCATTTCTTCATTTTTTAATTAGCGATTTACAGATTTTACACTTTTCCACTAATTATGTGCAACAATATACACTGATCAGGCACAACATTATGACATTATGATATTATCCTTGTTTCTACGCTCATTGTCCATTTTATCAGCTCCACTTACTATATAGGTGCACTTTGTAGTTCTACAGTTACAGACTGTAGTCCATCTGTTTCTCTGATACTTTGTTAGCCCCCTTTTACCCTGTTCTTCAGTGGTCAGGACCCCCATGGACCCTCACAGAGCAGGTACTATTTGGGTGGTGGATCATTCTCAGCACTGCAGTAACACTGATGTGGTGGTGGTGTGTTAGTGTGTGTTGTGCTGGTCTGAGTGGATCAGACACAGCAGTGCTGCTGGAGTTTTAAAACACCTCAGTGTCACTGCTGGACTGAGAATAGTCCAGCAACCAAAAATATCCAGACAACAGCGTCCTGTGACCACTGATGAAGGACTAGAGGATGACCAACACAAACTGTGCAGCAGCAGATGAGCTATCGTCTCTGTCTTAACATCTACAAGGTGGACCGACAAGGTAGGAGTGTCTAATAGAGTGGACAGTGAGTGGACACAGCGTTTAAAACTCCAGCAGCACTGCTGAGTCTGATCCACTTGTACCAGCGCAACACACACTAACACACCACCACCACATCAGTGTTACTGCAGTGCTGAGAATGATCCACCACCCAAATAGTACCTGCTCTGTGAGGGTCCATGGGGGTCCTGACCACTGAAGAACAGGGTAAAAGGGGGCTAACAAAGTATCAGAGAAACAGATGGACTACAGTCTGTAACTGTAGAACTACAAAGTGCACCTATATAGTAAGTGGAGCTGATAAAATGTTATGCCTGATCAGTGTATTTATGCTTCCTTCATAATCCCCCCTTTTCTATTGTGTTCTCATGGCTTTTCAAACAAGTACAACAAAAATGCCAGCACATTCAATACGATACAAATCGTGCCCCATTAAGAGTACGAGTGCAGACATTAGCCTTACCGTGAGGAGCAGGAAGGTTCATGCCTCGTACAATCATGATCACCATGTCGGTGCTGCTGAGCTCTGGAAATATCCTAAAAGAAAGACAGAGAATGAAAAGACAGAAGAATAAAAACAGAAACTTAGTTTTAGGATGAGTGACGTGGTAAAAGCCACTTCTCTGAGGGTCACGAAGGAGCTGGAATCAATCCAGTCAGCTACATTTTACTACTGGTTTGACTCGGATGTGCAGAGAAAATTACCACTGAGAGGCCAATTATAGATCTACATATGTAGCTGACCTGACAGTGCGGTGGGTTCTCTCCTCAAAGTGGTGCTTTGGTGGTTCTAGCCCGCGGTTCTGAGCCAGCTTCAGGATCTCCAGACTCTTCTTACATTTCTCAGCCATCTTCTCAAATCTAGGAGAAGGAGAAAGATATCATACAACACAGTCAGGCACAAATTAGACAATGTAATTTAACCGCAAACTGCTGAACCATCTGCAGCCGTTCATTGTTCACATCTTTAATTATACAAGTTAGTTCCGGCCTCTCAAGCTGATTGGTTGAGAAGCGTTCAAACTGTGCTGTTATTTCGCCATAATATCATGGGTTTTTTCACAAACAATGTATCGCTCCGCTGAGACGCCGTTGCTAAGCAACGACTTTGACAGCTGTAGGAGACGCTCAAGCCATTTGAACATTTTTACTTCTTACTTTGCCACAAACAGAAAATGGACACTTAAGATCACATTTGACCGACAGCCGATTTGGTCAGACTCTGAAGATGAAACGACACTAAATTCCCAAACTGTCATCACCACTGAGCAGCTTTTCAGTCGGCAGCTGAGACAGAAGAACAGCTAAACAACCTGGAATCAGCCAGAAATGAACCCAACACCATTCGCCAAACTAAATGGGCTGTAAGATGCTTTACAGACTGGCTGGAACAAAACAACATTAATACTGATCTGGCAAAAACTGACAAAACTGAGCTGAACTTGATATTGCGGCAGTTTTATGGCTCAGTCGGATTTGGTCAGACTCTGAAGATCAGACTACACGTTTGGCGAATGGTGTTGGGTTCATTTCTGGCTGATTCCAGGTTGTTTAGTTGTTCTTCTGTCACAGCTGCCGACTGAAAAGCTGCTCAGTGGTGATGACAGTTTGGGAATTTAGTGTAAGGAGCTGGAGAACGAACTGCCGGCTGTGCAGCAAGTGGGCGGAGCTCGTTACTCTGACGTAGCAACAAGCTGCTCGTTAAGGAACTATAATTTGGTGAAGGAACTGCGAACATTAAAACATATTAAACGCTGCGTTCACGGCCCAGTCTATTAATTTATTACTGTATTTATTTAACTGTTGTATAAAAGCAATAGAACACTCGAGGAGTGTGTTATCGCCAATAACATCACGGCTGTGATGATCTACGGCGACCAAATCACAGCCGAGATGTTATTTCGCGATAACGCTCCCTCTCGGGTTCTACTGCTTAAACATCAAACGGCTCCCATCTTCAAGAAGTAATAACCCAAATAAGTCTGCTGATGGAGGGAGAGAGAGACTGAAGGCCACTTCACATGATTTACATCATTTTCATACTCAGTAAACCATTCAGTGACCCCTCATGCCCTGAGGATGGGGGCACTGAGACCACTCCCATCAGGACAGTAATGTTTCTTCATTGGATAAAGACGGACCCCCGACTGTAGGGGTCAAGCATTCAGGCCTGTACTGCTCTGTTGGTGTTGCGCTGCACATGCACTCTCCCAACTGTGGAGAATATGGTGAAGGATGTCTCATCTGACCAGATCGCTCTTCTCCACATCTCTGTAGGACAGTACTGATGGTTTTACAGCGCTGACCCCTCAGAGGGTCACTAGTCTTTGTAATGCGAGGTTTATGCACTGCAGCCCTAAATAATATCCCTCTCTACAGGTGCGGATTTAGTGATTTTGGGGCTCTAGCCAAAAAAAAAGGAAAGGCTTGCCTTTCCCCTCAGTTTTCCATGTGCTTCCCTGCTCTCTTGTCCACCCTGTTGCTGTCCAGTGGGGTGTACGGTTGCTGAGGTAGGTGTCGCTTATTTCTTCTGCCTGAATTCTCTTCAAATAATCTCTATTAGTGCAAAAATGGTTTTCTTCTTTAAATTGGGCTACAGTCGCGAGTTTGATCCCTGGTGATGCTACAGCCGCCCGTGGCCGGGAGTCCAAGACAGCACAACTAGCCTCGTTCTCTCTGGGTGGGCAGGATGGCCCCCGCTCCTCCCCTCTATCACTCAACGCGATGCTACTCAGCGTAGGCGTCAGTTAGCTGACGTAACAGATCTGGCGGTTGGCGCTTTCCTCCTAACATGAATGGCTGTCCAGTGATGTTGCATTAGCGGCAACTCGAAAAGATGAGGAGGGGCTTCACTGTGAAGCCTGTGTTAGCCTTCACCCTCCTAGCGCTGGTAGTATCGTGTGATTGGGGGGGTCCTAACTAGGGGGTGGAAGTGGAGACGACTAAATTGGAGAGAAAACTGGGGGAAAATCCCCCAATCAATAAAAGGACGCAGCCCCTGAATTGGGATGCAGCCTGTGTGGATTCATTCAGGACACAGCACGAGATTCAGAGATTCACTCACATTCGGCAGGAACACATATGCTATCAAAATAAGAGTCCCAAATCAATCTACTGTTACAACACTGTACTCACAGTAACTTCACTCATGTTCAGTAGGAACGCATACGCTATCAAAATAAGAGTCCCATAGAATACTACATTTATAACACTGTACTCACAGTAAGTTCACTCATGTTCGGTAGGAACGCATACGCTATCAAAATAAGAGGCCTAAATCATTCTACTGGTTACAACACTGTACTCACAGTAAGTTCACTCGCGTTCGGCAGAAACACGTACGCTATCAAAATAAGAGTCCTATATCATTCTACTGTTACAAGACAGCACTCACAGTAACTTCACTCACGTTCAGCAGGAATGCATACACTATCAAAATAAGAGTCACACATTATACTACATTTATAACACTGTACTCACAGAAACTTCACTCATGTTCAGCAGGAACACATACGCTATCAAAATAAGAGTCCCAAATCAATCTACTGTTACAACACTGTACTCACAGGAACTTCACTCATGTTCAGCAGGATCGTGTATGGTATCAAAATAAGAGTCCCATATCATACTACTTTTATAACACTTTACTCATAGTAACTTCACTCATGCTCAGCAGGAATTCATAAACTATTAAAAGAGTCCCAAGATATTCTACTGTTAAATATAAGTCTACTTGATTTAATTGAACACTAAAACATGTATTTAACATTATGTGTGTATGTATATTATGACTACTACTAAACATTTTATTATTAGTAGTAGTTATAGCTACTTTAGCTAGTTTCATGTCATTTATACTTGGGAAAAAAATATGGGCTATTTTGTTCCCATATTTTTATTTATACTGTTAGGTAAAACATTAGATTCACATAATTAAAATTCATACTTAATAAAATTTTTTTTCCCCTGCATTTTTAACCAGTCCCTTTTGTAGAAGAACCCCTGCTTTGAATCCATGTACCTAAATCTGTGTGTGTGAGTGTATGTGTGTGTGTGTGTGTGTGTGTGCGTGTGTGTGTGTATCTTACTTGGTGGTCTCCGCAATGTTCCCTGTGTGAGTGAACTGCTTGGAGAAGGTCAAACATTTCTGCAGAGGAAAAACGTCACATTAGTTCTTATACAGTCAAGAGCAAAGTTTGGGCACCCCAGTCAAATCACATATCTGTAAGTGTAAATAAGTGAACACATCCAACACCGAGAACACACTTTTCCATATTTTAATACAAAAGTATTGTTTATTTGCTGAATTTAACAAAAGTGCAAAAGACACTTTTTATATTTTATCTTTTTCAAGTTTTTTAAGTTTTTCCAAGATCTTAAACTCAGCAGATAAACAGAAATTGTGCACTAAATTTTACAAGAAAGTGCCATATATACATGTGTTCTCTATAGAATAATAATTTAGATAGATTTAACATTGTTACTCAGTGACTGTTACCTCATACTGCTCCTTCAGTATTTTACTGAGCTGGCTGTACACTTCCTCAGCCTTCTCAGAGCTCTGAACCTCACTGTGATGAACCAGAATAAAATCCTCATCTTCATCACCAGGAGGGGAAGGCACCTGGGTTTGTTGACAAAGAAATGGTTATTAATATTTGTATAACAGCCATCCCTTTGTTGTAATAACCCAGTGTAAGTGTAATTATCTTTAATGAATGTTATTTAATATATTTTAGATATTTTTTTTGTCTGACTGTTTTTTTGTTTAAGCTGATTTCTAACCTTGCTGATGTCCACAGCTTTGCCGCTCCGCGCTGCTTCAATCATGGGCTCGAGGCCCTTTGCTGTGCGGAGGTAGATCTTCGCCTGCTCCATGTCGTTCTTCTGTTTAGCCTGCAGCGCTGCCTTCATGTACTGCTTCTTACGGCCTTCCAGAAACTCCAGCTGCTGTGAGGCTGAGAGCGAATTTACATACAGTTACTATCAGGAAAAAAGAAAAACTTTCCTAATTTTTTTTCCTGTTTCTTTTCGACAGCAATTTTAAAAAGCTAATACTTCCAGTAGCCAATAACATCAACTGATATCATTTAATATGTTCAAAAACAACCAGACTCCCAAAAGCTTCAGTTAAAGTGCTTTAATGACAGACATTGTCAATAGTCATATTTCATAAACTCTACTGAATTCCACTGATTTTTCAAAAATTTCTGCCTAACTAAATGGTTAAGATGTAAACAGAGTCATTCAGAGTGGTTTGGTGTGAAGTGCTCCGTTCTAGGGAAACTTACTGAGTCAGAATTGTTTTGACCTAAAACATTTTTAAATATCTATTAATGGTGGAGGGATACAAGCTGGGGTGGCACGCCTCAGTAGCGCTGTCGCCTCACAGCAAGAATGGCCTGGGTTCGATTCCCGGCCGGGTGACCAGGGTCATTTCTGTGTGAAGTTTGCCTGTTCTCCCGTGTCTGCGTGGGTTTCCAAAGACACAGTCCAAAGACATGCAGTCAGGCCAATTGGACATGCTAAAATTGCTCCTAGGCGTGTGTGATTGTGTATGTCTGTCTGTCTGCCCTGTGATGGACTGGCGACCTGTCCAGGGTGTATCCTGCCTTCCGCCCAATGACAGCTGGGATAGGCTCCAGCAACCCACCGCAACCCAGAAGGATAAGCGGTTTAGATGATGTATGTATGGGATACAGGCAGGGTGTTGTGAGGCATAACAGTCTCCAAAGAAAACTTATTATTTCAGATTTTCCTCTATTTTTCCACCATCAACATTCCATATAAACTCAGACACGTGTAGGTTCACTGGTGGTTTTTGCTAGTAAATAAAAGGTCTATATTTGTGTTATACACTCTTAAAAAAGAGAGTTTTTAGTAAAGAAAATGGTTCTATATAGCACCATTTTATATTGTTATGATGTCAAGCTTGTTACAACAGAAGAAGCCTTTTGAAATGTTCTATATAGAATCATCTACAGCACATTCTCCATCAATCTGAAGACACTCTTTGAGTGTTTATGGTCCTATATAGAACCATTTCTTTACTACCCTTGAAGAACCATCATTTAGTCATTTAGTGTAGTCATGGCGACCCCTGGTTCCTATCACCACCACTGTAAAGAAATCTGAACCATTTCACACCAAACCACTCTGAATCAGTCTGTTTACATCTCAACCACTGAATTATGCAGAAATTCACAACAATCAGTAGAACTTTCCTTTAACATCGGCTGATATTAGTGGCAAAATTATATCTCTGTTGGTCCCTAACAGTCGATGAACTCTACACTGAGAGAAAAATCACCCTTAGACAGCCGGACTAACCTGCAGCTGAGAGATTCTCACTCTTATCTGTTCTGTCTGGAGAGGGTGAAGGGGTTCTTTTTGGGTGCTGAACTGTTGGAGGCACCACCATCGTTGGCTTCTTCTGGCTTTCTGGTGGGGGGGACTTGGTCTGGAGATCAGAGATTACAACATAAAGAGAGAGTGTCTTCATAACGGAAACATGCATCCAATGGAAACAGCATCTGCCTCTGAAAAAGTCTGGTTAAACATCCTGATGTTTAAAGTCAACCTGAAATCAAAACTGACCTTTGTTCCCTTGTTAATGTTCCTGCTCGTATGAAGTTCAACTGATATTATATCAATTAAAATATAGTATCATGTAGGGCTGGGCAATTAATCGAAAAGTAACTAAAGCCGACATTCAGAAGCTCTAACCAACGTAATCTTGCCCATGTAATTTTGATTTTTTTTTTAATTCTGTTAATCTTTTCCCACTCTGTGTGTTCATGTACTGTCCCCTTAAAAACTTACTACGGCGCGTGTGGTCACATGACTCCGCCACGTCCACTGTGTTCACACAGCAGGTAAAAGTGGCCCAAATCTGATTTTTTCCCCAAATCTGATTGTTTTGTTTCTCTGTTCACATTATTATTTAAATGTGATCTGTATGCGACATCAGTCTGAACAGATCAGCTCCTAAACTGACCCACATGTGTGAAAGAACAGAGCATCACGGCTCATCCAGAGGTAAACAATCACGACCGCCAACGAACGCCAGTCGATCAGCTTCATCTTCACCAGCATCACAGGAGCCATCATGAAGCTTCACTGATTGACAGCTGGGCTCATCACCCAGAATGTGTCCGAACCGTAAAAAGGGCGCGGTCACTTCTTTGGTTCGCGTCCTCGGATTCTTTAAACTTTGTTTTCAGACTTTTAACTGTTCTTTGACGCCGCAGCCTCGTTCTCCTGTGGCCGCGTTCGGACAGTTCTTTAGAAACCTCTTCAAACACGGAGGGTGACTGCCCTGCACTGAGTCCCCACGCTGGACCTTGTGTTGCCTTTTTGAGCTGAGCCTGGCCAGGGTTACGAGGGCTGCCCAGCCACCAGGCACTCACTGAGGAACATCACCCCCTGGCTTGGCTAATGTGACTCAGATCTGATGTTTTCAGGGCTGTGTGGACACAAATCTGAACTTTTCAAATCTGACCCGAGCCACTTTCATATGTGGTCCTAGATCGGATACGTATTCAGATTCGTGGCCATGTGACCTCAATGTGACAATCATTCAGCGTTACCATGGCAGCAACACCGAACGGAAGTTAAAGCCTGTAAACGGTGGAAAAAAAAAAACACATCTCACCTTTTTCTCCTTCGTCTCGCTCTAATAATGAAGCTGAGAGCTGATCAGAGTTAATTATCTTCTCAGCGAAGCTCGTTCTGCTCGTTAGTTTGTGCTGATGATGAACGTGATTCATTCACAGGACGTTACTGAGTAGGATGAGCTCATGAGGGTCATTTCAGGACGCCGGTTCGTCACATTAATGACAGATTTGAGTCTCTTACCTAAACGAGTGTGAACCATCCTGTCAGAGAGATCGGATTTAAGCAAAAAATCGGATTTGAGCAACGAGGCTTGTAATGTGAACGTAGCCTAAAATGTCTTCTGATTTTTGATTACATCACTGTGCACCAGTGGGCAGAGCAAAATAATATGAACCAACAATATTGTCTGTCAGCACTCAACTGGCTCAGAGACCCTCCTTGATACTGAGTTTCACTCACAAACACATTCTACAAATTACGCTTTATTTCTGATTCACGTTGACTCTAATGATGCCTCAACTGCCTAAAGGAGTTAAACAGTCAGACCTCCTTAGTTTCTTTCTCTTTCTTCTCTCCTTCCTCTTCCTCATCCTCGTCCCCAGCATCTGCTTCATTTGAGGCCAGCTTATTGGCGGCTTCCAGCACAGCAGCGAATCCCTGCTCAGGTGCCGCTGCCTGCTGGCCTGGGATCGGAGGAAACCCTGACCGGGAACAACAAAACACACACTCATCACAAAACATCACAAAAACATCCACTACCCTGAGAGATGAGCAACCTGACGATATTTATCACTCTCATTATAAATTACATCACCATATGCTTTTCGGGGTATATCATCAATACTTAGAGAGCCCAACAGATTCACCACACAGAGCAGAGTTAATCCTGCTTAACTGGATTTAGTGCGGTGTGTGAAACACTCAATACAAATTACTGCATTTCCGAATTTTTGGATAGTTTTTATTTATTTATTTTTTTAGGTTATGCTACTGGTTTTTTTTTAATTGAATTTCCTTTCGTTGATTAATAAAACTGATCTCATCTTTCTGTATTTTCCAATTGATCAGAAATCAGACAAAATAAATACACTGACATATCATATATTATGAATATGTCGAGATATTGTATTTTTCCAATATCGCCCACCTCTCATTAGTCTTCTCTTGTTCCTCTGCCTTAGAGTAGATTTTTTTTTATTTTATCATTGATGTTGGGACAAAAATTTTATTTCTCCATTTTTGTCATGTTTAATTTTTTAACCTAATTTAAATTCGCCACCCGCCCTTAACATTATTTAAAAATTTCATGATACATAGACAGTAGAAATGCTCCAACAGTACAGTAATAATAACTACAATAAATATTTACACCGATCAGGCATAACATTATGACCACCTCCTTGTTTCTATGCTCAGTGTCCATTTTATCAGCTCCACTTTCTATATAGGTGCACTTTGTAGTTCTACAGTTACAGACTGTAGTCCATCTGTTTCTCTGATACTTTGTTAGCCCCCTTTTACCCTGTTCTTCAGTGGTCAGGACCCCCATGGACCCTCACAAAGCAGGTACTATTTAGGTGGTGGATCATTCTCAGCACTGCAGTAACACTGACGTGGTGGTGGTGTGTTATTGTGTGTTGTGCTGGTCGGAGTGGATCAGACACAGCAGCGCTGCTGGAGTTTTTAAACACCTCATTGTCACTGCTGGACTGAGAATAGTCCACCAACCAAAAATACCCAGCCAACAGCGTCCTGTGGGCAGCATCCTGTGACCACTGATGAAAGACTAGAGGATGACCAACACAAACTGTGCAGCAGCAGATGAGCTATCGTCTCTGACTTTAAATCTACAAGGTGGACCAACAAGGTAGGAGTGTCTAATAGAGTGGACAGTGAGTGGACAGTGTTTAAAAACTCCAGCAGCACTGCTGTGTCTGATCCACTCAGACCAGCACAACACACACTAACACACCACCACCACGTCAGTGTTACTGCAGTGCTGAGAATGATCCACCACCCAAATAGTACCTGCTCTGTGAGGGTCCATGGGGGTCCTGACCACTGAAGAACAGGGTAAAGGGGGGCTAACAAAGTACGCAGAGAAACAGATGGACTACAGTCTGTAACTGTAGAACTACAAAGTGCACCTATATAGTAAGTGGAGCTGATAAAATGGACAATGAGCGTAGAAACAAGGAGGTGGTCATAATGTTATGCCTGATCAGTGTATAATATAATATAATATAATATAATATAATATTTATTCCATAAAGTTCTATTAAATCTAAGGATTTCTCAGGACCTTTCTCAAGAACATATTTAAGAACAAATTTAAGATGATATTAGTGAATGAAGTCCAAAGTTATTATTTCTATAAGATAACAGCTTTGATAGATGACCGAATGCATGTTGTCTATAGAACCTCACTGACCTGGCGGCACTGGTAGTTCATCATAGTTGACAGGTCGTCCTGCTTTATGGGAGCGAATGGCACTCTGGTATTGCTGTGGACAGAAACAGAGCATGTGACCAAGAGCACGTGTCATCTCTGTGTAAATACGTCTACATCTACCACATCACATGGTTATCTAGCAAATAAAACAATCAGCTGATTTCCTGGACGGGAATTAAAGGGGAATACTTCAACTGTTGAGATGTAAACAGAGTGATTCAGAGTGGTTTGGCGTGAAATGGTTCAGATTTCTTTACAGTGGTGGTGATGGGAACCAGGGGTCGCCATGACTACAACACAGATATAGACATTTTATTTACTATCCAAAACCACCAGTGAACCTACACAAGTCTTCTGAGTTTATATGGAATATTGGTGATGGAAAATAGTGATAAAAGTAAGTTTTCTTTGGGGACTATTTTGACTCACAACAACCTGCACGTATCCCTCCACATTAAAAGAAATTAGGCCAAAGCCCAAAACCTTCTCAAATCCATCGTAAAATTACATATTAGACATCAGGCAGTGAATTCATAACCATTTCATGTAGTAACTTTCTGTGAGGGAGCTTTTAGAGGTGGACGTCTGGTTCCTATCACCACCACTGTGAACAGTTCTGACTCAGTAAGTTTCCCTAGAACAGAGCGTTTCACACCAAACCGCTCTGAACGACTCTGTTTACATTAAAGCAATTCAATTATGCAGAAAAGTAAAAAGCAAAGCTTTAGACTAAATTGTACTGTAAATGGTTTTGACCACTCTACCAAAGCTTAATCTGAGTCTGAGCCTTCAGTGTAATAAAACTACACCATGACTGAAGTGATTACCTTGGCGATACGGTCGTGCATGCGGGCCTTGCGGTCATCCCCGCTGGCCTTGGCCTGAGCGCAGGCTTCTTTATATTTGGCCATTCTCTGCTCCAAAGCTTCCAGTACCGTTTTGGGCTGAACTGGACCAGACTGGCTTACAGGAGCTTCAGGTGCTGCAGAGAGACCAAAGCATGAGGAATAACAAAAGAAGTCAATATATACAATATAATACCGTTTGTTAATGATTATTACAAGATCCTTCACAATCCTGATACTGTAGTGTGTAATATGCAAATGAGAATCAGTAAATGCTTTATTGTGTGCATCCGGTCCAATCACAGATATTTTCTGGATCAAATTTTGGTCAAAATGAATAATGCAGACCTATCTTTAATCATGTTGCGTCAAGAATTCACCCAAAATCCGACTGCATTCATATCAAAATTAGATATTTGTGAATACTGCAAGATCAGCTTACAAGACTGTTTATATTCAAAGCATTTAAGGGTCTGTATGCAGGTGCTCCACTCTCATAACTACAGTACTAACACGTTAGTTTCATAGTAGTTACACAATAATTCATAGTATTTACTGAATACTTCTTAGCAGATGCTGAATACCTCAAAGTAGCTGAATAATTCACAGTAGATGCTGAATAATTCATAGTAGTTACAGAAAAATCCATAGCAGACACTGAGTAACTCATAGTAGATACTGAATAATTTATAGCAGATACTAAATACTTCGAAGTAACTGAATAATTTATAGTAGATACTAAATAATTAATAGTGTTTACTTAATAATTCATAGTAGATACCAAGTAATTCATAGTAGATACTAAATAATTAATAGTGTTTACTGAATAATTCATAGTAGATACTAAATAATTAAGTGTTTACTGAATAATAATAATGTTTACTTAATAATTCATAGTAGATACTAAGTAATTCATAGTAGATACTAAATAATTATTAATGTTTACTGAATAATAATAGCGTTTACTTAATAATTCATAGTAGATACTAAGTAATTAATAACAAATATCAAATAATTAAGTGTCTACTGAATAATAATAGTGTTTACTAAATCATTTATAGTGTTTCCTATACTATAGTGTTTTATAGTGAATAATTCATAGTAGTTACTGAATAATAATAGTTTCTGAATAATAACTGAATAATAGGCCTACAGTTCAAGTGTGAAATGCACTGACCCTGAGCATCAGATGATGCTGGGGAGACTTTTACAGCTGGCTGTGGTGGCGCCTCCTTTACTACAGGAGCAGCTGCAGAAGAAAGACAGAGACAGAATGTAGGTATCATTGATTAGATTTGTAGGTAAAAATAAAATAATCCTCCTTTACAGTAAAATAAAGCTCTGCTGATCGTTCAACACAGTTTAACAATAAATGGTCTTAAACTCTGGAGTTAATGTAGAACTGCTGATTCACCCTTTAACCCTGAAGATCAGAGCAGACTGCTGGTCACCATAGCAACACAGACAACAATCTCGCCTAGCTAGTAGCTAACGAAACGGCAAAGAGAGAGATTTAAGATGAACATTGATAATTTGGAGATGAATTGACTTACTTGCATTATTAAAATTAATTATTTTACATTTGAATTTTCCCGTTCCACCTTAAATGGTGCAGCAGTTACATTCTGGCACCATTTAAGGTGGAACGGGAAAATAGAAACAAGAAGCTGGCGAATGAGAAGCGACTTCAGCCTCGTAAAATGTTGAACGCTGAGAGACATTTTAGAAGAAACTGTTCTACTTTTGAGGAAAAATTTCCTGCCGGAGATGCGAGAAAAGCAGCTACAGCTGAGCTAAAGCTTAAAGCAAAGTCAGTCTATTATATTTTTTAGTCTGTGCTGGTACATCAGCACATACTCAGACGTATTTACCGCCAACGTTACTTAAATAAATGACCTAAAATACGCACATCTCTGCACACAGAGATCATTTGCTCCTCTCCTAGTCTTTACCTGCTGACAGTGATGGAGGGAGGCTGCTCAGATCGACCGGCTGTCCTTTCTCCAGCGCCTCAATCACTGCGTCAAAACCCTGAACCAGAAAAACACAGAAAACACAGTACTGCTCTGTTCAGAACTCACATTCCTCACATAATGTGATCAATTTGTGCTCTCGGTCAGTCAGTCTGTCAGTCCGCGGGGAAAAAAAGACTACAAGATTAGAAGCTTGTGTGACTCTGGTAGGTAAATGGTAAAATGCAAAACCAGTGGTTTAATTTCCATTGTTTTAAAGAAGCCACAGTGTGATTTACCCTTCTGTAGTTATCGCTGGTGACACAAAAGATCAGTCATAGTTCAGAAATTATGTGGAAAGTGCAGGTTCTACACTTTAAATCCATGCATTTGTGTTCGTGAGTAGAAGAGGAGATATTTTACTGGGGTTTGAATTTGGTGAAGTGTTAATTTTGTGTGTGCAATCCTGTTTTGTGGCTTTTGGCAAAAAAAAAATTAAGTCAGAAAAGCAGACACAAATCTGCTCATACTGAATGTAAACATAACACATTATGTAATTATGGAACTGATAATGTATTTGGGTCATTCTCCATTGGAGGGGAAACCATGTCACAGAGGTTTTAGGGCTTAAAAAGATGATAAAATATTAGACACGGCTCCAAAAGTCAGTATGTACATTTACACAGTTGAGCTAAGATTAAATAACACATTTTCCCTTATTATTCTCTGATCTTTCTTTGTTTATCCTGTTTCCTAATCGCTCTGCATCTGTAAAACAGCTTGTCACAAAACCAATTTTCAACAATTTTTAATATAAAACAATATTTTGAAAGGTTCAACTCAGGAATTTGTATAAAACAGTTTTACTTTTTATATCATTATCTTTATACTACATTTAAAAAATATTGATTTTATTTAAAAAAATAATTTGTCAGAGATTTTGATCACCAGAGAGTTTTCAGGACTCTTATTTTACATTTTAACAGTATTTTCAGCTCTATTAAACTGCTTCTTTGGGTCGAGGCTCATCAGAGAGGAAGCGTCTCAAGGCATGAGAAGGCGAGTCACACTCGCTCACTATATTTCATTACTTTATTAATAAAGGCAGCTCATAACTCCTATGTGTCACCAGTGTTTTGTGCTTTAATGGCTGGGTAATTAAAATTTTATTAAAATAATGCCATTTATATCATTTTTATGACTGATTTTAAATAGTTGCACAAGGTCACCTCATCAGCCACTGAGTCAGCCAGTTTACAGAATCCTCACTTTTAACCAGAACTTCACTGGAGTCACCGTCACTGGTGTTAGACTATATTCATACAACACCAGTGACTGTAAAATAAGTTTGGAATTAAGATAACAGGAGACGTTAATGAACATATTAAGATTACTTAGTTTTGGGATGAACAAAATAGATTTTTTAATAATGTATCCACCTGAATTCCCACTCCAAATGGAGAACGACCCACATATGTGTAAACAGTGTTAAATAAAACAGCAAAATGACTGTTTGGTAAATGGGTAAAATGCAAAACCAGTGGTTTAATTTCCATTGTTTTAAAGAAGCCACAGTGTGATTTACCCTTCTGTAGTTATCGCTGGTGACACAAAAGATCAGTCATAGTTCAGAAATTATGTGGAAAGTGCAGGTTCTACACTTTAAATCCATGCATTTGTGTTCGTGAGTAGAAGAGGAGATATTTTACTGGGGTTTGAATTTGGTGAAGTGTTAATTTTGTGTGTGCAGTCCTGTTTTGTGGCTTTTGACAAAAAAAAATTAAGTCAGAAAAGCAGACACAAATCTGCTCATACTGAATGTAAACGTAACACATTATGTAATTATGGAACTGATAATGTATTTGGGTCATTCTCCATTGGAGGGGAAACCATGTCACAAAGGTTTTAGGGCTTAAAAAGATGATAAAATATTAGACACAGGTCCAAAAGTCAGTATGTGTAAACAGTGTTAAATAAAACAGCAAAATGACTGTTTGTGGATACGTGACGAGCAAAGTGTCCTTATCTCATCTGACACCTGACCTTAATTAACCTCAACAGCTTGGCTTCCCAGTGAATAACTAGATCAACTAGTTGAACCACTAGATCAAACACACCGGCAGCGCGGTGAGGGTTCTCTTTTTCTCACAATCATTTGACACAACCTCTCTTTCTCCCTCAGAATAAAACAGGCTGTCTGTTTTTCTGTACATACAGTCGTATCCAAAAGCATGAAGCTGCTCCTCCTCTGTACAGAGAACCACCTACAGGTGGCATTTTTCATACGGCAAATTCTACTGCAGCGTCACGCGTCCCTCCAGCTCTGACATTCTCAAACACTCCATTTCCCAGAACTCTGAGATCACATGACCGATAAACCTCTACAATCCACCGATCACCGTTCCTGTTTACCTGGGGCTGCATTACAGAAACTTCCTATCTTTCTGTCCTAAGTTACGACCTCACAGGTCAAGATACGATTTTTCACAAATTCATACTACAGCAGCAAATCTGATCTGGAAATCCTAACTTACTCGATCGAAGTCGACAATCAACTGTCGTGTCTGTTACCTAGCAACCGACCATACGTGCAAAGACGAAACGTAAACACGTAATCAAGCTAGTTAGCCAGACAGCTAACGTTCGCTACAGTCACTGATTTAAAAAGGTCAAACAAAACTAAAGCGCGATAAACTGAAGGTTAATATTGTGTCAGCGCCCCCTGCTGTTTATCAGAGTCGCCGTCTCCAGTTTCAGTCTCCATTTCCCAAACGCTTTAGCCGAGCGCGCTAACGTTATTCCTCCTAATAAACGGACACACGTTCAGCTCCGTCTCCTCATTGTTCACCACCATCACTGTAATATTTCATCATCAGCATTAACACATGAAGGTCATCAGAGGGGCGGTGGAGGTCGAGTCTGCAGCGTCTGGGGGTTTTTAAAACACTGTTAAAAAACCCTCACGAGTCAAAGCCCCGTTTACAGTGTAGATAAATGGAGCCTCATTATGCTGGTTATAGTAAACTGTGCTGCCTGTTTCTGCATTAAACAATAGAAACAGGCGGTTAAAACAGAAGTTAGGATGTTCTGGGGTTTATCTTAAAGTTAAAAAAAATATTTAGGATATTTTGGCAACTTAGGATGTTTCTGTAAAACCGTTTTCTTTTCTGGAAATAAGATTATAGACTTAAGAACTGTTCTGTAATTGCTTCCGTCCTAACTTCAGTCTTAACTGTTGCCATGGCGACAAAGCAGATAAGATATGATCCCAGACTTAAGAATTTTCTTTAATGTGGCCCCTGAGTACTAATATGTCTCACCTGATATGTGTATCATGTGACTAGATCTAGTTTAGTATTGAAGCCCGGGCTCTAGTACAGGTTCTTTGTGAGGTATTGTTTCTCTGTGTAGAGCTACTGAGCGTTACTGTGTGTTACACTGCCTTCACGCCTTCCTGACCATATTTTTGGACTTCCTGACTACCTTTTCGTTTTTGCCCTTTTAGATCTGGTTGCCTGATATTTTGCTTGTCGTTCTCTGCATTTTGGCCTTCTTTGGATTTGACCACTGACTCTGACTACGAGCATTCTCAAACCCTTTACAAGTAAAGCCTCATTTCGTGTTTTTTTGTTTTTTACTGCGAGTGTCTGGCTGGTTTCTATTTATTTAATTCAACATATTGGGAGAAAAACAAAATATAAAAACGTGCCATAACTTGTCATATTTTATGTTTTATTTTTCCGCCAATATGTTTAACTCTAGTGGTACCTAGACAGTAATTGTGTATTAAAATGTGCAGTAGAGTGTTCTCTGTAGAGGAAGCGTGTCCGAAGTCCGGCCCCAGGGCCAAATGCGGCCCATGGACAGATTTTAATTGGCCCTCAGTTCTGTTTTACACTGTATTTTAAGTGGCCCGCCAGCCAGTATGTTGCAGTTCTCCCTTTCACCTGATGGTGGCAGCTGACGAGACCTGTAGCTTCATTTAGTGAATGACATTTAGACTACAGACATAAAGCTCAAACTAAACACTGAAAACTGCCGATTTTGGTGAGATGGAAAACTTTTTATCAGAGCAAATTCAGCAGTTCAGTAAATATTAACCCTTTAAGGTCGAACAAAAATGTGGCTACACTGCGTTTATTTGGTATGTAAAGAACATCACCTGTTTAGTTTGTGTCACAAATTATATTTTTCAACAAGTAAAAATCATTTCAATAGGAAATGATTAATATGTTAGACATGATGTATTGTTACTCTTAATTACAATTTAATTATTTATTATAAGCGCTTATCGATCCAAACTGCTCTGAATGAACAATCTAACAATAAAATAAGCTTCATGCATCTTGTATACAGTGATAGGAAACACAGTAGCTCACAGGAAGCTCAGATTCTATGTGCTGATATTTTGAAAACTTAATATTTTGAATCATTTGTGAATTATATGTCGGCCCTCAGGTATTTTAACGCAGTACAATCCGGCCCTCTTTGAAAAAAGTGTTGACACCCCTGCTGTAGAGGATGTGCTCACTTATTTACGCTCAGAAAATCAACAAAAACGTCATTTGTCTGGGGGCGCTAAACTGACTGGCTGTGCCTCAATCAAAGAGCAGCCTGGGCTGAAACACTCATTATAACTTCAGTGTAAGTGGGCGGGGCTAAACCGCTGTGTGTTAAATAGGTGGATATATTAATGTGTCGGTTTTTGTGACCTTACAAAAACAGTTATTTCAAAACAGGCTATTTTTGCAGCCTGATGGTGCTTCAAGGGTTCTTTAGTAAAGAAAATGGTTCTATATAGAACCATGAACACTTAAAGAACACTGTAAGTGCTATAGACGGTTCTATATAGAACTTTTTTGAAAATGGTTCTGTATAGCACCCAGAAGGGTTCTTCTATTGCAAGCTTGTATGTATAACAATGGAAGAACCCTTTTGGAAGCTATATAGAACCATTTCAAAAAATGTGTTGCATATGGTTCTATATAGCACCAAAAAGCATTCTTCTATTGTTACAATGTCAGGCACCAATAGAAGAACCTATGTAGAACCATCTATAGCATATTCTCCACCAATCTGAAGAACCCTTTCATGATGCAAAGAACCCTTTAATCAGACAAATTATTCTTTGAGTGTCAATGGTTCTATATAGAACCATTTTTTAAGAGTAAATATATGGACTATAATTTTTCAGTATGGGCCCTTTAAAAGACTTTAAAAAAAGCCACTGTTTTAAATTTACATCAATAAATACAACTAGTGTACAAATAAACATTCTTGCATTTTTAATAAAATTAATAAAGTTAATAAAGTTCACAATTTTTATGGCTGACTCCAATTTCTTTTGGACTGATGACTTTTTTGCTGATTTTTATTCGCATTTTATAACCCAAATCTCCCACTGTGTGGGCTAAACAAACACACGAAACAAGCTATGGCATTTCCCACACTTTTTATCAGCCAAAGTCAGAATATAAATTCCATTATTTGCTCTTTGAATAGGCCAAACTGGCATTCAAATGCATAAATGAACCAGTTGCCTATTTAAGTAATTACTATTTAGCATAATGGCTCATGTATAATGATAATCTGGTCATATGTTTGGGGTAAAAAGCTGGCGAATCAAATCTTGTCCAATTCCGACTGTGTATCCCTACACACAGCCAGCGTTTCATGCTACTTTAGAAGACAAAAGAAGCCACTTCAACCTCTTACCTTGCTAGCCTTGATGTGCATTTTGGCTTGTTCTATATCTCCAGCTTGCTTTGCCTTCAGAGCAGCCATTCTGTACTCCTTCTGTCTCTCCAGCAGCATCTCCTTGGTGGGCTGTCTCAGAGGAGGCTCTGCAGGGGCTGTCCAACAAACCACAATGGACCTTTTCAGCAAATATCCTGAAGAATGTCACAGCTTAGCGAAATATTCTAGTTAAATTACCAAAAAAAGAGGCACATTTAGGAGAAATTTCAGTTCTCCTACAAGCAGGGGTCGGATTCTGAGCTGCATCCGGCTCTTTTACTGCCCTGTTGTGTCTCCACAGCTGAATTAGATTTGTAGGTAAAAATAAAATAATCCTCCTTTACAGTAAAATAAAGCTCTGCTGATCGTTCAACACAGTTTAACAATAAATGGTGTTAAACTCTGGAGTTAATGTAGAACTGCTAATTCACACTTTAACCCTAAAGGTTGGTGCGCCGACTGCTGGTCACCATAGCAACGCAGACAATCTGGCCTAGCTAGAAACAACAAAGAGAGAGATTTAAGATAAACATTGATCATTTGGAGACGAATGGACTTATTTGCGTTTATAATCACTCCAGCTGGTTTCCTGATACGTTTAATCTGCAACGAGAAACTGACAAACACTAAAAAGTCACAAAGCTGCACTTAGTTTCTCATTCGCCAGCTTCTCATTCCAATTATCCCATTCCACCTTAAATGGTGCAGCAAACACGTCGGGCACCATTTAAGGTGGAGCGGGAAAAATCGAATAAGAAGCTGGTGAATGAGAAGCGACTTCAGCCTTTTTTGGAAAAGTTTCCTGCCAGAGATGTGAGAAAAGCAGCTACAGCTGAGCTGAAGCTTAAAGCAGAGCTTTAAGTCTGTGTTTTTGTTTATATTATATTTTTATCCTATACTAGAACATCAGCACATACTGAGACATATTTACAGCCAAGATGGTGAAATGGACATAAAATGTTGTGACTCCCAAAGTGGTTTGATTTTTGTTTAAAGGACAAAATGGCTCTTCTTAAGATTTGGATTGCGACTCCTGGCTTAAAGCTACGGATCAGCCAGAAGTCAAATATGAAATTCTGAAAACTGATATTTGAATCAGCTGGGTTCTTTGCAAAAGAAAGAGTTTGGAGCTATGAGGCTAATGCTGCTCACAAGCATCATGCAATTATCATAATTTTTATAAATCATCACACAGTCGCCTCAAAGCGTGTGGAGTTGTTCAATTTATCTATAAACATTTCAATTTCTGTAAGTCAGCAGCTATTAAATAGTTTTAGCGTGCTTGTGTAATTAAAATATATAAAAAATAAATAAATAAATAAATAAATAAAAACAAATGCCACAGAAACCACTTAGCTAGCCCTTTATGGCGTTTGCCAATTATGTGAAAACGTGCAGGAACAAGAAATTATATATGAACCTGAAAAATCTAAAGCAATTATTATTATTATTATTATTATAATTAACACCAAATACAATGTCAGCAGAATTGGTGCCATGTTTACTGTTATAACACTTTTATTTTCTAAATGAGTCTGATTTCTATTTCAGTCTTTGAACAATAAGCCGCTCCTCACGTTTCACATGATTGGCTGTTCATCATAGACGTCACGCTTTTATGAGTCACTAAACACGGATTAACAGAGCTGTTGAAGTCCTAAAGCCTCAGTTCTGGTGACTGTGGAACTGACCTGCAGGTGATTCTGGGACGCCTCCTCCCTGCTTCTCCTCTGGCGACACTGTGCAGGAAGGCCGTTCTTCACTGCTGGTTGCTGGCTCCATGGAAATGGAAGCGGTCTCCATGGAAACAGGAGTGGTTTCCACAGCACTGTCTGACTCTGCATGCTCCTCAGGTGACTCCAGCTCAGGTGTTGGTGTACCTGCGGCTGGAGCCGGGGGTCGAGGGGGGCCGCCAGGGGCCCCGCATGAGACCGGAGGAGGAATCTCCGCTTCGTTTATTTTCCCTCCTTTCCGTACGGATGACAGCATGCTCTGCAGGGTCTGCAGGAGACAGACAGGAAAACTAATCGAACCTCAAAGTAGCATCAGATCAGAACTATGATGATGCACTTCTGTTCAAAGGTTTCACACCTAATGAATAAAATGATTATAAAATGATGGTTCTGCACAACTGCTTTCAAAGAATTAGTCTGAAACTTAAAAAGGAGAAAGAATGGAACTATATGTTTTGATAAAATTAATAGTCATCATAAAATTAATGTCTACAATGTCATTAAAATAAAATTTATATCCAGAATGAAGTTCTAAGAAAATTATCATCCAGAATGACTTTATATTAAAATTATTATCCAGGATGAAAAATTAATACTAATAATGACTTTCTAATAAAATTAATACGGATAAAACGTTCTATTATAATTAACATCCAGAATGAAGTTCTCATAAAATTAATATCCAGAATGAAGTTCTAAGAAAATTATCAGCCAGAATGACTTTCTATCAAAATTATTATCCAGGACGGAGTTCTAATAAAATTAATATCGCGAATAAAGTTATAATAATATTAATATCCAGAATAAAGTTTTGATGAAATTAGCATCCAGAATAACATTCTAATAAAATCAATATCCAGAAAGATGTTCTAGTAAAATGAATACTGATAATAACTTTCCATTAGAATTAATAACCAGAATGAAATTCTAATAAAATTAATATTCAGAATTAAGCTTTAATAAAATTAATATCCAGAATGAAGTTCTAGTAAAATTAATAGATAATGACTTTCTAATAAAATTAACATTGATAATTGAGCTCTAATAAAATTAATATCCAGAACGAAGTTCTAGTAAAATTAATACTGTTAAAGACTGTATTAAAATGAATATTCATAACAAAGTTCTTATAAAATGAACGTCTACAATGTCATTTTAATAAAATTAATAACCAGAATGAAATTCTAGTTAAATTAATATTGATAATGAAGTTTAAACTTTAAATTGAGCTGTTTTCTCCCTCAAACTACACTTGTTACACTAATGTTACATTAATGTAAATTAAAGTTATGAACGTTTCTGTTCCTCTTCAAAAAATCTGTCATATCAGAGAAACAACCTTTAGCCTCGACAGGAACGATATTATTCATCATTATTTTATATAGAATTCATAATTATAGTTTATAATTTATAGCTTCTGTATAAATTAGATTCACTACATCCCTATTTTCAGTGTGGGCCCACCCACCTTCAGCCCCCTCTCGTATCTCCTGGCTTTAGATGACTCTCCTGCAGTCTTGGCGTTGGTTATGGCTGTTCTGTACATGGAGATTCTCTCCTCCAGAGTGTGCTCGACACTGCCCGCTACTGCGGACGACCTCACTTCCTGCGGAAAGGGCAGAACCGAAGACCTCATTACATCATGCGTATTCATACAAACTTATATCACCTGTTTCATCTCTCGTCTGTCAATCGCTGTTTATCTTGAAATCATCCAGGTGCTCACAGCCTTTCCTGAGAACCGGCTCTAAGGTCAGTACTCACGCTGATAGTATTTCAGGCATGAGCACCAAAAGTCAGAGTGCATATAGTGTAAAGTCTTAGCACTAACTAGGGCAATATGACAACACGCTATTTTTATTATGGATGCACAGTTCAGGAATTTTTCAGGGTAATTCCAATTTCAATTTCTTCACAGCCAAATTTGGAGATGAACGATTGTCTTTGAAGTATTTTCCTTTAAAAATATGGTTTACATTATTTGAATGTCAGTGCATCCTATTTTATTTATATTCTGCAACTTTTTTGGAATTGGGGTTGTACATTATGTATATATATGCATATATGTACGTATGTGCGCACGGAAACCATGTACACATTTGAAGTAACCTAAGTGCAGTTGATTCAGTGTCAGCCTTTTTTAATCCAAAGCTCAGACTGTGTGGGCTAAACAAACACTCACATTCTCAGTGTTTTTTTATTAGCCAACATTGCACATAGCACTGTGCAAAAGCCAGAGACCACCTGTCACGCCTCCGGGCCTCTGTCAAGTCCACACACTACAACTCCCATGATTCTCTGGACTCACATGAACCACTTCCCACATCCAAGTCAGCTGACGACTGAACTGCTGTCACCTGTATCTCATTTACTCCTGTGACAACTCCACTCGTTGCGTACTGAGTGTTCTATTCTCTCTGTTATTCCTGTGTTTATGACCTTTTCCTTGTTTACTGTTTCGTGTCTTTGGAGTTGGTATTGTTTGCCTTGATCTGATTGCTGTTTTGGCTTTGACCCACACATGTGTTTGACCATCCCTTATCGTTTACTGTTTCTATTTTTGTTCATCGCCGTCCTGATCTGGTTAGACTTTGGCAAGCCTTTTTTTACCCCTCTCACTGATAATAAATTCCTTTTTGACCTTTTACATCCAGTCAAAACAGCCATTAGATCAGTTACTCACTTTTAGGGCAATATTTCTGACAAACAGTAGAAAAAAAAACAGGAGTTTTCCAATCTTCAGTTCAAAAAAAAAGCAAAAATCTGCTGATTTTTGATAAATTACAATATGATAATCCTCTATGACTATATACTGTATGATCAGTACTTCAAAGACGCAGAACAAAGATTTAGGCCAATTATTAAGAGCCTGTAAACGACAATATAAGCCACATAGTAACAAGCAGCTGGATGTAGACCTATAATGCTATTATCTCATTCGTTTGGTTTTTCTCCTAGTTTGTTTTTAAACACATTAACATTAAACTTCTACTTCTACTCAATTCACAGGACAGCAAGTAAAATGCAAATTAATTTAGAAAGCAGTGATTTAAGAATGTACTTTGACCTGTATTTGAACAGTACAAAAACAAGATATAAAATGCTTTATCTTATCAACTTCATTGTTTTCTGTCAATGTACATTCATTCTGAAATTGAAAATCTCACAGAAGTCTCAGCTCTGTTCCAGATATTTACCTGCTTTGCTGTCAAACTTGAAATTCAGGCAGGATGTGGACTTGCATTAACGGCAACCCCCTGGTTCCTGGTGAAGGTTACGGTCATGAAACAATAGAAGAGCTGGAGGCATTCTCTGGAGTACTAGCATTATAAAAATACCAAGTACCACATTTGTTATGAGGGCTTTGGAGCTAATGCTTACTTTCACCAAAGTATTTCCTGCTCTGTCGCCTGAGAGCTGGAATTAACATGTCAGCTTGTATTTACAGTGACAACACAGTAACACGATCCTTTCTGAGAGCCTCTCTGAGTCTTAATGAATATCTGAATCTGTATAGTTCTAGCAGATAATAGCAGTTAGTGCTTAGAAAATGTCAGAGAAGCATATTTTCACACAATATGCATCACAGTATTGCACCAGCAAAGTACAAACCCAGTTCCAAAAATGCTGGGACAGTAAGTGAAATGCTGATAAAAACAGAAAGCAGCGATTAGTAAATCCTGTTTGGCCTGTAATAAACTGAAAACGGTACAAAAATGAAAATATTTAAAACTGATGCAGTCTTTTGGTTATACATGTCTTCAGCTGTGCAACCATACAGGGTCTTTGTTGTTGCATAAGCTTAATATAACACACGTTTTCAGTAGGAAACAGTTCTGGACCGCAGGCAGGTCAGTCTAGCACCTGCACTCTCTGATTACACAGCCATGCTGTTGTAACACATGTAGAACGTTTCTTGGTGTTGTCATGTTGAAATAAGCATGAATGTCCCTGAAAAAGACGGCATCTAAAAGGCAACATTTGCTCCAAAATGTGTTGTGTTAATAGTGAGTTTACAGATGTGCAGGTTACCCACACCACACTAGATTTTGTACTTTATGCTGGTAACAGGTCTGCATGGTCCTTTTCTTCCTTGGCCCAGAGAACACATCATCTATTATTTCCATAAACAATCTCAATCTTTGACTCATCAGCCCACAGTACATGTTTCCACTGAGCATCAGTCCCATTTCAGATGAGCTTGAGCCCAGAGAAGTCAGCAGCGTTTCTGGACGCTGTTAATATGGGACTTCCGCTGTTTATAGTTTACGTTGGGAAACATTATTCTTGAATTGTTGCACTATTTGATAGTGCAGTCTTTCACAGAGTGGTGAACCCCTCTTCATCTTTACTTTTGAAGGACTCCGCCTCTCTGGGATGCTTTTTTATACCCATGTCTATGTTGCTGATCTGTTTAATCAACCACCAGGTGTTTTTTTAAGCATTACACAACTTTGCCAGCCTTTTCTTGCCCCACATATATATATATGTGTGTGTGTGTGTGTGTGTGTGTGTGTGTGTGTGTGTGTGTGTGTTTGTGTGTGTGTTTAAGTGAATTTTCTTATGTTATCACGCAAAAACTAAAAAGAGAAATAAAATCACTTCTGTTTAGAAAGAACTGCACTAGTTTAGAAAGTTCCGCTACTAGTTTTTAAGGTCTAAATGGTCTTAAATCAAATGGTCTTATGTTCCAGATCTGCAGATACTGACTTTCTGCAAACATCTTCTGTAAAATACAGAAAATGTGGAGAGACTCTTTCAGTTATTCTGTTACTAAACTGTGGAGCTCAGTTCACCTTTTATTAGACGGTCAAGCTCAGAGCTCACTTTTAATAAACATCTGAAAACGCAGCTCTTTAACTCAGCGTTTAATTAAAACTATCTTTTAGTACTTAACTTTTTATTTGATCTGTCATTTCCTTATATGATTTTAAGTTAGTATGCATAATTTCTTTTATTACTGTTAAGCTTTTTTAAAGGTGCATTTTGGCACCTTTATTGTGTCACAATGATACGAACACACTAACATGCACACTCAACACACCACACACTCCACAAACACACTGAACACCACACACAACACACACATACTTTTAAGGTAGCAGGAGATTTTAGGTAGCAGTGTATTTAAGGTGGCACTGGATTTAAGGTAGCAGGAGATTTAAGGTGGAAGTGGATTTAAGGTAGTAATGATTTAAGGTAGCAGTGGCAACCATAGCAACCACCAACTTAGCAACACCATAGCAACCACATAGCAACCACCTGTGAGCCCACAGCAACAGCCTAGCATCCACTTAGCAACATAATAGCAACCAGCCTAGCAACAACCTAGCAGCACATGGGAACCACTTAAGCTGCACAACCATTCTGTGTTTCCTACAGCAAATGCACAGTTCTAGTCATTATTTTATTATTATTATTATTATTATTATTATTAATGGTGTACATCCCACCATCTGCTGTTGCTGTCTCCATGTGTGACTTCATCCAAACATGACAGGGGGGTGGGGGCTGCAGACGTGCCACCCACAAGCCCTGTTTGTTATCTCTGGGGACTTGCCAATCTTGCAAATCATGCCAATCTCTCCCTCTCCCTACATTCAAACAGCATGTCAGTCGCCCCTTCAGGGAAAACAGTCATATATGTCAATGAGCCATAAAGCTCTACTGCACTTCCTCCACCGAGAGACTCAGACCATAACCGCATGCAGCTGAAGTCTCTGTATAAACATATTAACTGAGGTTTATATGATGTCTTCAAAACATATTACACAAACACAACTACTGACAAAAGCAGTAAACCGAAAGACGAAAGTGTGTTGATGTGATATATTTTTTCCTTGTGGAAGTGAGGAACACTGTGAGTGCAGCTCTGTTTTCAGAGGAGGTAGAGCATATAGAGTCTACAGAGTGTATGGAGCGTATAGAGTGTATAGAGCATATGGAAAGTATAGAGTGTACAGAGTGTATAGTGTACAGAGTATATAGAGTGTATGGAGCGTATAGAGTGTACAGAGTGTATAGTGTATAGAGTATATAGAGTGTATGGAGCGTATAGAGTGTACAGAGTGTATAGTGTATAGAGTATATAGAGTGTATGGAGCGTATAGAGTGTACAGAGTGTATAGTGTATAGAGTATATAGAGTGTATGGAGCGTATAGAGTGTACAGAGTGTATAGTGTATAGAGTATATAGAGTGTATGGAGCGTATAGAGTGTACAGAGCATATAGAAAGTATAGAGTATATAGAGCGTATAGAGTGTACAGAGAGTATAGAGTGTATACAGCGCATATAGTGTATAGAGCGTATAGAGTGTATAGTGTATAGAGCGTACAGAGTGTACAGAGTGTATACAGCGTATGAAGTGTATAGAGCGTATAGAGTATATAGTGTATAGAGTGTATAGAGCGTATAGTGTATAGAGCGTATACAGCGTATAAAGTGTATAGAGCGTAGAGTATATAGAGCGTATAGAGTATATATAGCGTACAGAGTGTATAGTGTATATAGCGTACAGAGTGTACAGAGCGTATAGAGTATATAGAGCGTATACAGTATATAGAGCGTATAGAGTGTATAGAGTATATAGAGTGTATAAAGTGTATAGAGCATGTACAGTACATAGAGCGTATAGAGCATAGAGTGTATAGAGCGTATACAGCGTATAAAGTGTATAGAGCGTATAGAGCATAGAGTATATAGAGCGTATAGAGTATATATAGCGTACAGAGTGTATAGTGTATATAGCGTACAGAGTGTACAGAGCGTATAGAGTATATAGAGCGTATACAGTATATAGAGCGTATAGAGTGTATAGAGTATATAGAGTGTATAAAGTGTATAGAGCATGTACAGTACATAGAGCGTATAGAGCATATAGAGTGTATAGAGCGTATACAGCGTATAAAGTGTATAGAGTGTATACAGTACATAGAGCGTATAGAGTATATAGAGTGAATAGAGCGTATACAGCGTATAAGGTGTATAGAGCGTATACAGTATATAGAACGTATAGAGTATATAGAGCGTATAGAGTGTATGCAGCGTATAAAGTGTATAGAGCGTATAGAATGTACGTTACCTGCTGTGCCGGCTGAGCTATCGGTGTTTCTTCATCGCAGGGCGAGGTTTGGGTTTCTGCCCCCGAATCTTCTGTTTCCTCCTCACCCACCACTTCCTGCAGCTCAGCCTGATTATATAGAGCAACATATTTGCGGATTAGAACACAAACCTCTGACATCACAGCGCTCAGAGAACTACTATTAAGGAAACTGTTCAGAGCATCAGTGCATTCAACTTGTTTATTTTGGTACAATTCAAAATAAGTTTTTTTAAAGGGACCATTTACACAGTGGTAGGTAGGCAGACAGATAGACAAGCAGGCAGGCAGGCAGGCAGGCAGCAGGCAGACAGACAGACAGACAGACAGACAGACAGACAGACAGACAGATCTTTATTGTCATTATTTAAAACAGTTTACATTGAGCAACTCTAGAATTGGCAGCAAGGACATAAAAGAAAATAAAGATAAACAGTCAAAGACACACAGATAAACACAATGAGATACAGGTATATACAGACATACTAGTGCAAAATATAATGATATATAGTGCAAGATGAAAAATATCTCAGTCTCAGTCTTAGTCTTAGTCTCAGTCTCAGTCTCAGTCTCATTAATGGAATGGTGCTGTTACAATAACCTATACACAATAAAATACTAAAAAGCTTTTTGTTGGATTTTTAACAGAGGTGGAAAAAGGTCACTACATTGCAAGTGAGTGAGTCTCAAGTCTCGACACTCAAGTCCTGACTCAAGACAGTCGAGTCTCGATTCTAGTCCTGAGTCAAAACAGTTGAGTCTCAAGTCAAGTCCCAAGTCCTGATCCTCGAGTCCTAAACAAGTCAGTCTGCATGCCATTTCAACACTGAACACCAAAAATGATGGTAAGAGTAATGCAGCCTTTTAAAGACAGCATGTTAGCAGTGTGTGGCTGTCTATTTTATTTTTTTTTATTTTATATGTTATTTATTTTTTTTTACCCTTCCAAAAAAAAATACCAAATCCATGGTACATCAATAATCACGACCGACATACTGGTACACACAAAGAGCAGTGAACTACATATGAAAAGAATTTCCAAAGTGCTATTGAAAAAAACAAAACTTAAAAAAATAAAACTATATTTGTTTATATAAGATAATTTAGGAGGGTTTGTTGGAACATTGGGCACATAGCATTAAAATAAAACTATATCTCTAAAACCAGCTCAGCCAATTACAAACTATTTTCGCCAGTAGCTTCTTATTCGAATTTTCCGTTCCACCTTAAATGGTGCAGTGGTTACATTCTGGCGCCTCACTGCTGCACCATTTAAGGTGGAGCGACAAATTTCAATCTGAACCTGCCGAATAACAAGTCAGCTTCAGCCTCGCGGTGAACGTTGTGCTTGTTTTACCTGCAGAAGCTGTTAAAATTGGTCACATACAGACGCTGTGTTTCTTTAGTTTTGCTATCATGAGGAAAATGGTCAGTTTAGCTGGTGAGTTTCTCCAGTAAGAGTTTAAGAGCTGAGCTGGGATTCTTGATGCTTCGCTTGTTTCCAGCTTGTGGAGGTGAACTTGAATTTTAAGCGCTTTGTTTGTCTCCTGAAATAAAATAAGCCGAACGTAACAGACATCTGACGACGCTGCTGTATATCAGAGTTACTGCAGGAAACGAACCCATTCACGCGAACAGTAACCGGCTGTGTTGAGTCCCGTCTGCAGACAGACTCTCCACGTTTTTTCCAGTTCAAGTCGCGAGCCTTTCCGAGTCATGAGGCTCAAGTCTGAGTCAGTCCGAGTCACTGGGGTTCAAGACAAAGTCGATTCACGAGTCCAAGTCATATGACTCGAGTCCACATCTCTGATTTATAACATTAGCCCGAGAATTTTTTTAGCAAATTAAATTAATAGCACAATAAAAATAGCACATAAACTACCGTTCAAAAGTTTGGAAACATCACTTGCAATTATATAATACGAATTTGTGGATAAGCGCATGAAGTGATTTAACTGCACAGCTTTCAGAGAATCAGTGGGACACTACTGTCAATAAAAACGTAGAAACGTTAGACGTGTCCAGAATGATAAACAGAGCTGTAGAAGATTCTAAAATGACTAAGAAAGCTGTAAAAAATCAAGAATGATGTTCTAATAAAATTAATAATTATCATTTTTCAAAGGAGTAGATCAAATCTCAAGACAGATAATTTAACAAACAAAATAGTACAAACAGATAATTACAGTGTATTATATGTCATGTAACAATACTTAAAATATTGAATGAAACATCTAAAAATACCTTTTGGCAAATAACTTCATGGATAAATCTAGATGGTAAAGGTTGTCAATGTATATAAAGCAACAAAAATCATTAAAGTTATTGTAATTTACTGATTATTATTATTATAACTGATTTCAAAACAGCTCTCGGTAACTTCAGACTGACGTATCATTTTCACATTTCTGATATATCAGCGTGCACAATAATCACAGCACACGAGCAGGCAAAAGCAATGACGTAAAGCAAAGATTACCAAGAGATCTTCATCATCCTCCAGGTTATCGTCATCATCATCATCATCATCAATATCTTTCATGCACGCTTCAGTCATCTTCTCAATGTCCTCCATCGGTAACGGAGCTGTAGAATGAGAATTACTTTGAATTAAAACTTTTTTGGGTCTCACTTTATTTGGACAGCCCTCTATAATCCCCTACAGATTATCTACAGATGTTCAAATTGATATTATAACATGTTATAAAAACAAACCTTCTTCTGTTAATAGAATAATCTTTGACTCTAATGCTGATCATACGGAGCACAGAGCGCACTGATGAAGTAAGAACCTGTTTTTTTGGTTAAACTGAAGGGCTGACAACTTATGTTCTTAACTAAAACCAGGCTGGTCAGCTAGCTAACAGGCTAAATAAGCCAACACGCTAAACAACTCCAACATTAATATCACAGGCTTGAATTAAAGTACTGACGATATGATTCACTGAAAAACGGCAATATAGAAGTCTAAAGAATGTCTTACACGCTTCAAATGTCCGTGTTTCAGTCAGAAGTCGCGTCAAATCCAGGCCGAATCCCAAACGGCTCCCTGTGTAACATTAAGTTTAGAAATTCTAGCTCCTGCTGTCAGATACTGCACTGCCTGTCGAGTATGGATGTGGATGAATCCCAAATGACCATTTTTAGCTGTATTTTGCTCTGCTGGGCAGCAGGATCCAGTATTTAAACTCCTATGTAGTGCACTATGTAGGGAGCAGGGTAGCCGTTTGAGATGCAGCCCCAGTGTGAGAAGAGGGCGCCGCTGGAATGGTGCTAAATGAGACTCGCGGTGGTAATTTAGTGACCAAAAAGGGCTTATAAACAGAAAGTCTCTGCATTAAACAGTGCTGTGTTTGCTTAGGGCGTTTTCACACCTGGGCCGTTTCAGCGTCTGAAGTGGACTCAGACCGCTGAGTCATAGCCAAATGAACTCAGACCCCCCTAAATGGCCCCAAAAACGAACCGGACTCTCGAGGTGGTCTCAGTTCGGTTCGTTTGTAGTTCGTTTTGTGGTTCGATTAATTTGTGCATTGTGAAAACAAAACGGCCTCAGTCCGCTTTAGCTCTGCTTTATGGTGAAGACCTCGATGCTCGCCGCACACACAGCCACAGTCTTCACTTCAGCAGGTAAACAGACCGAGGATCATTATGAGGTTCTGCTCAGGATAAAGCCTGTCTGTGATCTGAGACAGACAGCAGCGCTGACATAGTAAAGCGATCAGATGTGAGACTCCGCGTGATTTTACTGTGTTAAAGGCTCGAGCTGGTCACACAGTGCAGTTTCAGCTGCTTTCACTCTGAACGCTGAATGAATGGAAATTCGCCTCAGTGAGGAGCACAGCCGAACACGGAGCCCACCGCGGCAGACCCGCAGGGCCATTTTTCCAATTTTGCGCGATGGACTTCGGCCAGTCGTTTCAGCGCGGCCAACAGGAGAGCAGCAGGCGGGTCTGGTGGTTCTTCTCGTCACCTGATAGCTCGGATACATCAGAGAACGCGGCCCACTTGGCGAGCGCTGTGCACACCGCGAGTGCTGTGAAAGGGGTCCGAGTTCTAATGGAGTTGGGGTCTGAACAAGAAGTGGTCTGAGATCTCAATGGACCAGAAAGAAAGAGAGTCCTCTTTAGAGTTCACTTACATTGTGAACACAAAAAGAACTGAGGTCACTTGCAGTTGGTTCCCTTCCAGGTTCACTTCAACAGAACTCGGTTTGGTTCTTTTAAAACGAGCTATATGTGAAAACACTGTTATCTTCACTGTTATACGAAAAAAAGTTTTAAAAAAAATCATGAAATGTCTGCAGTTTACAGCGATTAGCGACCGAACATTCTTCTCATTCAGCGGTCAATGGTTGCTTAGCAACGATACCGCACTCTAAAGGAACTACATTTCTTGGCGGAATACTTGTTTATGTCGATTATCATTAATAATAACTTAAATAATTATCTAAAACATTGTGTATTTTGATATATTTTATGTTGGCCGCCGTTTATAAAAGCAATAAGTCACTCGAGGCTGTGAGTCACTGCGATTTTATCACAAAGAAGGTGGGGTTGGGGTTGGGGTTGGGGTTAGGATTTAGGCCAGGGTGAGGGCTGGGCTTAATTTTGGGGTTGAGGTTAAGGTTAGGATTAGAGCAGGTTTAGTGTTAAAGACAATTATAGTCAATTTAGTAGATATTTAGTTGAATGTAACGCAAAAGTAAATAAAGTATCTACAAAGCATCGAAAGTGGACTTTCCAAATAAAGTACCACCCATTTCTGTAATGTTAATCACAGAAGAGACATTAGGTACTAAACAGAGTGCCACAGCTGGATTTCAGCAGTGACACTAGTATTTACACACAACTGCTAGGGGCGGATAACGGGACATGATGATATGTTATTGTGATAAATGTGTATCATCAGTACTTCTGGAACACTTGACAAATGCATGAATCATGAAAATACAGATTTAGACCAATTATAAAGAGCCTGTAAACAACAACAGGAAGTGTACAGTCAATGTTTAAGCTGCATAATAACAAGTAGCTGACTGAATGAAGCCAAATCTTATTTTAATGATTTATTCATTACTTCCTCCTGTTCTTTCTTAAATAGTTCAAAAAGACACGTCACTACTGCTCTGCTGGTACATTTAGTTCGCTTTTTACATTTTTTCCTTACATCAGAAAAGCTAAATAATGTGATTAAGGATGCTCAATCTGAATTTTTTCTCCAGACATGCAGTCCAGACAACAGTCGGTACGTTTATCGTTTTCTTTTTGTCTGATCTGTCTTGCAGTTTTGTGAGGTAAATAAGGCGAGGCAGGTAAGTGCACTGTACCTAAAAGCTGCTGCCTCACCTGAACCAAAACGCTGCAGCATAATTATACACAGCTCACTGTGAATATCCAGTCACTGATTCATGCTGTTTAAAGCTGCACTATGTAAGATTTGGGGATTTGGAGACCTCTCTGGTGGAAAGATGTAATTGCATGCAATGTGTGGAAGAACATTTTGTAGCATGGGTTGTGCTTTGGCTCCCTTCCCCAAGCATGAATCTGCTGATTGAAAGAGAATTCAAAGAGAACTCAGTCTAAACTTGGTGAAGGACGCGTCTCTGAGGATGTGAGTGAATTATCTACTACTGTCATCACATCTTCATCAGTATGATGTTGATTTTGAGATCATTTGAGAGCTTAACGTCCAGCCGGACCTTCTTTTTGAGTCTTCGTGTGTGAGATCAACACGTAAAGACGTACGACGTGGTGTGAAAAACTCGATCCGACAGCTCTGACTTACAGGCTACGTTCACATTACCAGGCTGAAGTGGCACAAATCTGATTTTTTTGCCCTAATGTGACTCAGATCTGATGTTTACAGGGCTGTGTGGACATGCAAATCTGATCTTTTCAAATCTGACCTGAGCCACTTTTATATGTGGTCCTAGATCGGATACGTATTCCGATTCGTGGTCATGGTCGTGATCGGAATTCATGTGCTTTGTTTCCACTGCGCGTGCACCATCATTCAGCGTTACCATGGCAGCAACGCCGAACAGAAGTTAAAGCCTGTAAACGGTGGAAAAAAAAACACCTCACCTTTTTCTCCTTCGTCTCGCTCTAATAATGAAGCTGATCAGAGTTAATTACCTTCTCAGCGAAGCTCGTTCTGCTCGTTAGTTTGTGCTGATGATGAACGTGATTCATTCACGTGACGTTACTAAGTAGGATGTACGCATGAGGGTCTTTTCAGGACGCCGGTTCGTCACATTAATGACAGATTTGAGTCACTTACCTAAACGAGTGTGAACCATCGAGTCAGAGAGATCGGATTTGAGCAAAAATTCGGATTTGAGCAACGAGGCTTGGAATGTGAACGTAGCTTTAAAGGCTTTACAGGGCGACTCACAGCAGCTCACACTCACCATATTTTAGCCTGTTTCTATTCTCCTCACTCTGTAATGACACTTCTTTCAGTTTTCACAAAACACATAGTGCAGCCTGAAACAGGCAACATCTAATTTTTTTAAGAATTTAAAATATCAGTTTCATATAATTCACACATATTTCAATATTAGGCATGACATCAACCCCTTATGGGTTTCTACAACACAAACACAACACATTCTCCACCTATCTGAAGAACCTTTTGATGATGCAAAGAACCCTTTAATCATGTGAAGGGTTCTTTGCGTGTTCATGGTTCTATACAGAACTATTTTCTTTATTAAAGAACCCTTAAAGAACGATCTTTTTTAAGAGTGTAGAGCCGACCAGCACAGACTCAGCCATATAGTGTAACCCCAGCTAAAGCCAGTGTTACACTACAAGACTTCTACCCCGATTTTAGCCCTGATTCTCAGTCTGGCCGAGTCAGGGCTGGTCGGCTCTAGTCTGGAGATTTTTGGGTCAGTCGGAGTCGACAGTTGGAGAAAGAGTCGAGTTGTGTTTGAGGGGCACAGACTCAGATTTTTGGCCTCCCGATCGCGTTTCAGATCAGTCAGAGTTTATCAAACGTTTGATTTACTTTAACCCGACTCTGAGTGTAAACTAGTGTGAACTGATCAACGACTCAATCTGAATAGATTCCTGCAACAGCCAATGAAAACAGAGCACGAACGAAGAAAACACAGCAAGTAAACAAAGCAAAATGGCGAAAAGTCTTTCAGGTGTGGAGCGAAGCTTTCTAACGAGCTGAGTTTAAGGCACAACTGAGTTTACGTAGATTTAAAACTCTAAAATACCAACTAATCACATTTTTAAATCCATGATCATCACTTGAACACGTTTACCTGCTGCTTCTTTACGGTTTCAGCGCAAACGGCAGAGAAAACAGCAGCAGCAGCTCCATGTCTGTTTATTTGCGTCTCCTAGTAACGGGAGTTTGCGAGAGTTTGTATGAGCTCAGTGATGGTTTGATCGTTTAGTGTGTGATCCCAATATTTTACTTCAAAAAAATCTACAAAAACCAGTTTGATAGAGTGAGATGTCCAGTCTTTCTATAATCTGTTAAGGTAGTGAACCCAGGGCTTTAAAGAAATCAGAATCAGCCATGAAAATGAATGAACGGTTCTTCCCCTAATTATGATACACACACCGATCAGGCATAACATTATGACCACCTCCTTGTTTCTACGTTCACTGTCCATTTTATCAGCTCCACTTACTGTATAGGTGCACTTTGTAGTTCTACAGTTACAGACTGTAGTCCATCTGTTTCTCTGATACTTTGTTAGCCCCCTTTTACCCTGTTCTTCAGTGGTCAGGACCCCCATGGACCCTCACAGAGCAGGTACTATTTGGGTGGTGGATCATTCTCAGCACTGCAGTAACACTGACATGGTGGTGGTGTGTTAGTGTGTGTTGTGCTGGTCTGAGTGGATCAGATACAGCAGTGCTGCTGGAGTTTTTAAACACCTCAGTGTCACTGCTGGACTGAGAATAGTCCACCAACCAAAAATATCCAGCCAACCGTGTCCTGTGGGCAGCGTCCTGTGACCACTGACGAAGGACTAGAGGATGACCAACACGAACTGTGCAGCAGCAGATGAGCTATCGTCTCTGACTTTACATCTACAAAAAACTCCAGCAGAACTACAAAGTGCACCTATATAGTAAGTGGAGCTGATAAAATGAGCGTAGAAACAAGGAGGTGGTCATAATGTTATGCCTGACCGGTGTAGTGTACGGTGATAAAGTGCATGTCCTGCACTGCCCACCTTTAGAGGTCCCCTTTTTGTTTTGACTGATGGGTTAGAGCACCGTACCTTTGGCAGCTTTTTTTCCTCTAGCAGCAGCAGTGGGTTTTTTCCCAACGATGGCAGCAAATTCAGCCTCCAAATCCGGATCGTCCACATCCTGGCTCATCTCCATCATATCCTCCGGCTTGAAATCAAGGAACAACCCCATCTACGGCATCAGCAAGACGAGGTTACAGTGACAGTGTTAACAGGAAGACCACAACTATGGACTACATTAGCAACTGAGTACTGGTTATTCTGATGGACACTCAGAGTTGATAAAGGGGAACTCCACCTTCCACCAAAATTTCTAAATTTCTGCATGATTAAGTGGTTAAGATGTAAACAGAGTGATTCAGAGTGGTTTGGTGTGAAACACTCTGTTCTAGAGAAACTTAAAGTCCGAACTGATCACAGTGGTGGTGACAGGAAGCAGGGGCTGTATTACAAAAACATATTAAAGATTTTCTTGCTTTTCTACTATAACACTTATAATGTTAATTCATCACCATTCCTACATGTAGCAAAATCAACACGCCATGTACAATTCAGGTCAAATATCCTTACCTTGTTTATTCTCTTCTTGTTACTCTTTTCTTAAGTGCCTTGCTAACCCTTTTGCTACTGTAGCACTGTTAATTTCCCCATTGTGGGACTAATAAAGGATTATCTTACCATATCTTAGCTCAGCTAGCTTAACTAGGGCTGAACGATTTTCTGACCAATATCGCAATTACAATTTAAATTGCTGTTGTTTATTATTGAGGTATAAATTGAGGTTTAGGCCTTTTTGAGCAGCTTATTTTTTTTCTATTTTGAGACTTAAACTCTTGACTTAGTGCACCAGACTGCCGGTTAATTGTGGCTGTGCTCCATGTTATTAGGTAAAATTTCCCATCTTAAAACTATTGTGTCAACGTTGTTGATAACAGACTGTGGGGCTATAATAAAAACAGCATATATATATATACGCTGTAAAATCCACGATACACGCACACCTATGATGCCTTACAGCGACTGAACTGTATCACTGCACCACGCTACGAAAAACCCTGCTGTTAATGAAATAATCTTTGACTCTGATACTGCTTGCATGGAGCACAGAGTGAACTGATGAAGTAAGAACCCATTTTTTGTTTAAACTGAGGGGCTGACAACTTATGTTCTTAACTAGAACCAGGCTGGTCAGCTAGCTAACAGGGTAAAAGAGCCAACAGCCTAAACAGCTCCATCATTAATATCACAGACTTGAATTAAAGCACTTCGCGTCAAACCCAGGCTGAATCCCAAACGGCTCCGTACTCCCTAAATAGTGTCCCAAATGACTGTTTCTTAGCTGTATTTTGCTCTGTTGGGCTGCAGGATCCAGTATATAAATTCCTACGTAGCGCACTATGTAGGGAGCAGGGAGCCGTTTGAGATGCAGCCCCAGTGTGAGAAGAGGGGCCGCTGGATTGATGCTAAATAAGACTCGGTGATAATTTGGTGACCAAAAAGTGCTTTTAAAGCGAAAGTTTCTGCATTGAACAGTGCTGTGACATCATATGTTCATTGTTACATGACAAAAAGTTTAAAAATTCATGAACTGACTGCAGTTTACAGCGATGGGCGACCAAACTTTCTCTTCATTCAGCGGTGCATGGAACTACATTTCTTGGCGGAATACTTCTTTATGTCAATTATTAATAATAATAGTAATAACTTAAATTACCCTATGAAAAACTGTGTATTTTATCAGATTTTATGTTGCCTGCCGTTTTATAACAGCAGTGCGTTACGGCGATTTTATCACAGGGAAGAGAGTTTTAGCTCAGAACACCTTTGTCCTTGATAAAATCGCAGTAATGTATGGCCTTTCATTGCTTTAGTAGCTGTTACAGAATCAGGAGCTGCACCACAACCCCAAAAGTGGTGGGGCAAAACTTATGGCTTCCAGAAAAATAAAAATAAAAACAAAGGCCTTTGACAGACTAACTAAAACTACTTTTCATACCGTGCTAATAACACACCTCTATAAACCTATTCATGAACAGTGTCAGTGTTTGTTTTGACTCTGCGCTTGACTGAGTTCAGGCTGCTAACATCTCTGTAGAACATCGGGCTGTTTTGTTTCGGTTGGTCTGAATGTTGTCAGCGATGCAAACGCTTTGCTACTCTCACATTATCCACCTTATACATAACAAAATAGAAAACAATGACGCTTATTGTCCATGTGTTCCACAAACAAACCAACAACAATAAACTTTATAATCATAATAATACATAACATTTATATGGTGCTTTTCTAGGACCCAAAGCTTTACTGGATATCTGCTTCTTTATTACAGTTACTGCTCTATAAATGTCTTAATGGTGCAGGAGCAGCGTATTTATCTGACCTACTGCAGCGATATGAGCCGAGCAGAACTCTCAGATCATTAGGAACTGGTCAGTCAGCCCTGCTGAAGGTGAAGACTAAACATGGAGAAGCAGCGTTTAGATACTATGCTGCTCATAAATGGACCCAGTGGACAGAGAGCGTTAGAAGAGCCCCGACACTGGGACACTTTAAATCAGCCTGAACACATTCCTGTTAGTGCGCTCTCAGATCCTGTAACAAAACTCTTATTATTAAGTTATTCTAATTTTAATTATTCTTCTCTTTTCAAATCTGTTGTTTTAGTCAAGTTTTAATCATGTTTCGAATTTCTATTCTATTCTGTTTTGAATTATAAAATTATAATGAATTATAATTTGAAATATCTCTGTTGTCTCTTTTCGTAAAGCACTTTGAGTGACCACAGTGTATGAAAGGTGCTCTATAAATAAAGTTTCCTTGCCTCATGATTGGTTTACCAATCTGAATTTAATCAATATATATATATCACAGCAAAAATCAATCTCTCAATATATCAATATATATATATAGAGGAAAACTGGTGGAAAACCAGATTCTGGAGGTTTCATATCCAGATTTAGTGCAGTTATCATCTGAACACTGAACTACCAGCACAGGTCTATTCCCACGATTCCAAAATACTTTAGTGGACTTCATGAAAAACAATATAAAGGCACCATGTTAAAGCTGCATAAGCGGGCGTGTCCATCTCTATTTACGTTCATCACTTATCAGTGAGCAGTAACAGGAATATGGGTTCTTCCAGATGAGTTTCTGTGGTTGTCTGATCGGATCACTCCCGTTTTAAAAGAACTGCACTGTCTGTATCGTTCAGGGTAGATTTTAAGGTTCAGCTACTGGTTTTAAAGCTCTAAAAGACCCTAAAGCACCGCTTACATCACAGAATGTCTGTCTGTTTATGATCTATCTATGCCGATACTGAGCTTCTACAAACACCTTCTGTAAAATATAGAAAACATGGAGAGACTCGTTCAGTTATTCTGCTTCTAAACTGTGGAGCTCAGTTCAGCTTTTATTAGGCAGTCAAGCTCAGAGCTCACTTTTAATAAACATCTGAAAATGCAGCTCTTTAACTCAGTGCTTCATTAAAACTCTATGGCTCTTGATATATATGTTTTTTTTTTCATCATTTTAAATTAGTATTCATAATCTGTCTGTATCAAAACTTTGAGCTGCCACCAGCATGAATAGTAATACATACATGCATATACACACACATATATATATATACACACAGACACACACACACACACACACACATATATATATATATATATATATGTGTGTGTGTGTGTGTGTCTGTGTGTATATATATATGTGTGTGTAAATTTCATGATGAATGGACCAACATAAACGGCCCAAAATGACTTGGAAAAACGTCTGGTTCCATTGACTTACATTAAAAGTAAAGTAGGTTTTTTCCTTCTCCTGTAAAGTTACCATTTTGGATATACAGGTTTTCTTCTGACAGCAGTGATGTGTGTGTGTGTGTGTGTGTGTGTGTGTGTGTGTATATATGTGTGTACACACACACACACACATATATATACATAAACACACACACACACACACATACATATATATATATATATATATATATATATATATATATATACATACACACACACAAAGATGATTATTATTGTTATTATTACTATTATTATTATGAAAGTATTCATGTAATCCAACATAAGTCAACTGTTTCAGTTATATTTTTTCTAATTATATTATGATTATTATTACTATAACGCAGGCCAGTATTAAGCCATGTCACATTATTGATTCACTAATGTGCTGTTCAGCTCTAGTGTACATAAGCAAAATGTCCAGGCCGTCATGTCACTGACTGACTCGCTCCAGGTTTAGGATCCAAACGGACTCACAATAAATGCCACCAACCTGTTTGGCTGCAGCAGCTCCTTGGCCTTTCGGCATCGCCGCTCGTTTATTCTTCCTGCCAAACATTGCTGACAGTCTTCCAGACTATTCCGCTTGTGCCTGAGTGAAGGGATTCTCCAAATCCAGTACAGGAAGCCTTCTGTGAAGAAAAGGCAACAAAATCAGAAAACAAATTAGCTTTTATTGCATCTAATAGGTTTTTAAAACAACCAACAACAAAACAAACCATATAAACAATGTAAATACACACAGAGCCTTTCAGTCACAGTTTCAAGTTATCGAGAGGATAAATCTGAACCAATTACATATTCACGCAATTGTCTAGTCAGCCAGGTCTTGGTTATTTGGGTGGAGGGTCATTCGCAGCACCGCAGTAACACTGACGTGGTGGTGGTGTGTTAGTGTGTGTTGTGCTGGTCTGAGTGGATCAGACACAGCAGTGCTGCTGGAGTTTTTAAACACCTCAGTGTCGCTGCTGGACTGAGAATAGTCCAGCAACCAAAAATATCCAGTCAACAGCGTCCTGTGGGCAGCGTCCTGTGACCACTGATGAAGGACTAGAGGATGACCAACACAAACTGTGCAGCAGCAGATGAGCTATCGTCTCTGACTTTACATCTACAAGGTGGACTGACAAGGTAGGAGTGTCTAATAGAGTGGACAGTGAGTGGACACAGTGTTTAAAAACTCCAACAGCACTGCTGTGTCTGATCCACTCAGACCAGCACAACACATACTAACACACCACCACCACGTCAGTGTTACTGCAGTGCTGAGAATGATCCACCACCCAAATAGTACCTGCTCTGTGAGGGTCCATGGGGGTCCTGACCACTGAAGAACAGGGTAACAAAGTATGCAGAGAAACAGATGGACTACAGTCTGTAACTGTAGAACTACAAAGTGAAACTATGTGGTCAGTGGAGCTGATAAAATGGACAATGAGTGTAGAAACAAGGATGTTAAGGCTGGTATTTAACAGGCTTGGACTTATTATTATTACTATTATGCCAAGGGATGTGGTGGTAATACATCAGCCTGTATAAACAGGATCTTTATTGCTGCCATAAAAAGGACTAACTAGTACAAAACCAATGTGTTTGAGTTTAATAAACATCATGCAGAAGGTCTTATGATCTGCATCTGACACATTTCTGTACAAACAGTCATCTCATAACAAACTAAATAAGCTTTAGATCTGAATAAACCTCTGAATATGCTTTACTCACATTCTGCCAACTCATCTAACTTCACTTTCTCAGGGATTTTTCTGTGTGAGCCACAAATTTAGACGGCTGTTCTGTAGTAAAAGCGATCCATAACAATTCCATTAGTATTTCCGTGCTTCACTACATGCCAAATTATCTAAAATATTGATATTCCACACATGTCACTGTTTTCAGCAGCATATTTAGGCACTGGGTACGTTATTCTGTGCTAGCAGTAGCATGACAGAGCTCATTTGACTTCACAAGTCAATATAGGTCTTCCTGTTCTACGGAGCCCCCAAGGTGACATCATGATTATTTTTTAATAAAATAAGGCCATGAAGTACTATACTGAGGCCACAAGTTAGGTTTCTCATTATTCGTGGCATTAATATCATAATTTGTGGCCTCAATATATCAATTTGTTTCTTCAATATATTAATTTGAAGCCTCAATATATTAATTTGTGATCTCAATATATTAATTTGAAGCCTCAACGTAGTAATTTGTGGCCTCAATATACGAATTAATTTCTTCTATATATTTATTTGTGGCCTCAATATATTAATTTGTGCCCTCCATATAGTAATTTGTGACCATACATTAAACTGTCACCTCAATACGTTAATTTGTGATCCACAACATAAGAAATTGTGGTCGTAATATATTAAATTGTGGCCTTAATATATCAATTCATGACTTGCATGTAGTAATTTGTGGCCACAAATTAAAAATACGCCTTATTAAAAATAGTCACCATGCCACCTTAGGAGCTCTGTACGGAGTCCCACTGGTGACATCCTGTATAAATAAAAATAATACGTGGCCACGCCTTATTAATGCGTGGGAACGAGATCCCAATGCGTGGCCACGACTTAGTAAAGCGTGGGAACGAGATCACGGCTTACTAAGTCGTGGCCACGCATTAGGATCTGGTTCCCACGCTTTACTAAGTCGTGGCCACGACTTAATCATCTCATTCCCACGCCTTACTAAGTCGTGGCCATGCATTATTTTTTATTTATACAGGATGTCACCAGCGGGGCTCCGTAGCTCCGCGCTGCTCAGCTGTAAGTTAAATGACTGGTTTTAGTGAAGTGGTCAGGTCGATGTTGAGTTACTCACCTGTAAACTGGGGGGTGAGGTTGAGCAGGTAAACGCAGCAGGAGAAATGAGGGGTTTTAAGCAGTCAGGGAGTGAAGAGGGCAGTAAGTATAACCTCTAAACTCGCTGAAAGAGTGTTAAAAAGTGAAAAACTCCTCAGACTCCACATTAAACTGATCCACACAACCAAAACAGCAGCAGCAGCTGCGGCGCTTCAACTGCACCGAAGTGAACTCGCTCCAGGACCCAGACTGGGAAGGAAAAACATCCATTAAATATCATTAAGACCGTATTTACCTACAAACCGAAGAGCTGCGAGGGCTACAAAACATCGGAGCTGCAGTTGTGCGGAGGTAAATAAAGATAAAAGCTCGTAATTATTAATATTAATCTGAGTTTCGTTCCGACTTGTAGCCAGATTTCTTGTCAGTCTCCACCCAGCGTGTTTCCAACCACAAACACCCTACAACGACCCAAACTTTTCAAAATAAAAGTCTCGCGATTCGTTTGCGTACCATATTTTTTTCAGGTCATGCAGCTGTTTTATACTCTTTAACGGTGTGATAGTGTCTGTGGCACATCGCTTTAGGGTTTTCTCACTCTATTAAAAAAAGAAAAAACTGTAAAGTTATAATTATACCGTGTTAGTAGGACTGTTTAGTGTCCAGTTTCTGCATATTTGTTTCTGTGATCGGAGTGTTTAAGAAACGGTACTATATAAGAGAACTTTTTATATTTCGCGACAATACATCTGAATTGATTGTATTAGTGTATTTCAACTATGAATTATTTAAAAATCTCAAAATGTATATAATAGTAAATGTAAAATGTAAATAATAACAACAACGACAAACAAAAGTAACAACAACAACAACAACAACAATAATAATAATAATAATAATAATAATAAATATTATTATTATTATTATTATTATTATTATTATTATTATCATTGAGTTAAGTATTGATTGTAAAGTATTGTACAGCACGTATGTATTGTATTGTATTGAACTCTGTTCCTTTTTCTCTAGGTGTCAATAATGACTTTCTGATTCTAGCAGTATCTTAGTTCAGGACTGACTTTCTCTCTAACCTATTGGTAACCAGCAAAGACACTTTCTCTGGATAGACAAAGCACTTTTTTAAGTCGCTCTGGATAAGAGCGTCTGCTAAATGCTGTAAATGTTATTATTATTTAATATGTGGCTTATTTGTTTAGACAGCCGAAGATTAACCAAATTATTTTTTTAAACCAGGCATTTGCACAGGTTGTCACTTTAGATAATACTACTACTACTACTACTACTACTACTAATAATAATAATAATATTACTTATATATTATATATTATTGTTGTTGTTGTTGTTGTTATTATTATTATTATTGTTGTTGTTGTTATTATTATTATTGCTGCTGTTGTTGTTGTTGGTGTCTAAAATGACAACCTGTGCAAAACTCCAGGTAAAAAAAAATCTTCGGTTGTCTAAATTAATTTACTCTAAAAGGGCCCACTATTTTTCCTTCGTTACTGAAAAGACTTTTATTGCTCAGTCTGGTCTAACCGCATTATCCAACTTGACCACTAGAGGCAGCCAAACCCTGCTCAGTTCTAACACGAGCACAGCCGTAGAGAAAGAAAGGGGAGGCCGGTTCTTGCGTCATCGCTTTAAAGACAGGACCGCCTCCCGTAGCTCCACCAATCAGCGTCGGGGATTTTGTGCAGCTGCCGTGGCAACGAGCAAAATAACTGTTTGAATTGACCAATCAGGGCGGCGCGTCCGGGCATTTAAACCACTCATAGAGCTCAGCACCAGATCTGATTTGTGCCGTTAGTGGAGCCGCAAGAGCCGGAGAATCAGAGAATCAGCGAATCAGAGAATCAGCGCGGACTGTAAACTTGGTTTCAGACTCCCGAACCGCTTTTTACCCAACAGCTGCTGCTGGAGCACCTCCTGCTGATACACCGGGCGATTTAAGGCGTTTGGGGTGAGTTTAGAGACAATATAAAGCCGCTTTTGTAATCATTTGTAACCACTTCGCGTTAGTTAAAGGGCAACTCCACCACTTTTTCAAAAGTTCCACATAATTAAATGGTCGAGATGTAAACAAAGTCAGTTAGCTGGAGCGGTTTGGTGTGAAACGCTCTGTTCTAGAGAAACTTAGCGACTCAGAACTGTTCACAGTGGTGGTGATAGGAACCAGACGTCTACCTCTAAAAGCTCCCTCACAGAAGGTTATTAACCTAACACTAAGTGGTTATGAAGAGGCTGTCTGGTATGAGACGTCGTTTTGTGATAGTTTTGAGGATTTTGGCCTTAAAATCCGTTCATGTTGCAGGGATACATGCAGGGCGTTGTGAGGCCAAAGAAAACCTAAGCTAGTTATTATTTCTGATTTTCCATTATTTTCCCATCAACATTCCATATAATCTCAGAAGACTCGTGTAGATTGAGAGTGGTTTGGTGTGAAATGCAGTTCTCGAGAAAATTAGAGTCAAAATTGTTCACAGTGGTGGTGATAGGAACCAGACGTCCGCCTCTCATAGAAAGGGCACTTAGGTGATGAGGTTTTGCCCTAATACGTATTGTTAATGCATTTATTTTAAACCATCCATGATGGAGGGACGCATGCAGGACATTGTAAGGCAAAACAGTCCTCAAAGAAAACTTATTTCAGATTTTGCACTGTTTTTCCATCATCAACATTCCATATAAACTCAGAAGACTCGTTTTGGTTCACTGGTGGTTTTGGATAGTAAATAATGTCTATTAGTGTTGTAGTCATGGTGACCCCTGGTTCCTATCACCACCACTGTAAAGACATCTGAACAATTTCACACCAAACCACTCTGAGTGACTCTGTTTACATCTCACACACTGAAATATGCAGAAACTTTGAAAAGCTGGTGGAATTCCCCTTTAACTAACCCGCTCGCCTGAGCGTTCACGTGCTTGGAGTCTGTGGGTTTGAGAACAGTTAACCTAAAGGAGAGTTCCACCAACTTTTCCAAATTGTTGCAAGAAATTTTAAAAGCACACGACAGAGAACATCTGAAACTTAACATGTTATTCCAACTATGTTCAGTGTAGACATGCATGTATGAAGACTGACCAAATACGGATGTCGGACAGTCTAGATAACAATGAATTCTGGAAACCATTCAAATGGTTCCATATAGCGCACATGTTCTGCTTTTGTTATGAGGTCAAGCTTGTAACAATCAAAGAACCCTTTTGGTGCTATATAGTACCACTTTCAAAAAAGGTTCTACATAGAACCATATACAGCACATTCTCCATCAATCTGAAGAACTATTTCACCATGCAAAGAACCTTTTAAGCATACAAATGGTTCTATATAGAGCTCACTGTTCTAAATTGAACCATTGCCTTTACTAAAGAACCGCCTTGTAAGTGTGTAAAAGTGAGGTCACAGATTTGGGCACGGACGTTTTGATGTTTACAGCTAAGATTTTGGTGACTATTGACTTCTATTGTGTTGGCAATGTTGGCTTTCAGCGCTGAACTAAAGGAGCCCAATTTCTTTAACTTCTTTAAAGCTGTTAACCTCTCCTTTTCTCGTTGCAGTGCATCATGTCCCACTTTGGATTTGAGAATGACATCCACAGCGTCCTGAAGCTGGACATGCCGATAACAAACGCTCCGATGGCCAGGTGGCAGAGGAAGGCCAGCACGTCCACTTCAGCGCACACAGGCGCTTTGTCACCCAGCAAAAGTGCCAACCGGTCGCTGAGCTTGTCCAAAACCCCCAGCAAAACGCCAGGTACAGAGTCCGTCAAACAGCTTGCGCTTCCCCTTCAGTTTTAGATGTTCATGCTCTGTCCTGAACCTATTAATGTCCACATATGGAGCTTCTGTGAGTTTGCCTGAGCACAAACATGGCTTTCTCCACCTTCAGTGGCTTATTGAGACTGTTTTAACCCACTCTTCAGCTGATATTATGTGGACTAACCCTAAAAAGCTTTTAGGATCAACTTTTCTTTGTCTAATGCTAATTATGCACTAGATGACTTTGAAGAGAGATTGGGGATCTTGCAGGGTTGCAACTAGATTTGAGACCTCGAGTGTTCTATTGCTTTTATACAACAGTTAAAAAACGAGTAATAAATTAATAAACTGGGTCGTGAACGCGGCGTTTAATGTTTTAATGTTCGCAGTTCCTTCACCAAATTATAGTTCCTTAACGAGCAGCTTGTTGTTATGTCAGAGTAACGAGCTCCGCCCACTCGCTGCACAGCCAGCAGTTCGTTCTCCAGCTCCTCACACTAAACTCCCAAACTGTCATCACCACTGAGCAGCTTTTCAGTCGGCAGCTGAGACAGAACAGCAGCTAAACAACCTGGAATCAGCCGGAAATTGACCCAATACCATTCGCCAAACGTGTGGTCTGATCTTCAGAGTCTGACCAAATCAGACTGAGCCACAAAACTGCCGCAATATCAGGTTCAGCTCAGTTTTGTCAGTTTTTGCCAGATCAGTATTAATGTTGTTTTGTTCCAGCCAGTCTGTAAAGCATCTTACAGCCCATTTAGTTTGGCGAATGGTATTGGGTTCATTTCTGGCTGATTCCAGGTTGTTTAGCTGTTCTTCTGTCTCAGCTGCCGACTGAAAAGCTGCTCAGTGGTGATGACAGTTTGGGAATTTAGTGTCGTCTCATCTTCAGAGTCTGACCAAATCGGCTGTCGGTCAAATGTGATCTTAAGTGTCCATTTTCTGTTTGTGGCAAAGTAAGAAGTAAAAACGTTCAAATGGCTCCTACAGCTGTCAAAGTCGTTGCTTAGTAATGGCGTCTCAGCGGAGTGGTAGTGTTTTGTGGAGGGGGAAAAAAAAAGTGATGTTATGGTGAAATAACAGCACAGTTAGAACGCCTCTCAACCAATCAGCTTGCGTGGCTGGAACTAACTGTTGTATAATAGTAGGTAATTCACTCACCCTCAGACGTGTCCTTCAGAAAGTGTAGACTGAGTTCTCTTTGAATTCTCTTTGAACACATTCGCAAAAGTCAGGTTTGTCTGCTTGTCAGGGCCGTTTTACAGAAACTTCCTAAGTTAAAATTTTTCTCAAATCAGTATTACGGAAGCAAATCTTACCTTGATTTAGGAATCTTATTACAGCATCTTTTCTCCAGTTAGGAAATCTTAACTCACTCAAAGTCGACAATCAATTGTCATGTCTGTTACCTAGCAACCGACCTTACGCACACAGCTGAAACAAACATGTAATCAAGGTAATCGTTAGTTAGCCAGACAGCTAACGTTAGCTACAGTTACTGATTTAAAAGGAGAAATAAAACTAAAGCGCTAAACTGAAGGTTAATATTGTTTCAGCGCCCCCTGCTGTTTCAGTCGCCGTTCCCCAGTTTCGGTCTCCATTTCCCAAACACTTTAGCCAAGCACGCTAATGTTATTCCTCCTAATAAACGGACACACGTTCAGCTCCGTCTCCTCGTTATTCACCACCATCACTAATATTTCATCAACATTAACACACGAAGGTCATCAGAGGGACGGTGGAGGTCGAGTCTGCAGCGTCTGAGAGTTTGAGTTAGAAAAGAGAAACCCTCAAGTCAAAGCGCCGTTTTCAGTGTAGATAAATGTGGCGTCATTATGCTGGTTATAGTGAGCTGTGCTGCCGATCACTGCACAAAACAATAGAAACAGATGGTTAAACAAGTTAAGATGCTCTGGAGTTTATCTTAAAGTTATGAAAATATTTAGGATATTTTGGCAACTTAGGATGTTTCTGTAAAACCATTTTCTTATCTGGAAATAAGATTATAGACTTAAACTGTTCTGTAATTGCTTCTGTCCCTAACTTCAGTCTTAACTGAAGTTGCCATGACAACAAAGCAGATAAGATCTCAGATCTCAGCCCCTGAAGCACAGTTTGTCGTGAAATGTCCTTCTGCACGTTGTGTGCAATTACACGCTTCCACCAGAGAGGGCTCCAAATCCCCAAATCCTACATGGTGTTGCTTGAATTTATATTGAAGACTGAGGTGAAATGTGGAAATCAAAGGGTTGTTTCAGGGGCTGAATTTTAGAAACTGGAGAACTGCAAATATTCAAATTATGTTCAAATATGACTTGACCATGTCTTGGGGCGCTTAGTGTGATCAAAGGGGAAATTCCACAGATTTTTCAAAGTTTCTGCATAATTGAGTGCTTAAAGTAGTCTTTCAGTGGTTTGATGTGAAAAGCTCCTTTACAGTGGTGGTGATGGGAACCAGAAGTCAAGTCTTATTTACCATCCAAAAATCAGTGAATATAGCTGGGTGCGTGTTATAAAAACCTATTCCAAACTATCGACAGTATCAGGCTTCAGGCAGTGAATTCAAAACCATCTCATGTAGTAACTTTTTGTGAGGGCGATTATAGATATGTGGAGTTTTTCCTCTGAGAATTGACTAGTTCTGTATATTCCAACCAGGGAAGAACGGCAAGACGCAGAGCACCCCCTCGAATGCCGGAGGAGACCGATTCATCCCCGTCAGAAACGCCAAGCAGATGGATGTGGCGAGCTTCCTCCTCTCTAAGGAGAACGAGCCAGCTGAGGAGAGCACATCTGCAGTAAGGCCTTCCACAAATGTCACTGTTTACCAATCAAGTCTGTTCTGCTTTTAGGATCCATATTGCTGTTAGATCTTAAAATTGTTTTTTATTTTCCCTTAAAACTCCAGCAGGCTAATCAGCAGGCTAATCAGAAGGCTTGGTCTGTAACTCTAAATGGATACGATCTCGAGGAGGCGAAGATCTTGCATTTAGGAGGAAAGCCGCTTAACGCTCCCGAAGGTGCGGTCCATTTAACGTGGTGCTTGAGTGTTGAGGGCTTTGGAAGGCAATGCACACATGTTACTTTCCTATAGCAACTGGCAGAATATATGCCAAAATAAAAAGCAGAGGCTCCGTTACATTTTCACATTGCCAGACTTCTTTACTGAAACAGTACATGAGGACTTGTAGTTTCAGAAAGAAATGTGTTTTTTGTTTTTTTTTCCAGAATTTGAGTACAGTCTACCTTGAAATGTGAAGAGCAAACATGTTTACTTTCCTTGCTTGTTTGTATTTACTTACTTTCCAGAAGTAGCAAAGTAAGCAAGATCACACTTAAACACTAAGCGTAACTTTTCCTGAATACTGCATAATTGTGTTTTGGCTAAGTGTTTGTCTCACAGTTCAGCGTATTGGTGATAGAGGTGCATACATTGAGGTCTGATTTATAAAATGATTGTGTTTACCAGCAGTTATGCTATTAATTAGTTTTGTCTACTGTATCTGTACAATCTAACTCGCGTCTGATAGGAGTAATTTTATTTAAACACTAAAGGAAAGAACACTAAAGAACAGGGTATAGAGCCTGCCCTAACTTTAAATAGGTAAATTTGTGATTAAGGCCCAATCCCATTTATTTTTACCTCTCTTCCTTGCCCCTTGGAATTGAGTTACAGGGTAGTGGTTGAAATCTTCCCTCTGAAATTGGACCCTCAAATAAAGAGCATTACTTCATTAACAGCTACCAGCGCTGCTCTGTAGGCGGCCCTGCCAGTCTGCAGTGACAGCAGAGGAGGGTGAAGTTCAGCTCCTCACTGCTCCTCACATTTTCCCGTTCCACCTTAAATGGAGCACCAGTTACATTCTGGCACTTCAGGCATCAGAACTGCTGGACTATTTAAGGTGGAATGGGAAAGTTAGCTAGCTAGCTAGCTAGCTACCGAGACATTAGCATACTAGCTTTTTCATGCTTGTTATGAAGAAAAGGACCATAATACACACATTTGTGGGTTTCTTTGGTCTCTTGTGCCCCAATAACACTGGAGTCTCTGGGGGGGGAGGAACAAAACTCAGTTTGGAGGGTCATGTAGCCCTAACACTTCACCCTACTGCTCTGTCTCAAGAATCGGGACACCCTACCCCTAGACATCAAGGTGCAAAATGGAGGGCTAAGGGCTCAGTGGTAGGGGCGAGGGGTGAAACGGGATTAGGCCTCAGTTTTATTTGTGAAATGGTGAAAAATGAAGGATGACCATGGATGTTTGTATCGTGGTTTCTGTCTGTTTTAGAACTGTTACACTCCTACAGGCTACATTAAAATAAATAGGCAACTTTAGTTTGAAAGCTGGTGGCAAATTCAGTGCTTTTGAAGAACCAATTAAACGGACCCAATCGCCTCCCACAGGTTACCAGAACAACTTGAAAGTGCTCTACAGCCAAGTGCCCACACCCGTCTCTATGAAGAAGAGCCGCTACATTTCTTCAGCTCCAGAGCGAATTCTGGATGCTCCTGAGCTCAGGAACGACTTCTGTAAGTTCCAGTTTCTAAATCTTTCACTCCATCTTACTGTCAGGTCTGAGTTTTCACTTCATCTCTCGTTTTCCTTAGATCTGAACCTGATGGACTGGGGACGGCAGAACCTGCTGGCTGTGGCGCTCTCAGAGCAGGTGTACCTGTGGGATGCTGCTCAGGGGGACATCACCCTGCTGAAGAAGATGGAGGAAGAGAACAGTTACATCTGCTCTGTGTCTTGGAGCAAAGATGGAAACTTTTTGGCCATTGGAACGAGCACCTGCAAAGTGGAGGTGGGTGTCTGGCTTCGTTTGTGCAAACATTTCTTCCATTTAAGCTTCATTTTGTGACTGACCTCCTCCTCCTCTCTGCTCCCGAAGCTGTGGGACGTTCAGTATCAGAAGCGTTTGCGCTGCATGGACAGCCACACCACCAGAGTCAGCTGCTTGAGCTGGAACGATCATGTCTTGTCCAGGTAAAGTCGGCTTCACTCCACAGCTACAGGCGAGTCTCTCTAAAGAGCCGCATCATGGAAAAATCAACATCACTTATTAAAATCAGATTTTATCTTTAATTCTTTAATGTTTGTGCACTCGAGTAATCAGTTAATGGGGAAACGCTGGGCTGACGTGAATCAGGCAGTGATCAGATTTCTGCTTTGCAACTGGCTAATAGTCACAGAATAAGACGTGACATAACTGCCACACCCGTTCACACTGAAGATATAAAGATCAGTGCTTTTTGAACGAGGCACAATACAGGGCAGCCAATCAGAATAGAGCTCATGTCGGCCTTAAAGGCACAATAGCAAACGTAACTTCTACACAGGCACAAACAAATTCTAAGGGTTAATGAGAGGAAACACTCAAAGGTAGTAAACTTGTCACTGGGGTGGAACCCTCAAGGCTCCATCTCAGTACCTTCAGTCAGGGAACATAACTGAACCATAATCCACTGAAATGATATGTTCTAAGCTGTACTGACTCCACACACCCCGTCTCGTCTCCAGGCTTTTATTTTACTGTTCTGTTTTAAAACATTCGGTTATGAAAAGGTACAAATACGAACTTTTCACCTAGAAAAACTTATTTAAGGTTCACAATCAGACCTTAAAACCACTGTTGTACCTTTGAGGGAACATTTACACTGTTTGTACCTTGAGTGATAAATGTACCTGAACAGAACCTTTATTTCTAACAGTGTAGAAAATGAGCACAGAAATGAATTGACTTTTTAGTACATAAAACCCCACATATTAAGTGTAAATAAGACGAGGAAAAACTTCAGGTGGGAAGCAGATGGTGTGTTTTTTTTTTTTTTTTTTTTTTTTTATTTTGTATCCGTGTTTAATATCGTACCTCTTTTGATTGATTAATCCTCAAACTGCTCTATTTAATCTTGTTCAGAGTTTTTTCTGGGTCCTTTCACCCTCATGATTCTCATTACAAACCTGGGATTTGAGGTGTGCGTGTTGTGGCAACGTAGTAGTAGTAGTAGTGGTAGTAGTATCTGGTCAATTATGTCTTCACTTTTTTTGCAATCAAAAACTGAAGGTACATTTTGCTGGTAGCTCAGTACCCTTAAAGTGACTGATTTAAAAAAAAAAAAAAGATAATTAAGTGATTTGACACTGAGTTTTATCTATACTGGAAATTGCCAATGCCATTCTATAGATGAAAATAAATAGAACTTGAACTATTTAATTGAAATGGATTTAATGATTTTGAGCCATTTTGTTTTTTTTTCTTATCTCAGATATTGCTACAGTTAATGTTCTCCATGTCCTGGGAATTATTTTGTTTCCCAGTCAAATACATCTGAGGTAAAACCCAATAAACATGTGAGGGCTTTTATAGGATGTCAGTTTGGTGTATTATGGTATGGTCACCTACACGCCCAATTTAAAGCTTTATTTGATCTATATCTCAAACAAATTAAACTGGTCATTCACCTAAATCGACTCAATCTGGAGAAATCAGTTCATCTGTACGGTTTCGGGAAGATCAAGCTTTGTTTTAAAGGTTCATTTTGGTCCTGTTTCTTTCCTGCTACAGCGGCGCCCGCTCGGGTCTGATTCATCAGCATGACGTCCGTGTAGCAGAACATCACACGTGCACTCTGAGGGGGCACACGCAAGAGGTCTGCGGCCTCGCCTGGTCTCCGGACGGGCGGTATCTGGCCAGCGGGGGGAACGACAACACAGTGAACGTTTGGTCAGGTGCCCAGCAAACCGGAGTGCATTGCTTCACTGAGCACGAAGGAGCTGTCAAGGTGGGCACATATATATAAATCTGTCTTTAATAAGCCGGCTGTTCACTTCAAACGACAAAAGACCACAATCAAACTACTGCCCAACAATCATGTGACATGAGGACTAGTCAACAAATGATGTAGTGATGAAGTTCTGTTTAGCAGCTGCTGCAGACCTGCAGATCTCAAACCAACATTTTGGCCAAAGTTTTTTTGCTTCTAAAGGTCTTTGACATTTTAAAGTGCGCTGCTTGCTTTCCTGTCTAATTTTGGGCTTTTTTTCATGTGAAAGCACTTTTTATTTATTAATTTATTATGTATTTTTTAAACTAAATGGAACAAACTGCCCTGCTATTGCTTGCGTTTACTCTTATGTGGTCCATTTGACTTATTTCTGCTTGGATTAAAGATTAATTGGCTGGATAATGGAGGTCTGTCTGGCCCCTGGTCTTGTACGTTTCCCCCTGAATTCAACATTTAACGGCCAATTTTTACCCTGTCTCACATTCAGGGGTGTATTTATGTGTAATTAGTCTCTTAAAGGGGAATTCCATTTCTTTTTTGCCAAACTTTCTGCACAATTCAGTATTTTAAGATGTCGGTCATTCAGTGGTTTGGTGTGAAATGGTTCAGAAGTCACCAGTGAACCTACGCAAGTCTTGAGTTTATATGGAGTGTTGATGGTAAAATAGTGGAAAATCAGAAAATAATACATTTTTGCTGGGGACTATTTTGCCTCACAACACCCTGCATGTACCCCTCCACCATAAGTGGAGCTTAAAAATATTTTAGGCCTAAATATTCTCAAAATAACTTCTCAGGCAGTGAATTCATAACCATTTCATGTAGTAACTTTGTGTGAGGGAGCTTTTAGAGGTGGACGTCTGGTTCCTATCACCACCACTGTGAACAATTCTGACTCTGTAATTTTCTCTAGAACAGCATTTCACACCAAACCACTCTGAACGACTCGGTTCACCTTTTAATTATACCGATTTTAGTTTTTTAACTGAAACTTCTGAAAGTCTTCTGAGCTTTATATGGAATATTGATGGTAAATCTGAATTTTCTATGGACCATTTTGCCCCATGTACCCCTCTGTCGCGAATGGATTTAAAGTTGTAGACAAAAATCTTAACTATTGTAAAATGTTTAATGCAGCGTATTCACTTTCATCTAAATGTGAGGATGCTTTTAGAGGCTTTAAACTCTTCAGATGTCTGGCTCCCATCACCACCACTGAGAATCTGGCACTGTATTTATGAATCTCTTGATCTTCATAAATGTGTTTTAATGGAGCATCTAAATTTGTCACTCGGATGCTGCCTCTGCTACTCCTGCACATCTTCGTCTCTTGCTTTCCCCAGTCACCCCAATTATCACTTTTTCCAAGGAGGGTTTTTGTTTCTGTTAGCTGGTTTTTCACCATCACTTAGTTCTTCTTTGTTAATGTTTTTAAAAGCTCGGTTTGATGCATTTCCTCCATTATTGCTCCTCCGAGTGGATTAAATAATGGAAATAACAGTTAATACAAATGAATGTATCTTGCACTTATGGTTAGCTGTAAAATGCACCATAAAATACATAAATTGAGAATTGCATTTAAGAACATTCTTACAAATTTAGTGTTTGTCTTAAACTTAAACAAGGTGTGTTTTTGTTTTTTTTTTCTTAAAGCTTTCATGAATCCAGCAACTGTTTCTTTAGGACGAAGCATTTTATACCACACCGCTCTGAATGGCTTTGTTTACATGTTAACCATGTATGTAGAATTTTGAGAACAGGTGGAATTTCCCTTCTAAAAGCAAACATTTACAAACTAAGTGTTTTAGATTTAGTTGCCTGCTAGCAGAATGATACTGTTTTAATAAGCAAGCTAATTGTCAGCTGTGTTAAAGGGTTAAAACATGGCTGGAGTGCATTTATGTTCTTTTCTCTGGTTATTCCTGATTTTGCCTAATTTATGGGTTCATTACTGCTGCTGTTTTCATGTCCTCTCCATTTGTGTTTTACATTCAGGCTTTAGCTTGGTGTCCTTGGCAGTCCAGCATACTTGCGACAGGAGGGGGCACCAGTGACCGCCACATCCGCCTCTGGAACGTCAACAGTGGCTCCTGCATCACCGCATGGGACACACAGTCTCAGGTGAGGCCCCAGCATCCCACACTGCACACATGTGCACATGAAGCATCTGAAATGTACTAATTTCTATAACTTCTATAATTTTCTAATAACTTTCAGGTGTCATCACTGGTATTTGCACCAAACTACAAAGAACTGGTCTCTGGCCACGGCTTTGCACACGACCAGGTCTCCATCTGGAAGTATCCCTCCCTTGCTAAAGTTACAGATCTTCAAGGTGAGTCCCAGCTCTAATTGCCTAAAACAGTTCACAAACATCCAAGACAGCACCAGGTCTTATTTTGAGTGGAAAAACATTTCCACTGAGGGTGCAAGACTAACAGTGCTCAACCATTTTACAATGTCATTGTTTACATGCACTTAATCTGATAACTGCAGGAAATGTCAGTAACTTGTTCAGTGTGTTTTACGTGCACTTGAGTAATCAGATAATGGGGGGAAACTTCAGGTCTACATGAGTCACAGTAATCAGATTTCTGCTTTGCAACCACTCTAAGATGTGACACTTCTTGAAGCATCAAAATACAGGGTGATTCAAAAAATTCATCTGATTTCAAAATGATTTTTCACTTGTAAATCATTACAGAACAATGCAGTAAACTGTAAATGGTTTAAATGAGCATAAAGTTTATGTAATTTTACAAGGTCTCAGTATGAACCTCCTCCAGCTGTACAGACAACATCAACGCCATAGTCAGATTCATCCCATACTGGATTGAGCATGTCAGGGTGTCGCTGCACTCACAGCTCTTTCAGTGCGATTTCGGAGATCCAGTGTTGTGGAACCAACGACGAACGCTCTGAGCTGTTGGAGCTTCACTGACCACGAAAATCACACTGCACAGTTATGACTGATTCACTCTTATTGAAGTGGAGAACGCAGAACGCTTTCTGCTCAGGGGTCTCATCTCCTCTCAGCCATCTTCTGGTGACAGTTAAACTCTGACCCCCTCTTTCAATTGGATTGTGATTGGTTCCTAGGCACCTCACGGTGGTAAAAATGTGGCGCTTTGAAATCGGATGAATCTTTTTGAATCACCCTGTACTCTTCACAAATCATTTGGATGGAAATTGAACTATTTACATTCACTGTGCCAGAATGGTCACTTCTAAATGAGTAAACATTGTTCTGCTTTTGACCCTAGGTCATGAGGGCAGAGTTCTGAACTTGTCCCTCAGCCCTGACGGCTCTACGGTTGCCTCCTTAAGCGCTGATGAAACTCTCCGGCTGTGGAAGTGCTTCGAGAAGGATCCCTCCAAAAAGGCCAAACCTGCCGGCGCCAGCAGCAGCATCATCCAGCAGCACATCAGATAGTGCAGGAAGAGTTTTAACGCAGCTGTTCTCTTGTTTACAGATTAAATTATGTATAAAGGAGTTTTTGTAAATTTGAAATAAAGCTTTTTAACCTTAGTTTAATCCTGATTGCATGTTCTGAGTTATGTACAGTTCTTCTGTTGACTTCAGTCCCTGGTGTCTGCAAACGCTAAGGGCTCTTTTTGGAGCGCTGTTGGGACAGAATGGGTCTGGATTTGGTGTTGCAGTTTTAATGTAGGACTGGTTTTAATGACACCTGATCAAACAGTGTAAAGTTTTGCTTTCGTTACCTTGAACAAATCCAACTCTCAGTAATTTTGTAGGCTGCATATACTCTTAAGAGGGTTCTCCAAAGGGTTCTTTAGTAAAGAAAATTGTTCTATATAGAAGCATGGGCAAAGAACCCTGTGCATGATTGAAGGGTTCTTTGCATGGTGAAAGGGTTCTTTCAGATTGATGGACAATGTATGAATGTGCTGTAGACAGTTTTATTTAGAGCCTTTTTATAAATGGTTCTATAGCACCCATAAGCGTTCTTCTATGTTGGTGTCAAGCTTGTAACAATACACTTTTGGGTGCTATAGATGCAAGGGGTTCTTAGTGTTCATGGTTCTATATAGAACAGTTTTCTTTACTAAAGAAACCTTTCAAGTACCATCTTTTTTCAGTGTACTTACTGCCATCTACTGGGCACAAATCAAACTACAGCAGGTGAATTCTGAATCACTAGTTTTCATGAATGTGTCCTATTCTAGCATCTGTGCCCACAAACTTTACTGTACCATGTGTTTTTATATGTAGTGTTATGTATTTTATGCCAAACATTAATACAAATATTTTTTTCTAATGTTTGGAATTTCTTTAGTGGGATAAAGTTCACATTTGGGATTGTCATTCATTACAATGTCTCATGAAATTTGTCATGTACTATTAAATAAATGAGCCAGATTAAAAACCTCAATGTATTTTTGCAAATACCTATTTCAAAGATCTGATCTGTTTCTTAGAATATTTTCATGATTGTCTACAATTTTCATTAATTTCTCTGACCAAGGAAATGTATCTTTGCTAGAGTATCATATCAAATGACCCACCAAGATCAAGAACTATCTTACTAGATAGACTAGAAAGTCTTGTAGGAGTAACAGGAACATCTCTTTCCTGGTTCAGATCTTACCTCACTGTTCGCTATCAGTTTGTAAATGGCAAATCATCTGTTCTTACAAAAGTAAAGTATGGTGTTCCACAAGGCTCCGTTTTAGGGTCTCTGTTATTTACATTATATATGCCACCACTGGGTACCATTATCAGTAAACTGCATCAATTTCCTCTGCTACACTGATGACACTTTATATATATTTATAAATAAAATTATATATCTCAACCAAAAGTGATGATGCACTTCAGCTTAATAAGATTGAGGACTGTATAATAGACATAAAAGACTGGATGTTGTAGTAGTTGACTACCATAATGCACTGCTGTCTGGATGTTCCAGTGAAGCATTTTAGGACCTTTGAAAAGCTCTGCATAGTTAGTTTTTCAGTTAAAAAACTAAAATCTGTATAATTAAAAGGTGAACCGAGTTGTTCAGAGTGGTTTGGTGTGAAATGCTGTTCTAGAGAAAATTACAGAGTCAAAATTGTTCACAGTGGTGGTGATAGGAACCAGACGTCCACCTCTAAAAGCTCCCTCACAGAAAGTTATTACATGAAATGGTTATGAATTCACTGCCTGAGAAGTTATTTTGAGAATATTTAGGCCTAAAATAAAATAAAGCTCCACTTATGGTGGTGGGGTACATGCAGGGTGTTGTGAGGCAAAACAGTCCCCAGCAAAAATGTATTATTTTCTGATTTTCCACTATTTTCCATCATCAACATTCCATATAAACTCAGAAGACTCGTGTAGGTTCACTGGTGGTTTTGGATAGTAAATAAAATGTCTATATTTGTGTTGTAGTCATGGCGACCCCTGGTTCCCATCACCACCACTGTAAAGACATCTGAACCTTTTCACACCAAACCACTCTGAATGACTCTGTTTACATCTCAGTGTCATAATAAGGCCATATATCAAATATAAAAGAAAAGATGTGCCACGTCTTCATGGATTTCATCGTTTAAATTTTCAGATTGTGAAAGCACATACAAAACGGTCAAGTGGTCATCAATGTAATGTGAGATACAATAGCTATGCATACAGTCTTTATACATTGTATACATAATGTTCAGCCTAGCACTATAAATAGGCATCAGAATTATATTTAACATAAAAAAGTTTATTTTTTAAGTTACATAGAATGAAAAGCAACTCATTACATCAATCCCACCTATTTTTGAACAAATACTTATTTACAGTCATACTAGAGTTAGATCCATGAGGAAATATACACTGTTCTCAAGCAACCAGGAGAATCATATATGCTGTAACAGGAAGAATCAGTGGGGTCTAATCACAGACAGGCTGGTGCAGCCATGCTCCAGAGCAACTTCAGTGAAGCGGACTTCAGGGGAAATCTTCTCTTCATGCATTGTGCTCCCCAGTCAGATTCTCGAAACATCAATAAATACAAAAATAAAGAACTGACCGTCGCATGCAGCGTGCCATGTCATCTCCCGTGCAATCACACAAAAATATCCACGTCAATAAAGGAACAATCTTTTAGAACATGTGTCACTGTTTACGAGTCCTGTGGTGCTTTCAGCAGAACGTTTTGGGTCGTGTTAGACCTCCTTTACTTTCCCATTGACGGCAAATCCATTGCTGTGGTGGACAGCGCCATTGTCCATGTGTTTCCCGTTGGCCACTGCCACTGCCTCGCCGTTAGTAAAGCCGTTCTGCTTGGGCTTCTGCTCCTTGGAGGCCGGAAGCCTCTTTCCCTTCACGTAAGCCTGGATCCAGAAGTTGGAGAAGAGCACGAAGAAGAACATGCCGTAGATCCAGATGAGGTGGATGAAGATGGGCACCTGGTAGTCACACTTCTCCATGAAGTAATACTGAGAGATGTGGACGGACACCACGATGAACTGAGTCTGCAGAGCGGAAACAAAGCAGAGAGGAATTAATCAGCAGTCTAACGCTGGCAGTTGTTTGGAAAAAGAACTCAGAACATTGTGAATGGGGGAAGAACGTTCTAGATTCTCCTAGTAATCACACATAGGGGACAGCACACCAATGAAATGTGTAACCGATATGGAAATCTGATATATGGCCATATACACACATAAGCCCCCGGACACCTTGGCTGTTTAAGGTGGTGACTAAATCACTGAATAAAAATTGCTTCACTTCCAAACAAGAATTGCCTCTTGAACTCAACGCAGGTCCTTCATAACCAATTTCTGAAAGAACTTTTAATTCATAAGCCGTAAAACACACCAGTGGTCCCTGTCCATCGGTTTTGTCTTTTGGCCACAATTCTGATGAGAATTTCCTGTAATCTGCTGGTCGACCCGTACGACCGTACGCTTCAATACACCTGCAAATTCAGCTACTTCCTTCACGCTGTGGCCTTTGGCCGCCCAAATATAATCACTCCTTTGTGCCAATCATTAACATCTGAACAAGACATTCACTGCACTGTACCACCTCTTCTCAATCTATGAATCCCGTTGCACACCCCGCATACCATCCTCGTGCAACGCCATCTGAAGGAGCCTGAAGTTACTACCACCTTAAACATGCAAGGTGACTAATTTTTTGTCCAGGGAGCTTATATCATAAAGGATCAGATATATATTCCAAAATATATGTACCTATATGTTATACATACATACATACATACATACATACATACACACATACACACATACATACACACACACACACACACACACTATATTATATTATTATAAAAAAAATTAAATAAAAGAAAATAATATACACTAGCAACATACATGCAATGAAAAGGTATAACTTGTAGCTAATATGTAAGAGCAATACATGTCATCCATACAGGAATAAATGTTTTCCATCATATATTGTTAAATGTTTTACATATATGCTTAGATATGTTGATATATCACTGAAATATGTCCCAGATTTGACAACGTTGGCATAAATATCCAAATGTGACCAAGATGGACATAAGGGAAATACATATATGCTAATATATTGGTTTCAAATATACGACATATATTGCCATATATGAGATTTCTGTATGAGTATGGGCATTAGCGTTTGTTGGATTGGTGTCTTGGGCCTTGTTCAGTGATGCTAGCTCAGGACAAACGTTTTAAAGCAATAGTTTGGCAAAGAAACAGTCCTACCCCAAAAGTAACCAGTCAGCTGAGACACATTTAGTGTCTGAAGTTTGCTTCATATTTTACACTGCAGCTAAGAGGCTAATGTGGCTAACAAGTAATGGAAGCTTATTAGCTTGGTGCTACCTGCAGGCCTAAATCTTCACAGACTTGTCTCAAAGCGTGTGGAGGTGTTCAGTACCTCTAATAGACTTGATTATGTGGTTTCTGACTCTGTATGACTCACTGTTATCTATAAACATGGACTAAAGTATGCTAGCATAGCTAAAACAGTAGCAGCAGCAAGCCTGGGTTTCTCTGCGTACAGAGTCAGGAACTCTCAGCGGTTTGAGACAGTGTGATGGTTTAGGCGTGCAGTTAGCACCAAGCAGCATCTGTAACACTCATACTAAGAGACTACAAAGGAACACAGAAGAGAACATTTAAACAATTTTCATTCAAACACTGCTGAAAAAACAGCATGAATTCCATGCGGGTCTAAACTGGTTAACGCTGGTCAAGTGTTGGCCTGGGGCTGGTTAAGCTGGTCACTCAGCATGGTCATACTGGCTGACCAGCAAACCAGCATCCAAAACACAACATACACAGGTTTTGCTGGTCTATGCTGTTTTCTTTTTTCTAGCAGGGTTGTTACCTAAACTATATGGACAAAAGTATTGGGACTCCTACACATCACACCCACAGGAGCTTTTATGAATCCCATTCTAAATCCATAGGCATTAATATGGAGTCGGTCCCCCTTTGCAGCTCTAACAGCTTCCACTCTTCTGGGAAGCTTTCTACAGGATTTTGGAGAGCGTCCATTTTTCCAGAAGAGCATTTGTGAGGTCAGACACCGATGTTGGACGAGAGGGCCTGGCTCACAATCTCCGTTCTGGTTCATCCCAAAGATGTTCGATGGGGTTGAGGTCAGGGCTCTGTGAGGGCCAGTCAAGTTCTCCCACACCAAACTCACCCAGTCAGGCCTTTATGGAGCTGCTTTGTGCACTGGGGCTCAGTCATGCTGGAACCGAAAAGGTTCTTCCCCAAACTGTTCCCACAACGTTGGAAGTGTACAATTGTCCAAAATGTCCTGGTCTGCTGAAGCATTAAGGTTCCCCTTCACTGGAACTAAGGGTTCTAGGCCAACCCCTGAAAAACAGCCCCATATCATCATCCCTCCTCCACCAAACTCTACAGCTGGCACAGTGCAGTCAGGCAGGTAACGTTCTCCTGGCATTCCCCAAACCCAGACTCGTCCATCAGACTGACAGATAGAGAAGTGCAATTCATCACTCCACAGAATACGTCTCCACTGCTCCAGAGTCCAGTGGCGGCGCTTTACACTACTCCATCCGACGCTTGGCATTGTGCATTTTGGTCTTAGGCTTGTGTGTAGCTGCTCGGCCATGGAGACCCATTTTGCTGATGTTGCTTCCAGATGCGATTTGGAACTCTTTAGTAAGTGATTCACCCAAAGATAGGCACTGTGCCCTTCAGCACTCTGCGACCCCACTGTGAGTTTGAGTGGCCTATCGCTTCATGGCTGAGCAGTTGCTGCTTCTAGATATTTCCATTTCACAATAATTGTGAATGTCACTGTAAACACAGTTGACAGGGGCAGATCTAACATTTAAGCTACCTGTTAGCAATGAGTGTGGCTGGAACACCTGAACTCAATAAATAGGAGGGGTGTCCCAACACTTTTGTCCATATAGTGTATATTAGCCTCCGGTGCAAACAAATGCAGCAAACATGTCATATATGACCAGATTTCAGTTGCGATAAAAGGGAAAACTGTGTAAATTAGATTTTTTTTTTTGCAAAACTATCACTTTAAGGAAACAGATACTAACCAACTGGATAGCAGTCATGTATTTCTTCCACCACAGATACTTCTGGAAGCGTGGCCCGGCTGCAGAGAGGCCGTAGTAGGTGTACATGATGACATGGACCACAGCGTTCACCATCGCATGGAAGCACCCCATTCCACCAGCTGCAGTCCAAACGAAGGTCAAAGACAAGGGAAAATATTCACATTAATACAGATCAAGTAATCACCTTTGCTTGTTTTGTTCACATCGTAATCATATATAGAAATTGTATTAGTTTAAAGGGTGAAATGGATGAAAGTGCGCTGCATAGCTAAAACGGCGGTATTAGTTATCTTGAAGTCTGAATTTTGTCTGTACTTTAGTCCATGTTTATAGATAACAGTGAGTCATACCGTCTCAGAAACCACATAATCAAGACTATTACAGATACTGAACACCTCCACAGGCTTTGAAGTCTGATTATTTAGGCGTGCAGTTAGCACAATGCTAACTGCCAGTGCCCCAGACTGCAAGCATATAGCAGTCCGCTGGTTTGACAAGGTCAGCACCCCACTGACTGTTTGCCACTCCTGGTCCCCCTTCGGACCGCCCAGATTATTGTCCTGGATACCAGCTCTAACTAGTTTTGAATCTCCTCAAACAGATTTTAAATGCACAGAGACTTTTATTTTAGAAAATAAACTTGTACAAATTTTACAAACAACTGAGAGGAAAAAAAAAAAAATAATAATGACCAGGCCTGATATAAAATAATTCTATAGAAAATGTTGCTGACACTGAACTAGATTAAAATTATTTACTAAACTAATTTACAAAGCATAAATGAAGAAAGGAAGAAAAGGAAAAATAAGTAAATTTAACTGGGAGTGGAAAACGAGCGACGATACGTGGACTTTTGTCTAATACTCCGCTTAACCACCAGCGGGCCACCCGGAAAACGCTGAGCAAAACGCCAGTGGACCGCCAGCTTTGCCATTAGCGGGCCGACAGTGGACCACCGTCCTCTTGCTATCAGGCGCTAAACTTCCATTACTTGCTAAATGCATTAGCCTTATAGCTCCAGTACTAAACCTAAAGCTGAGTCCCTATTGACATAAGTTTTAAAGCAATAGTTTGGCAAAAAAACACACAATTTGCCCTCTTACCCCAAAAGTAACCCATCAGCTGAGACACATTTGGTGTCAGAAGTTTTGCTTCTTCAGTTTCACACTGAAGCTAAGAGGCTAACATACCTAACAAGTAATGGAAGCTTATTAGCATGGTGCTAAGCGCATGCCTTAATCTTTGACTCAAGGTTTTGTGGAGGTGTTCAGTGCCTCTAATAGACTCGATTATGTGGTTTCTGACACTGTAGATAACAGTGAGTCATACAAACATGGACTAAAGTATGTTAGCACAGCTAAAAACAGTGGCAACAGCAATCAGTAAGCCTGGATTTCTTCTCAGACAGGGTCAGGAACTTTGAGCACTTTGAGACAGTGTGATGGTTTAGGCATGGAGTTAGCACCAAGCTGCATCTGTCACACCCGTACTAACCAGTGGTGGACAGTAATGAAGTAAATGTAATTCGTTACTGTACTCAAGTAGTTTTTTTGTGTATCTGTACTTTACTTTACTGAAGTTTTTCCATTTTGGGGGACTTTTTGCTTTCACTCCACTACATTTCAAAGTCAAATATCTCACTTTTTACTCCACTACATTATGAGAAATCCGTCGCTCCTTTTGGTTTATGTGTGTATAAAAACGTAACATGTCAAAAAGAAAGAAGCGCGAAGCAGCACACCAATCAGGGCACAGCGGTCACTTTGTTTTGAGCTTGTTTTGACCTGTTGGTCATACCGACCCAGTGCAGCAGACGGTTCAACGTCAGTGCAGCAGCGTAAAATTTTGGGTGTCTATTCAACATAAATGATGAACTAACCTAACTTTGTGTAAATAGACCACAATATAGAAATATGTACACATATGCAGTTGAGACTGACGTGTCTTTTTTCTGAATTTATACAAACACGATTTCATTTTATAGTAAGTTTGTTTGGGCTAGTTTATGTTTATGAACAGAGACCTACAGATGCAGTTTAGTAAAGGAAACTCATTTGTGAATCTGAGTTTAAAGCAAGTTTTTATTAAACTAGTTATTTCAGAGCCACTCAGTTCTACCTGATGGAAACTGTTCGCCTTCAGTGTTTTGTGCTTATGATAATTTTAATAGACATCAGCGTCACTAATTAATGACATTCTATTAAAAGACTGGTTTACCAAGAGAGACACTGGAGTATTTTCACCTAAAATGAGTTAATGAAGCGAGTCTTGTTACAGAAATGATAACAGGACATTAGAGTCATAATTAATCTTTTAGTACTTTTACTTTCGATACTTAAGTACATTTGAAGGCAAATACTTTTGTACTTTTACTCAAGTGGAGGTCTAAAGGGAGGAACTTCTACTTTTACTGGAGTAATATTTTTCCTTGGGTATCTCTACTTTAACTCAAGTACATGGTTTGTGTACTTCGTCCACCACTGACACTAACAGACTACAGCATTCAGCGGTACAAAAGGTCTTTAGCGATTATATTTGAGGTAAGAGGGGAAACTATAAACCAGATTTTTTACTGAACTTTTACTTTAATACTGACAATTTCAACCGCATTTTTAAAACACAGCTTCAAGGCTTCCTTCGGCCTCCTCCACACAAACTCCAGTCGACACGGAGGAGAAACAGGCGATGACTCATCCAGGCTTATTACTTTCTTCCACTGCTCTAATAAGCATTTAATGTGTTTTGTTACAGTTTAATCCGGATGGACAGTGCTAATGCAATATAAATGGCTCTGCTGTAGCAACACAGTTCACATTATCTAAAAGTGAAAAGGCTGATTTATGCCTTGTTCCAGCGCATGTGCTCAGGCTGTCCATTTCAATCACTGATCCAGATCATCAAGCATCATCTCGTACTCAGAGTTTAATCTGTATGCACAGCAGCAATAATTACACTGTAAATCTTCTCACACTATTTTACACATCGCTGCTATTGGAACAAAACCTTGTACCTCCATTTTTTCGTTTTTTTAGTTTTTGACATAATTTATAAATGCCTGTTGCCCTTTACATTATGGATAAATTTCATGATAAATGGAAAAAAAAGAAATGGCCCAAAATGTCTTGGAAAAAAATCTGGTTCCATTGACTTACATTAAAAGTAAAGCGTGTTTTTTCCTTCTCCTGTAAAGTTACCATTCTGGAGATACGAGGTTTTGTTCTGACAGCAGCGATGTGTTTTTAATGCATTATGCTGCAACAACTCAAAGGTTTCAAGTGCCTTTTGGGATGTTAGAATTGACAAAACATTATTTTTTACATTTAAATAATCTAATTTATACTTTATAATTATAATCACTGTCAAAAGAAAACCTTCGTATAAGCCAGTAACTTTTTTTTCTACTATTTTTTACCATTAGTGCACATTTTTTACATCGTGTGAACATTTCATGAATGGAAATCACTTGGAATCTAACCTTGCAGTACAGTAATGCACATTAATGTTGAGAACATTAAAAGGTTACCATAGCAACGACACGATTAAAGTATGCACTCATTTTGTGGACCAAAATAAAATGTTTGGGCCATTTTCAAACCTGACACTACTTACATTCATGTATTCAATGTATTTGAAAATAAATAAATAAATAAATAAATAAAAAGTTAGTTTAGAGGTTTGCGCCCCCTTGTGGCCAACGTCGGCAAAATGACTCACTCAGGAGACGTAAACCACACCACAGTCACTAATGCAGACTTTCTTGTTTGGCACATGCAATCGATTTTGGCACCGATCCCAAAACAACGATCACAGAAAAGATATCATGAATCATTCCGAAAACTCACCAGGAGCGATAGTGATGCCCCACCACCAGGACCAGGGCATGAAGGAATGGTGAAAGACGTGCAGGAACGTCACCTGGCTGTGCTTCTTCCTCAGCACAAAAAACACCTACAGGAATGTTTACACTCGGCAAATGAGCTCTGAGCAACCAATATACGCTAATACAGGGGTGTCCAGTCCTGGTCCTGGAGATCTGCCAGCCTGGAGAGCTCAGACAGAGCCAGACTCTGCAGCATGGAAGACCTCCAGGACAGGAAATGACACCCCTGCACTGATATAACATAACAGTTTATTGGCTTCCTAATAACTACACCTATTGGCCACTTTATCAGAAACACCTATTACACAGGATAGGTGTACACTTAAAGACTGTAACTATAAACTTACAAAGGAGCCCTATATATTATTAGGTGTTTCTGATAAAATGGCCAGTGAGTGTAGATGCAGCAGGAGCCTCTAATACCGTAGAACTCTATTTTAAATTTTTTACACCATATGACAATGCTTCTTCACTGTGTGAAATTTTCATGACAAATGGACGAAGAGAAATGGCACAGAATGACTTTGTGCTATGAAATCTTGTTATATTAACACACAGAACTATTCTACAGGCAGATTATGAAAGGATAAACAGTACACCGATCAGGCATAACATTATGAGCAGGTACTATTTGGGTGGTGGATCATTCTCAGCACTGCAGTAACACTGAGGTGGTGGTGGTATGTTAGTGTGTGTTGTGCTGGTCTGAGTGGATCAGACACAGCAGTGCTGCTGGAGTTTTTAAACACCTCAGTGTCACTGCTGGACTGAGAATAGTCCACCAACCAAAAATATCCAGCCAACAGCGTCCTGTGACCACTGATGAAGGACTAGAGGATGACCAACACAAACTGCGCAGCAGCAGATGAGCTATCGTCTCTGACTTTACATCTACAAGGTGGACTGACAAGGTAGGAATGTCTACTAGAGTGGACACAGTGTTTAAAAACTCCAGCAGTACTGCTGTGTCTGATCCACTCGTACCAGCACAACACACACTAACACCACCACCACCACGTCAGTGTTACTGCAGTGCTGAGAATGATCCACCACCCAAATAGTACCTGCTCTGTGAGGGTCCATGGGGGTCCTGACCACTGAAGAACAGGGTAAAAGGGGGCTAACAAAGTATCAGAGAAACAGATGGACTACAGTCTGTAACTGTAGAACTACAAAGTGCACCTATATAGTAAGTGGAGCTGATAAAATAATATAATGTCATAATGTTATGCCTGATCAGTGTGTATGGTTATGAAAATGGTTAATAGAGAAGAATGGATTCTTACAGTGTCCAGAAGTTCAACGTATTTTGAGAAGTAGAACATGTAGGCCGCCCGAACCATCTGCAGAAATAAAAACGTTTAATGTCAATACCATTCATGGCATCAATACAGTATAACACAGATTCATAACCAGTGAATGGGACATACAGTGCAGTCTGTATGTAAATGGACATGTTCTGTTGGCTCTGTTCTCCACCACACTGAACTTTTAAGTGAACCAGTGTAGAGTCTCAGCTTTAAGCTGACGCTATTCATATCTGCTTATGGTCAGTCATCCATATCAGAGGACTATAAGTAATTCCTACTCGGTTGTTTCCTGTCCTGGTCTCCAAAATAGTAACTTTACAGGAGAAGCAAAAAACCTCCTTTCCTTTTAATGTAAGTCAATGGAACCAGAACTTTTTCCCTGTTAATTTTTGGCTGTTTCTTTTGGTCCATTCATCATAAAATGTATGCACCGTGTAAAGGGCAACAGGCATTTCCAATTCATGTAAAAAAACTAAAAATCACAAAAATGGAGAGACGAGGTTCTGTTCTGACATCAGCGATACACAAGAGTCTACAAAAGTCCTAGAGTCAAATCTAGCTATGGGATTATCAGATCAGATCCAAACAAACTCAGATCTGCCTCAAAACTCAAAAAGGCTAATGATTTTTCAGCATGTGGCAACTCAGCAACCCCAAACATACTACTGCACCCACTGTAGCTCCTGAGGGCCAAAAAAGAGGAATGTTCTTGATTGGCCAAGTCAAATCAGCCAAGCAGAGCCCCTCTGAGAAGCGTTTTACTTACTGAAGACAAAACGCAGAACAAAAAAAATACCCAAAACAAGCATGAAGTGAAACCGCTGCCACTACAACTACGCTGATAAATTAACACAGGTTCTTCCCTCCAGAACTCTCGTCTGATGTGTCATGTAGACACCTTTGACAAAAGAATTCAAAGATAATCTATGTTTAAATGTTTACTAGTGCCCTCTGGTTTCTATTATAAGTGTATTTTGAACTAGTGAGTTAAATTATAAGTTTGGTTAAATTATAAGTTCATAAGTTATAAGTTCAAGAAAACATGTTGAAATTATTGTCTGGTGTGGTAATTGACTGAATGCTACAGAAAAAAAAATAAAAAATAATTGCTGGAGTAGTCACAGAAGATACAGTTGCATGTGAAGGTTTGGCCAAATTACATATTTTGTTGATTTTTGAAGTGAAAGAGTAAACAATATCTGCAGAAACAATTTTTAAAAAATAACAATTTTCTGCCCATAGTAATGCACATCGACTTCATATTGATGACGGAAAAAAAGAACAGAACAAAAAGAGTAATTGTGGTATGTGCAAAAATTTGGACACCCTTCAAGCTGTAAAGTTTCAGAAGTCTTTAGTCTTTAATTGACTCATTAGATCTAGTTAGACAGGTTACAAATTGTCATTAGGAATTGATGGTGACACTTCCAGAGTGTAATGTATTCTCTGACTTCAAACCACGTGCTAACACTCATCAACCACAAGCTCCTCTAAGCAGCTGAGGATCTGAAAAAGAAGGCTAACTGATGCCTACAAAGGCAAAGAAAAGATATCAAAGTGCTTGAAGGTCAAGATTTCTACTGTCTGAATTGGTATGAAGAAACGGCAGTTAAGGGGAACTGTGGAAGTCGAGGCAAGAAAGGCAAAGTAAAACCCCCATATGACAGCAAAGGGCCTGCAGGAAGGTTTAGTTCAGTTTCAGTGCTTTTCCTGCTTTAACTCAATAATGGGCTGTTAATGATCTAACTAGTTGGGTCAGGTGTGTTGGAAGCAGGGAAACCTGGGACACTGTGCTTAGTGTTAAACATGGTGAGGATCTGTTATACTTTGGGGTTGTGTGGTTACCCTAGTGGTGCAGAATACACTGTACAGTAGGTGGAACAATGGATTCCACTGACTATCAGCAAATTCTGGAAGCAAATGTGACGCAGTCAGTCAAGAAACTGAAGCTGAAAAAAGAGGCTGGCTTCTACAACAGGACTATAATCCAAAAGACCTCAAAAAATCCACCATGAACTACTTCAAGAAACGCAAGCTGAAGCTTTTAGAATGGCCCTCAAAGGCCCCTGCCTTGAACATCACTAAAAACATGCAGTGCATGCAAGACGGCCCAAGAACACAGCAGAAGTAGAAGCGTTCTGTAAGGAAGAGCGTGTGAAAATTCCTAAAACAAGAATAGAAAGACTCTTAGCTGAAAGCTGGAGGTTTGAAAGCCGTGATATCTGCTACAGTGGGGACATACTGCACTGCAAAAAATGATCTCTTAGCAAGTGAAAAAATCTTAAATCTAGTCAATATGTCTAATACTTGTCATTATCAATTTGTTGTAAGAATATCATAAGATCATTTAATTTATTTCTAAACCTTTTTTTTATTTGTTTTGAGTAATTTTATCTTATGAAAGTGTCTTATTCCATTGGCACATCATCAAAAAAAGCAAAATATCTGCATTATTTCTCAAACTAAGTAAAACAATCTGCCAAAGTAATAAGATATAATTACTTAAAACAAGTAAAAAATGTCTAGAAAAATGCTAAATAATCTTATAATATGCCTACATCAAACTCATAATGAGAAATATCACTTCATAGGATGTCATGTTTTGCAGTATGAGTACTGACTTAGTAGGGTGTCTAGACGTTTTTCACGCGCCACAGTTAATAATAATTTTTCTATTTTTATTTTTAACAAATCAAACAAAGTAAATGTGCATTAATATTTGCAGAAAAATTGTTCTTCCAAACAGGCTGCACACTCCCACCTGGCTGCGAGTGGCGTTTGCAGTACAGCTGTTTGCTTCCAGAAAGAAAAAACAATTGGGAAAGGAGTGCGCATGTCTACCAACGGCTGCCTGGCAATAGTTCTGTCAAAGCAGAAAAGGTGCAATTTGGTTTCATAAGAGCTTTTTATGAAGGTTAAATAGAGTTTGCGTTTTACTGACATTATTGTTTAATTATGAGTGTTAATAGAGCTGATAAAGATGCAAAACAATATTTTACTACATGCAGTTTATGAGACTGTTTAAGGGCTTTAATTAGCTAATTAGTAACACTAGTAATACCAACGCCCTGACGCTGACGTCTATTAATACATATCAAGCTATTAAGAACAAATAACTTTATCTGCCTAGCTAATGCTGCTAAGTAAAACTATGTTCAGAGGTAACTTAGCTGTGTGGGAATAAGAAAACATCTGTATTCATCTGTTTGAAACACAGGTTTGAGCTACACTATATTGCCAAAAGTATTCGCTCGTCTGCCTTCACACGCATATGAACTTGAGTGACATCCCATTCTTAATCCATAGGGTTTAATATGATGTCGGCCCACCCTTTGCAGCTATAACAGCTTCAACTCTTCTGGGAAGGCTTTCCACAAGGTTTAGGAGTGTTTATGGGAATTTTTGACCATTCTTCCAGAAGCGCATTTGTGAGGTCAGACACTGATGTTGGACGAGAAGGCCTGGCTTGCAGTCTCCACTCTAATTCATCCCAAAGGTGTTCTATCAGGTTGAGGTCAGGACTCTGTGCAGGCCAGTCAAGTTCTTCCACACCAAACTCGCTCATCCATGTCTTTATGGACCTTGCTTTGTGCACTGGTGCGCAGTCATGTTGGAACAGGAAGGGGCCGTCCCCAAACTGTTCCCACAAAGTTGGGAGCATGAAATTGTCCAAAATCTCTTGGTGAAGCATTAAGAGTTCCTTTCACTGGAACTAAGGGGCCGAGCCCAACTCCTGAAAAACAGCCCCACACCATAATCCCCCCTCCACCAAACTTTACACTTGGCACAATGCAGTCAGACAAGTACCGTCTCCTGGCAACCGCCAAACCCAGACTCGTCCATCGGACTGCCAGACGGAGAAGTGTGATTGGTCACTCCAGAGAACACGTCTCCACTGCTCTAGAGTCCAGTGGCGGTGCTTTACACCACTGCATCTGACGCTTTGCATTGCGCTTGGTGATGTAAGGCTTGGATGCAGCTGCTCGGCCATGGAAACCCATTCCATGAAGCTCTCTATGCTGTTCTTGAGCTAATCTGAAGGCCACATGAAGTTTGGAGGTCTGTAGCGATTGACTCTGCAGAAAGTTGGTGACCTCTGCACACTATGCGCCTCAGCATCTGCTGACCCCACTGTGTCATTTTACGTGGCCGACCACTTAATGGCTGAGTTGCTGTCGTTCCTAATCGCATCCACTTTGTTATAACACCACTGACAGCTGACTGTGGAATATTTAGTAGTGAGGAAATTTCACGACTGGACTTGTTGCACAGGTGGCATCTGATCACGGTACCACGCTGGAACTCACTAAACTCCTGAGAGCGACCCATTCTTTCACTAATGTCTGTAGAAGCAGTCTGCAGGCCTAGGTGCTTGGTTTTATACACCTGTGGCCATGGAGGTGATTGAAACACCTGAATTCAATGATTTGGATGGGTGAGTGAATACTTTTGGCAATATAGTGTATCAGTGATTTGTGTTCTGATGGTTTCCTAATGGGATCTAAAGGTGTCCTACAGAAAACTAGTTTCTAATGGTAACACTTTAGCCAGTTCCCTTTAGAAAGCAAAACCATAATGGTTCTAATGGTCTTTCTTCAGCAGGGTACACTTTTAAAAAAAGACGGTTCTTTAAGGATTCATTAGTAAAGAAAATGGTTATATATAGAACCATGAACACTCAAAAAAAACCCTTTTCATGTGCTGCCGATGGTTCTGTATAGCACCAAATAATTCTTCTATTGTAATAAAGTTGATATCGAAACAATAGCAGAACCCTTTTTGGGTGCTATATAGAAACTTTTTTTAAAAAGGGTTCTATATAGAACCATCTACAGCACATTCCCAATCAATCTGAAGAACCATTTCACCATGCAAAGAATGCTTTAAATGAAAATGGTTCTTTGAGTGTTCAAGGCTCTATACAGAAACACTGTCTTTACCAAAGAACCCTTGAAGAACCATCTTTTTTAAGAGTGTAACAAAATGCTTTTAGGTAGAATTTCTAGAAAAACTCTACACAGCAGTTCTATAGCAGAAAAGCAAAAAAAGCTTTTGACATGTTGACATGTAACCATAGTGGAACCTATGCTATATGGTGCTATATAGAACCTTAAAAAAAAAAACACATACAATTTGTCCCTCACAGAGAAGAACCAGTTAACCGTGCAAAGCGTTCACATGGTTCTTTGAAGTGTCATTGTTCTATATATGCCATTACTAAAGAACCCTTGACGAATCCCCTACTTTAAAGGTGTTTAACCATGCAAAGGGCTCTTGGAGTGTTCGTGGTTCTATATAGAACCATTTTCTTTATTAAAGAACCCTTAAAGAATCATCTTTTGTTAAGAGTGTGGTGTAGGCTAACGAGTGTGAACTTGACCTGTCCATCTCAATAGATAACTATTTGAGGAACCGATTGTGAAAATGTGAAGATTTTTGCAGCAGTTCACTATTAACTCGACAGTTTTGGCGATCTGGAGGAAGAACGTGGATTTTGATAGTGTGGAATAAAATATGAGGAAAAGTCCAAACGTACATATTTAAAATTTCATGTAAAATGTTTGACATATTTGACATTCCTGCAGTGGTCAGGAAGTACAGACAATTTTACAAGAAGAATAAATGTGTGAATCACGACGACATCACTGCTAATCATAGATGGGGGCGAATATCGTTCACTAAAAGTCTATTAGACCCATTAGGATTGAAGCCTGAAGGTTTGGTTTTGTAACAGGAATTGGTTCAATGGTTATTATTAGAGATCACCAGTTTCCTGATGGACACCTTTAGGTCCCATTAGGAAACCATCAAATGCATCTAGAATCAGCCCTAGAATTAGTCTTGGGGTCCTTTACACTGTGATATCAACCCATCAGGAAAACACAAACAACGACTAATTGGACATATATACGTTAGGGCTGGGCGATTAATCGAAAAGTAATCAAAACTGACATTCGGAAGCTCTAACTGACGTAATCTTGCCCATATCGGTTATTTCAATTTTTAAAATTCTGTTAATCTGTCCCCTTAAAAACTTACTACAAGTCAAGTGACTCCGCAACGTCCACTCTGCGACATGGAAGCTAAGGCTGTGTTCACACAGCAGGTAAAAGTGGCCCAAATCTGATTTTCTCACCAAATCCGATATTTTTGTTTCTCTGTTCACATTATTATTTACATGTGATCTGTATGCAACATCAGTCTGAACAGATCAGCTCCTAAACTGACCCACATGTGTAAAAGAACAGAGCTTCACGGCTCATCCAGAGGTAAACAATCACAACCGCCCATGAACGCCAGTCGATCAGCTTCATCTTCACCAGCATCACAGGAGCCATCATGAAGCTTCACTGACTGACAGCTGGGCTCATCACCCAGAATGTGTTGGAGCCGTAAAAAGGGCGCGGTCACTTCTTTGGTTCGCATCCTCGGATTCTTTAAACTGCTTTCAGACTTTTAACTGTTCTTTGACGCCGCAGCCTCGTTCTCCTGCGGCCGCGTTCGGACAGTTCTTTAGAAATCTCTTCAAACATGAAGGGTTTTGGATCAGTCTCTTATCATTTTTGTACGAAAATATCACCCCAAATGTAAAAGTGGCATGAATTCCTATCGGGCAAAAAAAAAAAACAAACAACAAAAAAAAACAAAACAAAAACAAAATAAACATTAATCGTAATCGAGGTAAATATTAATCGTGATGTTGATTCGAGGTCATATCGCCCAGCACTTATATTTATATATCGTCGCTGTCAGGACAAAACCTCGTAACTCCATTTGGGTCATTTTTCAGTGTTTGACATGATTTGAAAATGATAAAAGTCTGGCTCCATTGAGCAGAAGGTTCTTTCCTTCTCCTGTAAAGTTACCATTTTGGAGATACGAGGTTTTGATCTGACAGCAGCAACATGTTGGCTTAAAGTTAATTCCCGCTTGAGTTTTGTGTGATTGATTGATGCTGGGTGAGAACACCATTTAACTAGCCTAAAATCTTTCCTTGTCTCATTTAATCAGTTCCTTAAGGTTCCCAAATGGTTCTTGACATACGTGCCTAGGGGGAAAGAGTCAGCACAGACTCTTTACATGATGTGCTTAGGAAGGTTCTCATGTACAGAACCACTGCACTTGGTGTAGGGCCTTTTATAGCATGTGGAGCCTCTCAGACATCCTTTAAAAGGTTCTTAACATTCACAGACCCATCCATGGAACAGTTCTTCAGTGGTTCTGTCTCCTAAGAACACTTGGTGCCTTTATGTTACGCGTGTACACCCTTTAAAGAAGGAGGTTCTTCAAGGGTGCTTTAGTAAAGGCATATAAAGAACCATGACATTTCAAAGAAACACTTGCATGGTTAACTGGTTCTTCTCTGTGATGGAGAAACTGTTGTATATGTTGTGTTTTTTTAAGGGTTCTATGTAGCACCAGAAAAGGTTCCACTATGGTTACAAGTCAAAAGCTTTTGTAGTTCTGACTTTGCACAAACAGAAAATGGACACTTCTAAGATCACATTTGACCGACAGCCGATTTGGTCAGACTCTGAAGATGAGACGACACTAAATTCCCAAACTGTCATCACCACTGAGGAGCTTTTCAGTCGGCAGCTGTGACAGAAGAACAGCTGAACAACCTGGAATCAGCCAGAAATGAACCCAACACCATTCGCCAAACTAAATGGGCTGTAAGATGCTTTACAGACTGGCTGGAACAAAACAACATTAATACTGATCTGGCAAAAACTGACAAAACTGAGCTAAACCTGATATTGCAGCAGTTTTATAGCTCAGTCTGATTTGGTGAGACTCTGAAGATCAGACTACACGTTTGGCGAATGGTATTGGGTTCATTTCTGGCTGATTCCAAGTTGTTTAGCTGTTCTTCTGTCACAGCTACTGACTGAAAGGCTGCTCAGTGGTGATGACAGTTTGGGAATTTAGTGTAAGGAGCTGGAGAACGAACTGCCGGCTGTGCAGCGAGTGGGCGGAGCTCGTTACTCTGATATAGCAGAATAGCAGAGTAACATGTTTACTTCATGTTAAACATCAACAAAATATGTATATGTGGCGCAAACTTCTGCATACAACTGTATCATACAGACGCTGCTGCTTACTCTGAGGGCCTGTGGACTGCTGGACGGGTCGATGAGGTCGCATCTCCAGGTGTAGGTTGTGCCCCAGCCAGACATCAAAAACTGAGGAGCAGGGAGAGAGAAAAACAGGAGATATTAAAGCTTCCATAACTCAGTCTGCGCTGTGTAGGACTGCATTTCTTCCCTCGGTTCATCGTGTTCCGTATGGCCTTGATCGGATAGATTAGAGTTGATGTTATCCTTGACTTCCTTTTAACTCATCACCCACACACACATAGTGCATCACTGCTGTGGAATCTGCGTTCACTTTAGCGGGGAGGGCGTTTCAAATACAGGCCAGTCACTTTCTTCCATCAACTGAAACGTCAGAGACACGGCAAAGTGGATTTCACCTTTAGGTCTGTATTGTTTTTCTTTTTTTTGGCCCTCTACTGTCTCTACTGTCTGTCTAAAACCTTTAAACAGCCTTCATCCTATATTTTTCTGTTTCATTTTTTATTTTTTTCCCCACTTATAATGTTGGGGAACGTTTCTAGAAACACCTACCTAACTGGCCACTTTATTAGAAACACTTACTTGGACTTCCACTAAGTGGCCACTTTTTTAGAAACACCTACTTGGACTTCCTGTACGTGGCCACTATGTGTGTGTGTGTGTGTGTGTGTGTGTGTGTGTGTGTGTGTAGTCCATCTGTTTCTCTGCATTCTCTGATTCACTCATACCAGCGCCGATACAGATATGATTCTGATATTTCGCTTCCCTATTCATATTTCTATATTGCATCATCATCATGCAAACTGACAATCACTTATCAATGCAGTAATCCAGTTACTGAGTTTAATCAATTAGCTGTGACGGCCCTTCATCGTCATCACTGTGTGGAGATATTCATATTGATCTATTAAAATCATAAACAGTACTAACAGCTAAGAAACGGATGTAAAAAGCCAATTATGTGGACAGTAAACATTTATTTGTTAAACAAATACAAGTAAACAATTATTCCACTGGGTTGTGCTGTGTTGGCTTAACTGTTTCCAAAGCTCTCCAGTCCAGTATTCACAGTTAGTGTCCAGTACATGGTTTATCAAAGCAATCCCTCATTAAATTAAAGCAGGTGCTGCTGATGGAACTGAACAAATCCATTGACGGCTGGAGAACAGCAAAACATCAGGAACCAAATTTGTGTTCTTCTAACTGTATTCGTCCTACCTACGTATTCACAACACATTCGGACTACATTTCACTGTATTTATGTTTATGTGTTCTAAAATAGACACTCACCTCATAAACAATGTAGGCATTGAAGAACACCATGCAGAAGTTGTAAATGACCATGGCTGTTTGGAGGTTGTATGGTTTGCGGTTGGCCATGAAACGCGGCCCAGTGTACAGTACAAAAAACACATAACCCAGCAGAATCAGGGTCATCTGGACAGGACTCTGCATTAAAGGGTAGTCCCGCACTCGGGCATCTGAGGACACACGAATAAATTAATTACATTCACCGTCCATGTTATTAGAAACACCTACCTTGTACTTTCACTCACTGGCCACTTTATTAGAAACACCTACCTTGTGCTTGTATTAAGTGGCCACTTTATTAGAAACATCTACCTTGTGCTTCCACTTACTGGCCACTTTATTAGAAACACCTACCTTGTGCTTGTATTAAGTGGCCACTTTATTAGAAACATCTACCTTGTGCTTCCACTAACTGGCCCCTTTATTAGAAACACCTACCCTTTGCTTGTATTGACTGGCCACTCTATTAGAAAACACCCACCCTGTGCTTCCACTAACTGGCCACTTTATTAGAAAACACCCACCCTGTGCTTCCACTAACTGGCCACTTTATTAGAAACACCTACCCTGTGCTTGTACTAACCAGCCACTTTATTACAAACACCTACCTTGTGCTTCAACTCGCTGGCCACTTTATTAGAAACACCTACCCTGTGCTTCCACTAACTGGCCACTTTATTAGAAACACCTGCCTTATAGCTCCACTATATAGGTGTATTACAGACTGCTACTGCCCCCTTTATCCCATCATTATAAAGACATCACCATAGGATCACTGGAGACTAGATGTTATTTGGGTGGTGGACCTTTCGCAGCTCAGCAGTAACACAGACATGGTGCTGGCACTCCATAAATGGACAGCGTTGAGGGGGGTGGCTGATAAAACAGTGAGGCTACAGTCTTTAACTGTAGCAAGGTGGAGCTCCAAAAAAAGGGGGTTCTAATAAAGTGGTATCATAGCTTTAGGCGGCATAACCAAAAATATTGATGACAACCCTTTATCACCTCAGTGGTGTTGTAAATAATGAAAACAGTCTCTTGAAAGTGGCTCAAGATAAAAATAATCGGAGAGTTAAACTCAGTGTCATAAATTGTGCTCGTGATGGTCAGGGAGGCATCATCACAGCGCACTCACCTGTTCTTTTGAGGAGATAGTCGTATAACTTCATGATGTTGGCGATGACCTCCCCCATCCTTTCTTCTTTCAACTCAGACGACCAATAAAACTGGAAACGAGCAGATGGAGAGGAGTTAGAGGTGGCACAGCAGGCAGTTTTGATGGTGAACAGATTAGAGCTACTTAACAGCTGATGGGGATTTATGTTATCACGGACACAGCAGCATGTTTGAGTAAACACTGACAGACACGCTAAACCAAACAGGAAACACCTGGCCAGGTGCAGCAGATAATACTGTATCTGAGCTGCGCTCGACCTGATCCAGTGATAGAGAGCAGAGCCAGGTACTACAGCAAAACAGGCCACCAAGAGAACCTATAGATTCTATTCATGTTAATGCAGTTTAAACTTAAAGGGAAAGTCCAGCGACTTTAAAAAAATTCTCAAAATTAATCAAATGGTTAAAATGTAAACAGAGTCATTCAGAGTGGTTTGGTGTGAAACTTGGTGGTGATAGGAACCAGACGTCCACCTCTAAAAGCTCCCTCACAGAAAGTTACTTCATGAAATGGTTATGAATTCACTGCCTGATGTCTGAGACACTGTTTTATGATAGTTTTGAGAAATTCTGGCCTCAAACATATTTTTAAAATATGTTCATGGTGCATTGTGAGGCAAAGAAAACGTATTAGTTTCAGATCTTCCACTATTTTCCATCACCAACATTCCATATAAACTCAGGAGACTCGTGTAGGTTCACTGGTGATTTTGGATAGTAAATAAAATGTCTATATTTGTGTTGTAGTCATGGCGACCCCTGGTTCCTATCACCACCACTGTAAAGACATCTGAACCATTTCACACCAAACCACTCTGAATCACTCTGTTTACATCCAAACACTGAATTATAGAGAATTTTTGAAAAATTGGTGAAATTGCCCTTTGAAATAAGAAGGCCTAGTAAAACAGTAGTAGAGAAATGTATATTTGTGCACATGTTACATTCATATCGAGGTTTAAATGTAAATGTAGACAAAATAAAAGCGCCCAAAAGGGGTTCTTTGTAGTGACGCTATAGGAGAACCATTTTTGGTTCCCTAAAGAACCTTTCAATGGATGGTTCTACAAAGAAACAGTTTTATAAACGAGATGTGCAGGTGAAAATAACTGAGTTTAGAGAACATCTATATAAAGTTCTAGATCAATTAAAGTAAAGACGTGTACATCCATGCTTAGAACCATTTAGGAACCTTTACTTTAAAAGACAAGACTAAAAAATCTGGCTTTTGAATGATGGATCACCAAAATACCTTTGACATTACAGCTGAGTCCAAAACTACTACATCTAGCAAACAGGTTTATGGAGGTTTAGACGTTAAAGTAACACTCCAGCAATTACAAAACAACAGAAGACTCATTGAGCCGGTTTCTTGGACATGGATTAAGCATTGTCTTGGACTAAACTGCAGTGCCAGTGGTGAATCACCATTTAAAAACGAATTGTCGTCTATGTTTAGGCTTAACCTGGGGCTGGGAAACTGGCCCTTCAACTCCAAATGCACTGACAATAGAACCCTATGGGAAGGTGTTTCTACGTCTGCCCATTAACTTCCATTACTTGACTCAGTCACTTCTCAATTCTCTTCTAAGTACAGGGACGTGCTTAAAAACGAGTGTCTGTGGTGATCAGTCATATGCGGGTCATTCTCCATTTGGAGTGGGAATTCAGGTGGATACATTTAAAAAAATCAGTTTCTTTTATCCTCAAACTAAATAATCTTAATATGTCCATTAACATCTCCTATTATCATATATGCAGAAAGGAGAGCTTAATTCCAAACATATTTTACAGTCACTGGTGTTGTATGAATATGGTGTAACACCAGTGACGGTGACTCCAGTGACGTTCTGGTTAAAACTGAGGATTCTGTAAATTGGCTGACTCATTGGTGTCACATGACCTTGTGCAACTACTTAAAATCAGATTTATTGCATAATTTTGACAAATTTTTAATTACCCATCCATTAAAGCACAAAACACCGGTGACACATAGAAGTTATGAGCTGCCTGATTAACAAAATCATCAATAAATTAATGAAATATAGTGAGCGAGTGTGACTCGCCTTCTTATGCCTCGAGACGCTTCCTCTCTGATGAGCCTCGACCCAAAAAAGCAGTTTAATAGAGCTGAAAATACTGTTAAAATGTAAAATAAGAGTCCTGATAACATCAGTGACCAAAATCTCTGTGACAAATGAATTCTTTAAATATAATACACATTTTTTAAATGTAGTCTAACGTTAATGATATAAAATGTAAACATGAATCTGCTTTATACAAATTCCTGAGTTAAACCTCTTAAAAATATTGTTTTATATTAAAAATGGTTGAAAATGGGTTTTGTGGCGAGCTGTTTTACAGACGCAGAGCGACTATGAAACAGGATAAACAAAGAAAAATCAGAGAAATAATAAGGGAATTATTATTTAATCTCAGGTTATTTAATCTCAGGTCCACTGTGTAAACGTACACACCGACTTTTGGAGCTGCGTCTAATATTTTAAGCATCTTTTTAAGCCCTGCAGTCTTTGTGACATGGGTTTCCCATCCAAATGGAGAATGACCCGTGCTATATCTGCTGCTACTAGGTTGAAATTTGCTGGAGTTTCCCTTTAATTTCAGAATGCAAGGCCCCATAATGGAGTTTAAGTGCGCTTCTATAGAAGACTGTATAACACAAAGCCACGCAGTGATGCTGAACGCTCGCTGTGCTCACTGTGGCCTGAGTGATTAGTCACACAGGGCGTGAGTCCATCCGAGAAACACGTGTGCGCGCTCAGCTAGTCCAATAAAACATGTCAAACTGGATGGCTCTATCGCTGACATAACCACATGTCAGCGGCACTGGCTCATCACATGTGGGTCAAAGGTGATCTGTGAGAAAATCAGACGACAGGAGTGAAAAACGTGACCTAGAACATGACACACGTCCGTCTACGGCAGCTCCACAGAACTGACCCTCCTGAGTGGGTGTAATGAAAGACCAGCTTAATCAGACAGACAGGAACACAAGCTTTACATATAAAACACACACATCCCTAAAAGAGATGGTTCTAAAAGGGCTCTTTAGTAAAGACAAGGTCATATATAGAACCATGAACACTCAAAGAACCATTTATATGCTTAAAGTGTTCTCTGCATGATGAAATAGTTCTTCAGATTGATGGAGAATGGGTTCTATACAGCACCAAAAAGTGTTCTATTGTTACAAGCCTAACTTAACAATAGCAGAACCCTTTTTGGTGCTATGGTTCTATATATGACCTTGTCTTTACTAAAGAACCATCTTTTTAATTACTGTACCAAAAGAAAGAAACAGAGCAGGTCTATATAGTAGAAAAGAAAAAAAAAGCTTTTGACTTGTAACAATAGTGGAACCTTTTCTGGTCCTACATAGAACCCTTAAAAAAAGGTTTTATCTAGAACCATATACATCACATTCTCCATCAATGTGAAGAACAATTTCACCATGAAGAACACTTTAATCATGCAAATGGTTCTTTGAGTGTTGAAGGTTCTACACAGAAACACTGCCTTTATTAAAGAACCCTTGAAGAACCATCTTTTTTTAAGACTGTAACAAGATAAAGAAGAATTTCTAGAAACGCTGTACTGATCGGTTCTATATAGCAGAAAAGCAAAAAAAAAACCTTTTGACTCATACCAGTAGTGGAACCTTTTCTGGCCCTACATAGAACCCTTAAAAAAGGTTCTATCTAGAACCATATACACCACATTCTCCATCAATCTGAAGAACAATATCACCATGCAACAAACACTAAGCATGTAAATGGTTCTTTGAGTGTTCATGGTTCTACAGAAACACTGTCCTTACTAAAGAACCCTTAAAGAACCATCTTTTTAAAAACTGCAACAAAATAAGAAAGAATTTGTAGAAAAACTGTAGAGGTCGGTTCTATATAGCAGAAAAAAAAGGCTTTTAACTTGTAACAATAGTGGAACCTTTTTCTGACTCTATATAGAACCCTTAAAAACACAACATATACAACAGTTTCTCCATCAGAGAGAAGAACCAGTTAACCATGCAAAAGGTTCTTTGAAGTGTCATGGTTCTATATATGCCTTTACTAAAGAACCCTTGAAGAAGCCCCTTCTTTAAAGGGTGTACACGTGTAACATAAAGGCACCGAGTGTTCTTAGGAGACAGAACCACTGAAGAACCGTTCCATGGATGGGTCTGTGAATGTGAAGAACCTTTTAAAGGATGTTAGAGAACCTCCACATACTATAAAAGGTCCTACACCCAGTGCAGTGGATCTGTACATGAGAACCTTTCTAAGCACATCATGTAAAGAGTCTGTACTGACTCTTTCCCCCTAGGAACGTATGTCAAGAACCATTTGGGAACCTTAAGGAACTGATCACATGAGACAGAGTGAAAGATTTTAAGCTATTTAAATGGTGTTCTAGCCTAGAAGCAAGCAAATCACATTAAGCTCAAATGGGAATTACCTTTAGGCCAACATATGGTTCTAATTACGCCTAAAACAGCCAGTTATTTGAATGAAAAGGTTCTGTCAGGAGATAAAAGGCTGAAATGAGTGCGGTGCAACTGCTGCCTCACCACCTCCTCCTCCTCACAGTGTAAGCATGAGCCTAAACCTGACCAAAGCAAAGCCAGTCAGACTGGTGAGGTGAAGAGAGGAGCATATCTGCTCACACAGTCACAGACAGGCAGTGATGATAAAGACTACAGATACAGGCTCAGATAAACAGGAGAAAATCTGGAAAAAGAGAAACTGAAAAGGGAAAAACATTCACCTTTGGAGTTCTTTGGACTTTCAAATCCCTCCCAAAGCAGCTCAGGTGTGACAAAAGCTAGAAAATGAATGAGTTAAAGCAGAGACAGTGTGGAAAAGTGAAGCTGAAGCAAGAAAATCATTGAGCAACCTTTCCTCACCTGTTGAAGCCCACTCTCGAATCCTTCACCCTCTGAGCCCCTCCAGCTTTCAAAATCTCCAAAGTGTACTCCAAATCAGAGGAGTGGAAGGCCCACCCCCAGACTAAAGTGGCTGCTTTCTCAGACTTTTCCTCCTGTTGCTTTGTAGCTCCCTCCAAATCAGCCGGTCCTTCATTAAAAGCAGCTCCCAGCTAAAGTGGCTTAGCTCAGCAGTGACAGGCCAGAGAGAGTGACTGAATTTCCCAATTTAAACATGAGCACTAACCACACTTTGTATAAAGACTACACCCACCAGTTTCTGGACCACACCCTGCTTTTAGCTGGCTGGCCCCGCCCACCTCAGAGCACCCCATTGGCTGCCTTCCTGAGCCAGCTTCACCCATAGGCCTCCAAGAGCATGGCTGGGGTTTTATTATTCTGAAGAAGTGGGCGAGAAAAAGGCAGCGCTGAGTGGTTTGACTGTGAAAAGCTTCATTGTTCGATGGCAGCGGTCAGTCGGGGGCAAGAATGGGTGCTTCCAGAGAGAGCAGCAACACGAAAAAATGGCAAACAATGCCAAAATGACAAAGAGCTCACTGAAAAGGCAGAAAGAAAACGACAAGATGGAAGCTCGTGATGAATTAGCCCTGCATGTGGTTTGGATTCCTCCACTGACCTCTGCTGACCTCCATTGACCTCCACTGAAAAAATAAATCTGAGGCTTACTGTATTTGTTAAGGGGGTTTAAATTAATTCATATTATCCAAATCATGTCTCAGTGTATGAAGCGTTGATAGATATTTTCTTAAATCAATTTGTCGTCCTCACATCTTATATTTGTAATTGAAAGCACATTCATATTTACATAGTATTTGTATTTGTATTTGTGGCTCAATATAAATATAATGTGTTGTTATCATTATTAAGCAGATGGCAGTTACAGTCATTTAAATATGAGTGAAACCAGCTGCTGATCTGATATGAATGAGCCAGTGTTCATTCTCATGCTCTGGATGGCATCTAAATGACGAGGTAGAGAGGGAGGAACTCTTTTGGCCTGCATACACAAAACACGCCAGAGCGGAAGTGCTGTCTCTGGATCAGTTACCTCGGCTGGCCTCATTTACTCAGTTATATGTGATGAAATATGCATATTTTGTCTTTTTTTAAAGTGATAATAGACCTAATTTTGCTTATACTCAAGTATATTTATTAGAAAATGAATCTAAGTCCTTCACATGATTCCTTTTTGGGTTTAAATCAGGTCCTGGGTAGCTTTACTGTAGCTCACTCCTCTCGCTTTGGAGCTTAAACATTTTATTTTAGAGCAAAAGGATCCAAAAAGAGAAAAATACGGCCTAACAACCAACTTCGGTTTCTGTGTTGACTTCTTTTCACCAACTTCTTTTCTCAGATTTTCCATTCCACCTTAAATGATGCAGCAGTTACATTCAGACTTCAGCAGTTACATTCTAGCTCCATAATGTAACAGCTACACCATTTAAGGTGGAATGGAAAATTCAAAAAGGAGCCAGTTTCAGCCTCGTAGCTCCCGTGCTGATAGACGCTGGATGGACTAAGAAGTTCCACTGTAGATATCTACACTGTTATTAATAAAGGTTCTGTTCAGGTACATTTTTCGTTCATTAAGGTACAAACAGTGTAAACGTTCCCTCAAAGGTACAACAGCGGTTTTAAGGTCTGATTGTGAACCTTAAATAAGTGTTTCCAGGTGAAAAGTTCGTATTTGTACCTTTTCATAACCGAATGTTTTAAAACAGAACAGTCAAAATAAAAGCCTGGAGACGAGACGGGGTGTGTGGAGTCAGTACAGCTTAGAACATATCATTTCAGTGGATTATGGTTCAGTTATGTTCCCTGACTGAAGGTACTGAGATGGACCCTTGAGGGAACAGTTTAGTACCTTTTTATTTGAGTGTAGAGGAGCTCAGCTTTCTAGGAGCACTGTTGTTTTTTGCTATCCTACTTTTACTTCTCCGTGAGTCACTTTATTCAGCGATGTTTGAATACTTTTGTTCAGATCTAGACAGCGCATAGAACCACAAATCACTGTAATAAGGCCTAAATCTGATTCCAGATCAGCTCTGTGATGTAAAGCACAGTTCCACCCCTCTGTTCTGCCCTCCCTGAGTGAGTTTCACTGCATTCCAGCTGCACTGGTCAGACACGTTCCTCAGGTGTGCTGGAGACAAGGTGTGGCCTTTCAGAAAGGCCTTAAGTGTCATAGCGCGTCCAGCGAGGAGGGGCTGGGGAATCCAAGAAGAATCGGAGGAATTCGGAAACGTTGGGGGGGGCGAGGGAGGGAGAACGCCAGAGAAAATTTTACACACACTTCCCACCACATGGGGTAACAGAGGACTGTAGCATGTAGTTTACAGCAGTGCATGAAACTTCCCATAGAACAAATGCAACACAGTGTAATATGATGCCATGTCAATATATTTCAAATATGTAGATACCGTATGTACTTCCACTGTAATACCATGCTCCATGATGTAAAGCACCATTTCTTCTTTAAAAAAAAGAAAAAATATATTTAAAATATATTACATAATGTTGTTGTTGTCGTAAGTAAACTATAACTTTTCAGGAAGGAAGAATGTTCTTAACTTTAATGTACGTTAATGTAAATGAGATTTTAGTTTTATGCAAATTTGGAACATTTCTGTTGGTCCATTCATCATGAAATTGTTCACACAGTGTTAAAAGCAGCCGCTGTTTTCAAATGGCAGTAATAATAATAATAATAATAATAATAATAATAAAACATTTTTAAATAAAAAAAGCAGAAAATTGTCTTTTAGATAGTAGCTGGATTGTTGCTACGTTGTTGCTAGGTGATTGCTATGCTACTTTAGTTGGTTGCCAATGTGTTGTTAAGCAGTTGCTAAGGTAACCAAGGGTTGCCAGGGTGTTGCCAGATGGTTACTATGGTGTCTCTGTTGAAGCCCATACAACCAACCTGAAAATATTTTATGTTGGACATATTATGAGAAGAATTTATATTGATAAGGCTCATATTGTGACATATTTCTACCAGAATCAGAGAATGGGAACAACAAAAATGATTATTTTTCTCCTCTGCCTGGCAGGAATATGTCGCCATACTTTTGAGAGCACTTTGGAGAAAACAAACAAATGGATGCCTGACCAGGCCTCACTTCTCACTCAAAGCTCAGATAATCAAACCGAAGCTCTTATTTAGGACAAATTATGAGAAGAGCCAGTTTATTTGAAAAGAAAATGATGCTTCAAAAAGTTGCAAGACTAAACAGAACCATTCAAAGTGGTTTGGTGTGGTTCTAGAGAAACGAACCGAGTCAGAATTGTTCACAGTGGTAGTGATAGGAACCAGACGTCCACCTCTAAAAGCTCCCTCACAGAAAGTTACTACATGAAATGGTTATGAATTCACTGCCTGATGACCGAGACATGAGGTTTGGGCCTAAAACGGGTAATCATTTATTGTAATCCATTCATGGTGGAGGGATACATGCAGGGTGTTGTGAGGCAAAAAAAGATTTTTTTAACTATTTTACCATCATTAATATTCCATATAAACTCAGAAGACTCGTGTAGGTTCACTGGTGGTTCTGGATAGTAAATAAAATGTCTATATCTGTGTTGTAGTCATGGCGACCCCTGGTTCCTATCACCACCACTGTAAAGACATCTGAACCATTTCACACCAAACCACTCTGAATCACTCTGTTTACATCTGACACACTGAATTATGCATAAATTTTGAAAAATCGGTGGAATTCCCCTTTAAGACCAAAGCAGAAGACAGGATATTCTGGAGAGGAGATGTTCTGGCCAGGAGTTGGATTCACCTTGACAGCACTTGAACGTGAAGTGTGCTTTCTCTCTTTGTTTATTCGTACATATCTGAGTTCCAGGCGTGGACAGATCAGTTACCAGATGTTTCTTTGTCTTGATAATCTCTGTAAGATTATCAATCCTCCACCGGAAGAACTCTCTGTCTGCATACCAAAGGCCTCTACTGCCAGCCCTGAGATTCAAATGAGTTTCTATAGCTGTGAAACCTGCTGGTATTGACGGCTCCAGTTGAGAGAGAACGTTCTAGCTTGTGGTCACTTTTTTAATCTGTTCAAAAATGACAATTTGGTGAAAACTCAAGTTTACCTTACCTCAAAGGTAAACAATCCGACGTGTTTGGTATTCAAACTTTGCTTCTTTAGTTTAGCACTGGGGCTACAAGGCTAACATAGCTAACAAGTAATGGACGCCTATTAGCACTGTCGGTTAGGATGGTGCTAACTGCATGCTACATCACATACTTGTCTCAAAGTGTTAAGTTGCACGGCAAAAATAGTATCTTGTCAAGTAAAATTGTCTTAGATATGGTCAATAAATCTAATGTTTCTCCTGTTGAGAAGGTTGAAAGTGTAAATTGAAATGAACCTTTTAGCCAACTGTGTTTGCACACTGTGGAATTAGACCTCCGCATTTAACCCATCCGTGCAGTGAAACTCCACATACACACTAGTAGTAAGTAAGTAAGTAAAGTTTATTTATATAGCACAACAGGTGTTACAACAGGTGTTGTCACAAAGCAGCTTTACAAGGAAATCAGCATTACAGAAAGAAATCCGGGTCCAAGCCCCCATGAGCGTCGCCAGTGGCGACAGTGGCAAGGAAAAACTCCCTAAGAGCAAGAGGAAGAAACACTGAGAGGAACCAAGACTCAGAAGGGGAACCCATCCTCCTCTGGTCGACACCGGATAGTAAACATTGTTAGTACAAAAACAGGGAAAACAGGTGGAGCAAATGATTAAATTGATTAGTTTAGCTCATGCAGCAGCAGCGGCAGCAGCATCAGTGGGGTCAGGATGTGAGGGTGAGGTTTGCACAGCGTAGTACAGCATGGAGCTTGATGGTGGTCAAGCCGGTCCAGAGGGCTGGTGAGCAGTGGCACCTGATCAAGGCAGAAGAGGCAGCAGCATCAGACGCACAGGATGGGCAGCTGTTCAACTCGGCAAAGGAAAGAAAGAAAGGAAAAACACACAGAGTCAGTTCTGTAATGGGTGATTGATTAATTTGATTAGTTTAAATGATTGATTAGTTCAAATGATTAATTTGATTAGTTTAGTTTATACAACAGCAGCATCAGTGGGGTCGGGATTGTGAGGGTGAGGTTTGCACGGCGTTTGTACAGCAAGAAGCTCAATGGTGGTCAAGCTGGTCCAGAGGGCTGGCGAGCAGTGGCGCCCGATCAAGGCAGAGAGGCAGCAGCATCAGACGCACAGGATGGGCGGCTGTTCAACTTGGCAAAGCAAAGAAAGAGAGGAAAAACACACAGAGAGTCAGTTCTGTAATGGATGACTGACAGAACTGAGAGTCAGTTCTGTAATGGGTGTCAGTTCTGTAATGGGCGACTGATTACAGATTAAAGTGTTAGCAGAGCAGCTGAGACTCTGGCAGGTGAACACACACACACTAGGGTGCAGTGAGCACACTTGCCCAGAGCGGTGGGCAGCCCTATTCACGGCGCCCGGGGGGCAGTTGGGGGATGGGTGCCTTGCTCAAGGGTACTTCAGTCACATACTTTTGGGCTCAGGGGATCGAACCGGCGACTTCCAGTCACAATGCTGGTTCTCTAACCTCCAGTCCACAACTGCCCCCAATTAAATTCAGATTACTTAATTGACTTCTAGACATTATACTTGTTTTGATAAGTTATATTTAGTAAAATTATCTCACTATATTGGCAGATAATTTTGCTTGTATTAGAAAATGTGCTTGAAACCAGCAAAGTTATCTCCCAGTACAGTGAGATAATTTTACTCAATAAAAAACCTAAAACAAGTAAACAATGTCTAGAAAAAAAGACATTATTTAATTTAAGATTGCAACAATCTCAATAGGAGAACTATTAGATTTATTGATTGTATTTAAGATAATTTTACTTGACAAGAGACCATTTTTGCAGCGTGTTAAATGATATCAGATAATCAATAATCTTGTTTATGTGGTTTCTGACACTGTGTGACGTACTGTTATCTTTAAACACTGACAAACCCAGATAGCGAGCATATATCGGTCTGCTAGCCTGATAAGGAAGCACCCCGCTGACTGTTTGCCACTGCTGGCGTAAAACGGATTTTAAATGCACATAATATTTCATTTAGGAAAATATAGTATACAAATGTTCCAAATACCTAATAATAAAATAATAATAAAAATAATTAAATTAATGAGTAGGCCTAATATTCAGTGATTTTGTTCAAAATGTTATTGCTGACAATGTACTAAATTGGTCACAGCCGTATACCTCTCTGTATCTATATTGCCTAAAGTTATTTACTAAACTAATTTACGAAGAATAACAAAAGAAAGAAATGAAGTGAAGTAAGTAAATTGGACTGTGAGTGGAAAATGAGTGCATTTTGTGTAATATTCTGCTTAGCCACCGGTGGGCTGCCCAGAAAACGCTGAGCAAAAAGCCGGTGAACCTCCAGGTTTGCCAGTGGACTAACAGTGGCTTGCTATCGTCATGCTATCACTTTAGCTAAAAACAGTAGCAGCCACATCTTAGCCTGAATTCTGTCTGTGGTGTTAGCCAAACAGCTAGCCTCATACTGCTACGTTTTTAAAAGACATGCCATTTAGTTCTCAAGTGCTGAGTTGCAAACAGGTTGCCAGATAGGTGCAATTATTCCCTTATATTTTAAAACGCTAGCATGTGGTCACTTTTTGAATGGAAGTACAAGGTCGGTGTTTCCGATAAAGTGGCCAGTGAGCGTAAGTACAAGGTAGGTGTTTCTAATAAAGTGGCCAGTGAGCGGAAGTACAAGGTAGGTGTTTCTAATAAAGTGGCCAGTGAGCGGAAGTACAATGTAGGTGTTTCTAATAAAGTGGCCAGTGAGTGGAAGTTCTTATGAAGTGGGCGGTCAGTGCAGACATCAATCAGTCACCATATAGGAATTTAAGTGATATATAGGTTTGACATAATGACTGCAGTGAGTGTTCTTTGCTGAAAACCAGTGATTGTTGTGAACAATAGCCAGAGGCAGAACTCAGAAACAGCAGCGGCCAGGGGCAACAAACACAGCAGCACAGAAAGAGAACAAGCAAAATCAATACACTGGTCACCTCAGACAGTAAGAGAATACCAACGCATTTCATTTATGAAGCACTGAAAGACGTTTACAGCTTGAAAGACGTTTACAAAATACAGAGATAAAGAGAAAGTAAAATTGAACAATAAATAAATAAAATAAAATAAAATAAAATAAACAGGGAGAAAAAGACTTGTTAGACCTTCTGGATTGTTAAAGGGGAATTCCACCAATTTTTCCAAATGTCTGCATAATTTAGTGGCTGAAACGTAAACCATGCCATCCATAGCAGTTTGGTGTGAAATGGTTCATTTGTAGAGAAACTTACTGACTGATTTCTTTACAGTGGTGGTGATAGGAACCAGGGGTCGTCATGATTACAACACAAATATAGGCATTTTATTTACTATCCAAAACCACCAGCATACACGTGTCTTTTGAGGTCTTCATATGTAATGCTAATGATGGTGAAATAGTGGTAAATCTGAAAAAAAAAAATTTTATTGGGGACTATTTTGCCTTGGAACACCTATAATGTATCCCTCCACCATGAACAGATTAGAATAAATTGATTAAAATACGTTTAAGGCCAAAAGGGCAAAACCTTTTTCAAAACTACTGTAAATCAGTGTCTCAGACATCAGGCTGAGTATTCATAACCATTTAATGTAACAACGTTCTTTGAGGGAGCTTTTAGAGGCCCTAAACTCTTCAGACGTCTGGTTCCTATCACTACCACTGTGAACAATTCTGACTAGCTAAGTTTCTCCAGAATTAAGCATTTTGCACCAAACCACTCTGAATGACTTTGTTTACATCTTAACCGGTTCGTTATGCAGATTTTCAGAGAAATAAACTGACGATATATAACAAATGATTATTTATAAACCTACAGCAGATTTTTTAAAACTAATAAGTGTGTATTCCTATCTGTCTTGGCCCGTATCCTAAAAAAAAATGATTTGGAAATAAAAAATTCCTGTATATATCACTGTATGGTTATGGTCACATTCACTTCAGTGGCAAACAGTTGCATAATCATAATCCCAAATGAAACTGACCTTTCCTTTTTTGCGTTATTTTAATGTCAGGGCAAAATTAAACAGCCCCGTTTCCTCATACATTACAGTCATTAATGTAGACGGTTGGTTGTGAGCATTCAGGAGCGTGAAAAAAAGTGCATACCAGCTACATGTGACCTTATTCAGGACAAAAAGCAGCTGTTCCTTATTCCTGCCAGTGAATAAACCCCCAGCTCCAGGTTTTAGTCCTCGTGACCGGGAAAACTCGATTCTGCCCAATTTTCCATTTATTTTAATGGGCGAGAGAGAGAGAGGGCCGAATAGGTAGACAGAGAAGTCCTCTTTTCAGGGACGTTATCAGCTAACTAGTTGCCATGGAAACCACCGTGAGGAGCTGACAGTGACTCACAAGACCTCAGTGTGGCAATCTGTTGAGTTCAGCATCGAGTTCAAGCTGCCAGACGCTGAGATTGCAGTCAAATCAGCACATTCTCAATGGAGATATGATGCACTGCAGCCAGCGGCCCAATAACAAACACTGTGTTTACACTTATATTCCAGTCAAAGGTCCATTCAGTTCAGAAGCTACACTGAGTTACACTGTATCGTCTGTTGCCTGATTGGACGGTTGTTGCACTTCAGCGCTTCTTCAACATCTTAAACAACTTAAACTACGTTGGTGTTGTATTTTGACTATATTTAAATCAAAATCTAATTAGACTCGAGTAGGCAGAGAAACGCCCAGGCGGCTCTGTTTTGTGTCCTGTTCAGAAATCAGCTCCATTTGGATGCGTGGATCCTTCGGAAGCTGTAATGATCCAGTTGCTTCCTGACAGACAGGAACAGCACAATGTTTAATCCTTTCCCCAAAACTTCCACTCCAATAGCTCTACAGACTGTCTGCAGGAACAACACCCCCCAATCACTTCAAAGGGAATGGGTGGGGCTAAACTGCTGCAGGCTGAATGGGTGGAGCTAAGATGCTGTAGGCTGAATGGGTGGGGCTAAACTGCTGTAGACTGGATGGGCGGGGCTAAACTGCTGTAGGCTGAATGGGTGGGGCCAAACTGCTGTAGGCTGAATGGGTGGAGCTAAACTGCTGTAGGCTAAAAGGGCGGGGCTAAACATATCTATGCTGAATGGGCGTAGTCCCCCAAAAGAGAAGAAGACCAACAAGAAAATATTTCCCACTATCCACATGAACATGGTGTTTTGAACACTTTGATTGACAATCAAGCAACTATATTTTTCTTTACTTTTTTAAAATAAAAGGTTCCATTAGCTTAGCTGTGGTTTATAGTTTAACCCGAAGTTTAAACCCGAGTGAGTCATGTGGGTTCTCAAACCCCATTGCTGTGTCCTTGGATGCTGCCACTAGGTGTCACTGTATCTCAGGTTTAACCTGCTACAGGCACAGCTTTCTTAAGTTTAGGGCATTTTTTTTGTAATTGTGTCACATGTTCAGCTCAGATATTATAATATTTCATACCTCTGCCTATAGACCTTCCAACATAATGTTTTATGGACTTCATGTTGTGTTTTAATTAAATGCTATAAAGCTAAATCAAGCACACACTGAGGTACTGTACTGAACCAGAGGAAGGTTTAGTGACTGCAGTCTTGAATGTATTGCTCAGAGAAGCTGTGTTTAGGCTATGACTGTTACTGACTATAGAGAAACTGTAGTAAACATGCATCTAATGTCACCAAAAAATAGTATTTTTCATTTCCCCACCCCTCACCAGAAAGAGGGAAGGAGAGAAAGTTAAACAGTGCACCAGCCAGGCTGAACAATTCAGTATGATTTGCAATGCTGAGCAGAATTCACTGCCTGCAGTGTGTTCAGTCTGGGGTCAGTGTGCAGTGTTAAAGTGGGCCAGCTGTGCAGCTCCTTGTGAGCGTGGGACACGGGGCTCAATCCCGGTCGACTGCCAAATTGCCAAACAAGCGATAATAATGTTGCTTGCCCTCTGGTCCGCAGTCCTGTGATGAGGTGTGCCTTCTATTGAATTGCAGCTCCATTGGTGAATTGGGCCTTCAGAGAAGCGTCAGCTGGTACCAGTGCAGATGGTCACCTTGCTCACCGAGCAGCACGCCACTGTAAGCCCCTTCTTAGAGTCCAGTCCGTTTGTCCGCTCAATGTTGTTCAGTTTTACGTTGGCCAATGTTTTTTTTTGCCGGTTCTGTATTGTTTGTGTGTATGTTTTGATGTTTTCCTGCTGGCTGAGGAGTTTTCCATCATATCCACTGAGATAGCGGCCGAGAGTGATTTTCCAACTGTGGCTCATAGGCTGCTTGGTCTGGCTGTTTGGGTGACGCTACATCTCAGCTATGATGCGGCCTGGACCAGCCGCTTGAGTGATGCTGTATCGCGGCTCTGAGGCTCTCTGGACCGGGGACCTGATCAACGTGGCATCGCAGCCTCGGTCGGCTGCTTGGTTGATGCTGCACTGCAGCTGTGGGGCTGCCTTGACCAGTTGGTTCGGTTGCATGAGCAGCGCTATGCTGCAGCTACAAGGGCTCTTTTTGCTGATATCAGTTGTTGCACTATTACTCTCCAATATTTCTCCATAAACTGACCTGTCCTGTTAATCAATTTCTCTCTCTCTCTCTCTCTCTCTCTCGCTCTCTCTCTCTTTATTTCCCTGAGTCGCCACATGGGAGCCACCAGAGCTCCATCTCCGTTGGCTGACCTGCACCGTTTTGACCACCATGGAGTTTCACACTGTACAAAGCTGTGCAAACCTCACCTGCATGAACTGACCCCCCCTGCTGCTGCTGCTGCTGCATAAACTCAAACTATCTAATTAACCATTGCTCTGCCTGTTTTTCCCCGTTTTGTATTCTAATATTTTATATTAGTGCTGTTTGCTATCTGGTGTTGACCAGAGGAGGATGGGTTCCTCTTTTGAGTCTTGGTTCCTCTCAAGGTTCCTTCCTCTTGCTCTTAGGGAGCTTTTCCTTGCCACTGTCACCATTGGTGACGCTCATGGGCAGCTCAAAAAAGCACAAAAATGATTATACATAATGGATGAACTGGGCAAATAAACAGCTGTTTGATGTGCAGTCGTAAGGGAGGGAGAAAAATGGACACTGTAATCAACATGTATATTGGGGAACAACTGGAACATCTGTCCTGTAGGCCTGTAATTTACCTTTCTGTCATTACAGAGTAATTTGATGTCAGTACAGGACAGCTTACACAAACAGGGGATACAAACACAGACTAATACCACAGTTAACATCAAAAATCTTTCACATTTTTTTTGTGATCAAGAATTTTTATTGTTTCACAAAACAACACACAACAAGGGGATGGGGAGCAACAGACAGCCAAAAAAAAAATGGTTCCAAAAAACAAAAAAACAAAAAACAAAGAGACATAAGAGACATGGACAGCAAGAATGATCGTAGGTACACACACACACGCGCATCATCTAAACCGCTTATCCTTCTGGGTCACGGTGGGGTTGCTGGAGCTTATCCCAGCTGTCACTGGGTGGAAGGCTGATCATAGATACAGCATCATAAAATTAAATATGGGATGAAGTGTCCATATTCAATGCATACCTTGCAGGAAATCCAAAATACGTAACACAAAAGTTTGCCATGTTTTAACAGTCATGGGCTGAGCGTGGTTAAGTTAAGTAAATTAACAGCCCAGAATGATTCCAAGTGAAGTCAAGGTGTGATCCAGTTGTGTAGGATTGTCTGTTTAGCAGCAGTAAATCCAGAAAACAATAGTTTACTCTGTATAGCCTTGAACCCTATATTGGAGTTGTCATTCAGGAGACACAAACATGGGTCATAATTATATTCACACACACACATCATCTAAACCGCTTATCCTTCTGGGTCGCGGTGGGGTGCTGGAGCCTATCCCAGCTGTCATCGGGCAGAAGGCAGGATACACCCTGGACAGGTCGCCAGTCCATCGCAGGGCAGACAGACAGACATATACATTCACACACACACTCACACCTAGGGGCAATTCGGCACGTCCAATTGGCCTCACTGCATGTTTTTGGACTGTGGGAGGAAACCGGAGTACCTGGAGGAAACCCACGCAGACACGGGGAGAACAGGCAAACTCCACACAGAAATGACCCTGGTCACCTGGCCGGGAATCGAACCCGGGCCATCCTTGCTGTGAGGCGACAGCGCTACCCGCTGCGCCACCATGCTGCCCATAATTATATTCAATTTCCAGTAAATCAAACAACACTGAATTTACATATTTCCAGAATTTCTCAACCAAGGGACATTCCCAGAACATATGCAAAAATGTACCAGGAGCAGTGTTAGTACATATATGACAATAATGGGTATTTTGGAGCTTCATTTTAAATCTTCTATACAGTGTAAGGTATGCTCTATGAATAACCTTGAAATGAATAAGTTGATGTGCTAGATTTGTGGATGTTCTGCTAAGATTAGACCAAATAGTTCCCAAATCCGGAGTATAATTTAAGGCAGCAAGCTCCCTGTTCCATCATGTGATAACAGAAAGAGGTTTCATAGCAGCTTCAATCAACGATAGATCCTGGCTACACATCCTTTGGAGGGCATATATGGTTGGATCCAATCCACCATAGGATGAGCAGCTATAGGAGAGCCCCATGGAACCCCATAGGCTTTAAGCACTGATCTTAATTGCAAATACACAAAGTAAGTAGAAGCTGGTAGACAAAATGTAATCTTTAAGGTTTTAAAAGAGCGAAAACCTCCATCGTCATAAAGATCAATTTGTTTCACATTTTGTTGTTTTTGGGTCACTTCTCTAGAGTTTATACTGCATGATAATTAAGATACGTGTGGACATAGTTTGAGGCAGTTTTGTGAGAATTACTCAGCTGCATGGTAAAAAGTAATTTTATTCTAAAATTCCTAGATGTTTATTTAAACCGTGAAGCTGTTTATGATTTCACTGCTGACCAGCAGGTGGAGCTGTATGCTGTTTAACCCAATAAAGGACAGAGACACTGACTCTAATGCTATTTAAAACGTGTAGGTGGTGGAAAACGTCTCATCGTGTCAGCGAGAGCTTCCTTTCACAGGCTTTAATGAGTGCAACAATAGATTTTGTGCTGTGAAGAAGCAGCACTGTGCAAATGAATTAAGTGCTGCTAACTTCAGCGCTGTTAAACGGGAGCCGCTGTTAAGTCTTATTCATCTATAGACAAAGGCATACAATGGTGCTAGAAAGTTTGTTGAACCCTTTAGAATTTTCCATATTTCTGCATAAATTTGACCTAAAACTTCATCGGATTTTCACACAAGTCCTAAAAGTAGATACAGAGAACCAAACTGAACAAATGAGACAAAAATATTAGACGTAGTCATTTATTTATTGAGGAAAATGGTCCAATATCACAGATCTGAGTGGCGAACATATGTGAACCTTTAGGATTAACAGATAATTTGAAGGTGAAATCAGAGCAATCAATGGAACGGCTATCAGGTGTGAGTGACCGCCCTGTTTTATTTAAAACATCCTAAGCACACAAGTCGTTCTACCAAAGAACGATTAAAGAAGAACAAAGCTAATGGTTTGGAGTGGCCAAGTCAAAGTCCTGAACTTAATCCTGTAGACATGATGTGGAAGGAGGACCTGAAGCAGCGGTTCATGGGAGGAAACCCACCAACAAAACAGAGCTGAAGCTGTTTTGTATGGAGGGGCTAAAACTCCACCAAGCCGACGTAAACGTCTAGCTGCAGTTATTTATTACTGCACAAGGGGGTCACACCAGACACTAAAGGCAAAGGTTCACATACTTCTGCCACTCACAGATCTGTAATACTGGTTCATTTTCCTCAATAAATAAATGACCAAGTCTAATATGTTTGTCTCGTTTGTTTAAGTTGGTTCTCTTTATCTACTATTAGGACTTACTGATGAAGTTTTAGGTCAAATTTATGCAGAAATATAAAAAAATTTAACGGGGTTCAACAAACTCTCAAGCTCCACTGCACTTTAAGCTCACATGTAATGGAAAAAAACCCAAAAAAACAAAACTTACATTGCTTTTTCACCGTGGTACACCTGAATTAAAGCAGCTCTGCTGGTCACAAATTCCTTCACTACAATACTGAAAGGCTGAGATTAAATGATAGGAAAGGTTGGCAGCAGTAATTACTCCTAACTGTCATGAAACAAGTAACTTTAGGGGGCCAGTGACTTTTCCACATGGTGCTTTGTGTCTGGGATAGCTTTTCTCCTTAAATAAAGTAATAATGACTTAAATAGTCCTGTTAGTGGCTTATCCAGCATAAATGAATTTGGAAAATATGCTTAAGTCCTGTTTGGGTGTGTGGATGGAGAAACAGTAATAAAACCAAACTGACGCTGTTTATCACTCGCAAATGCTCCACTACTGCATGTTCATCTCTCAAAAGATGTTAGTAACGCTGAGCTAAACCACTGGCTTGTGAGCAGTAGCAGCGCTAGGACTGCTGTTTTAGATGAGCATGACAAATTCATGGGTGGGTGGAAGCCTTGAACTATGGAGCCTCAGTGGTGACATCCCACGCCTTACTATGTTGTGGCCGCAACTACCGAATTACCTCGTTTCCATGTCTTACTGAGTCACTGAGTTAAGTCAGATGAGTTGAGTATCTCAGTCCCACATGAGATACAAATGTTCTGCGTTTGCTCTGATGCTGAAAAATGAATATCTTGTACTTTATGGCCATTTTGAATGGAATGAAAAGGTCTCTGACTTCAGACCCCTCAGAAGTTGTGGTGTTTCCTCATCATACTAAATGTAATTATTGGACATTAATGGGTTAAAGCAAGGAAGCACACCTTACTAAGTCCTGATCATGATGTAGCTAACTCATTCCAATGCCTTTTACTAAGTTGTGGGCACAACTTAACTATCAAAACTGTATTATCTCATTTTCATGCCTTACTAGCCATGGCTTGACTATCTCATTCCCACGCCCTAATAAGTTGTGGCCACATTTTAACAATCAGAACTGAATCATCTCATCTTTACGCCTTTCTAAGTTGTTGTCACATCTTGACTATCTTGTTCCCACATGAGATACACATTTTCTGCTTTTGTTCTGATACTGAAAAACGAATAACTTGCACTTTATGGCCATTTTAAATGGAACTGGCCTCTGATTTCAGACCCCTCAGAAGTTCTGTGGCGTTTCCCCATTAAACAAAATGTAATTATTGGACATGAAGGGTTTAAAGCAAAGAAGCACGCCTTACTAAGTCACGACCACGATGTAGCTAACTCATTCCCACGCCTTTTACTAAGGTGTGGCCATGACTTTACTACCAAAACTGAATTATCTTGTTCCTACGCCTTACCAAGTTGTGGCCATGACTTAACTATCTCATTACTACCCTTTACTAAGTTGTGGCCACAATTCAACTATCAAAAGTGAATTATCTAATTTCCACACCTTACTAAATTGTGGTCACAACCTAAATATCAAAACTGAATGATCTCGTTCCCACACCTTACAAAGTTGGGGCCACAACTTAAATATCAAAACTGAATTATCTCATTCCCATGCCTTACTAAGTTGTGGCCACAACTTAAATATCACAACTGAATTATCTTGATCCTGTGCCTTACCAAGTTGTGGCCATGACTTAACTATCTCATTACTACCCTTTACTAAGTTGTGGCCACAATTCAACTATCAAAACTGAATTATCTAATTTCCACACCTTACTAAATTGTGGTCACAACCTAAATATCAAAACTGAATTATTTCATTCCCACCCCTTACCAAGTTGTGACCACAACTTAAATATCAAAACTAAATTATCTCATTCCCACCCCTTACCAAGTTGTGGCCACAACTTAAATATCAAAACTGAATTATCTCATTTCAACACATTACTAAATTGCGGCCACAACCTAAATACAAAACTGAATTATATTGTTCCCACCCCTTACTAAGTTGTGGCCACGACTTAAATATCAAAACTGAATTATCTCACTCCCACACCTTACTAAGTTGTGGCCACAACTTAAATATCACAACTGAATGATCTCGTTCCCACCCCTTACTAAGTTGTGGCCACAATTGAACTATCAAAACTGAATTCTCTCATTTCCGCACCTTACTAAATTGTGGCCACAACCTAAATATCAAAACTGAATTATCTTGTTCCCACCCCTTACTAAGTTGTGGCCACAACTTATGAAAAATGAATAACTTGTACTTTATGGCTGTTTTGACTGGATTTCAGAGTGGTCTCTGATGTCAGACCCCTCAGAAGTTTCCTCATCGTACTAAATGTAATCATTGACATGAATTGTTCAAGGCGAGGAAAATGCTGGGGTGTCAGGTTTAACTAACTGAATCTTTTGAAAACCATTTGCATGAATGCCACTCTGTGATTAAAGCTGTGCTGTGGGCTATTATCTGGCCAGACGCTAGGCTAACTCCTGAACACCTCGCCGCGTACGCTGTATTACAGTGTCTTGCACTTGTAGCCTTCAGATAAAAGGCTTTTGGAGCTGTGAAATGGATCCAGAGGCGTTTGCCTCGCCTCTGCGGTAATTGAGTTCACAGCTGATAGCTCTGTCTGTGTAGACTTATCGCCCGCGAGGGAACAAAGGCCAGCGTGTCTGGAGCTGCTCATCGCTGCCGCAGCTTTAAATGGATGTCACAATTATCCGCCTCAGGTACAGCAGGCTAATTACTGTCAGAGGGGCTTTAATCTCCTCAGCTTGGCCCAACCTGCTCACTGCATGGCCAACCTTTCCACAGCATTCGATTAATGCAGAACATCCACTCCCACGCCATCTCAGCCAGCGTTCTCACTCTGTCACCCTCATTTCGCTGTAATTGTTTGCACTCGGTATTATGGATATTATATAACAGCCCAGCGCTATGAAAGAGATTACAGTGTGCTCTAACAGCTGGTGGAGGGTTGTAACAATACACTGTTTATTAACTATTAGGCTACTGCATTTATATAATTACTGTAATTTTAAAGCAAAACATGTCTACATTCAAGCTAATTCATTATTTAAAAAGTATAAAGAGCCCTGGCCATCAGCATGTTAATGCCAGGGTCATTTCTGAACACTGATCATTATATTTTGTGTGCAAGAATGAAAATGAATTAATACTTCATTATTTTTGCAGGGCCGCCCAGCTTGCCAGCCAGGTAGAGTGGCTGTGGCCACTGACTAACTGACTGACTGACTGATACCAATTGTTGAAATTCAACTGCGCAAGCATCAGCCAAGCACTATACACCATTAAAGGTCTCTTTTATTAAATACCCTCCCAAAACTACCAATATAAGGCTAGAAATGATGGAAGAAAGCAGAAACACATTGATTGAAACACATTGTGTGTCCCAGGGCTCGACATTAAGTCTAGAGTGCACGATTCCAGGTTTTTTGATTTCACCCAAACTTAGCCAAGACACCACCAGAGCCATGGATTTTAGTGACATGATGAAAAGTTGTAGATTATATTAAGTACTATCAGCTTTTCAAATGATCCCAGCTGATTAATGTTTCAACATATCTTAGCAACAGAATTCACATAATTTCACATATTTCACGTAATAAAGCTGCTGAAAGGAACTTGAGCTTTGAGAGGAGCTCAGGAATGTACTGAGAAAATCATTGCTAGTCATAATTCTATAAAAAATAAACCGTTATTAGCCAGTTAACCAGATTTAAAGCAGCCTTTTCACAAGGCTGAAGTTGGCTATTTCGCCAGTTTCTTACAAATCTTCCGCTCCTCCTTAAATTATGCACCTGTTCCTTTAAATGCCTCATTTTCACACTGCAACTCTGCCTACATGCCTTTGCAATTCTGTTTGCAATTGATCACTGTCAGTGAGGTACACCTGTCAATCAAACGCTAGAACACTGAGTACGTTTACATCCACTTAATAATCCAATCACTGCAGAAAATCAGATTGTGTCAGTAATCTGATCAACGTGTTTACATGCACTTGAGTAATCAGATAATGGGGAAACTCCGGGTCTACATGAGTCAGACAGTAATCAAATTTCTGCTTTACAACCAGCCAGTAAACTCACAAAAGAAGACGTGATGTAAACGTAATGTAAAACTCAGACTTCATGCAGTGTCTTTTTTTTAAACATCGCACCGCTTTACCTGAAAATATGAACAAACATCATCGAGAAGATGAAGAATATTTAAATCCTTCATTTCGTCAAGCATGTATTTGGTTTCAGTGTCGCTCCAAAAGTGTTTTGCTGCATCTCGCGGCGACGCTAGTCGCTTGTTTCCAGTACAGCTGTCTGTTTTTGCACATGCGCAAGCTGAGAAATCCGAAAGAAATCAGAGTAAGAGTTTACACTGAGAAATCTGATTACTGAGCTGAAATCCAGACTCTTTATCGAATTTCTTAATCGGATTTCTAGGCCTTACTCCAATCTAAGAAATCAGAGTGTGCTGTTTACACGACCTTTGTAATAACCAGATAACTGCAGAAATCCGATGATCAGGTTACTGAGTGCATGTGAATGCACTCAGTGACTCCAGTGCTTTAGCTGAGTTTTCAAAGCAATTTTGCTAAGTAGCAGAATTAATTAGTCAAATTTCCTCCAGCTGAAAAGACAAACTGTAATACAACTTGCTGTCACAGGTTTAGTGTTATAATGCCGTTTATAACCAGGATGCAGGCAGAATAATTGTCCATCAAATATCCAAAATTACAACCCTTTCAGACTGCCTGGAGGTTTCAGACCGGTTATAGGCTTTTCTGCAGCCATGAACGCTCTGTTACGTTATCAGCTAGTCTCAGCCAGCACAGTCTCATTCCATTATTTCCTGGCAGTAAAACACAATCTGATTGCTTTTTAACTAGTGATTGTGTTGCACAAATGAGCACTTATGTTTTGCCTAAAAACATCAATTAAAATCAATAGCAGCGTCAAACAAAGCACCTCAGATGCATTTAGATTAGGTTAGGGAGTATGAAAACTGGTAAACTCAGTCTGTTCTACAGCTTCTCTTTGGGCTGAATGAATATCTGACTCTAAATGTGGGTATTATGGTATAAACTGAGTCTGTTCTACAGTTTCTCATTAGGTTGAATGGATAACTGACTCTAAATGTAGGTATTGTGATATAAACTGAGTCTGTTCTACAGTTTCTCATTAGGTTGAATGGATAACTGACTCTAAATGCAGGTATTGTGATATAAACCGAGTCTGTTCTACAGTTTCTCATTAGGTTGAATGAATAACTGACTCTAAATGTAGGTATTGTGATATAAACTGAGTCTGTTCTACAGTTTCTCATTAGGCTGAATGAATAACTGACTCTAAATGTAGGTACTGTGATATAAACTGAGTCTGTTCTACAGTTTCTCATTAGGTTGAATGGATAACTGACTCTAAATGTAGGTATTGTGATATAAACTGAGTCTGTTCTACAGTTTCTCATTAGGTTGAATGAATAACTGACTCTAAACGTTGGTATTGTGATATATATATATATATATATATATATATATATATATATATATATGTATATATATATATATACCACTTCACTCCTACCAAGCTCTCCTTTCCAAGTTCTCACTCGAAGTTACTGCTGCAAAGTCATCTTTCTACAGAGGGAAACTGGAAGCATCAGCATCTGATCCATGCAAGCTCTTCAGCATTTTCTCCTCTTTCCTCAACCCTCCTCCTCCCCCTCCACCCTCTTCTCTCACTCCTGAGGATTTTGTCACCTTCTTTGAGGAGAAGGTTGATAGAATCCGCCAGTCTTTTCCCTAAGTCCCCACCCCTTCCGCTAGACCTCCTCCTCTCGTTCTCAATCCCTTAAACTGTTTTTCTTCTCTTTCCACAGATGCTGTCCTTCAACTGATCAAATCCAGTAACCCTACCACCTGCCCACTGGATCCCATTCCATCCGCATTGTTCCAGTCAATCTCCAAGGATCTACTGCCCTTCATCACTTTTCTCATTAACAAGTCCTGGTCATCAGGTGAAGTTCCATCAACTTTGAAGACTGCAAGAATACTTCCCATCCTGAAGAAGCCCATGCTTGACAGTTCTGATGTCAACAACTACAGACTGGTATCACTCCTTTCTTTTCTTTCAAAAATTCTTGAACGTGCAGTCTATAATCAACTGTCTCTCTTTCTCACACAGAACCAGCTCCAGGACCCCAACCAGTCTGGCTTCAAACCAGTGCACTCAACAGAAACTGCTCTTATAGCAGTGACCGAGAAGCTCCAGTCAGCAAGATCAGCCAGTCTGTCATCTGTCCTGATTCTTCTTGACCTCTCGGCAGCTTTTGACACGGTCAACCACACAGTGGTTCTGGACGTCCTCACCAACCTTGGAATCACTGGCTCTGCGTGGAAGTGGTTCAAGTCCTATCTGGAAGATCGCTCATACCAGGTAACATGGAGAGGGTCCACATCCTCTCCATGCAGGCTCTCCACTGTTGTCCCACAAGGCTCGGTGCTAGGTCCTCTTCTCTTTTCTCTTTGAACTAGCTCTCTTGGCAATGTAATATCATCATCACTGTTATGCTGATGACACTCAACTAATACTTTCTTTCTCACCCTCTGACACACAGGTTTCCAGTCGGATCTCGGCAAGTCTGTCTGACATCTCTTCATGGATGGCAGCTCACCACCTGAAGCTCAATCCTAGCAAGACTGAGCTACTATTCATCCCTGCAACTACAGGTCCTGATCATGATCTTGCCATCTCATTCGAGAACTCTCTGATTGTCCCATCTGTAGAGGCAAGAAGTCTTGGTGTGGTTCTGGATGGCCGGTTATCGTTCTCAGCTCATATCGCAAACCTAACTCGGTCATGCAGATTTCTCCTATATAACATCCGGAGGAGAGGCCACCCAGGTACTAGTGCAGTCTCTTGTCATCTCAAGGCTTGACTACTGCAACTCACTCTTGGCTGGTCTCCCAATGCGGCCATCAAGCCTCTGCAACTCATCCAGAATGCAGCAGCATGGCTCGTCTTCAATCTCCCCAAGTTCAGCCACGTCACCCCACTGCTGTGCTCCCTTAACTGGCGTCCTGTAACTGCACGCATCAGATTTAAAACCCTTATGCTTGCTTACAAAGCCAAAAATGGACCAGCCCCTCCCTACTTGATGGCAATGGTGAAATCTCGAACTGTACCATGAGCCCTTCGAGCTTGAAGCACAGCTTGGCTTGACCCGCCATCCTTAAAGGAGCGCGGAAGGCAAGCATCAAGACTGTTCTCTGTGCTGGCACCCAGGTGGTGGAACGGACTCCCACTGGCTGTCCGAACAGCAGAGTCTCTCGCGGTCTTCAAACGCAGACTGGAGACACGTCTCTTTATACAGCACTTAAATGAGCACTGAGTTAAGTATTGATTGTAAAGTATCGTACTGCACTTATGTATTGTATTGTATTGTATTGTATTGTATTGCACTGCTCTGTGTTTAACTCTGTTCCTTTTTCTCTAGGTGTCAATAATGACTTTCTGATTCCAGCAGTATCTGAGCTCAGGACTGGCTTTCTCTCTAACCTATTGGTAACCAGCAAAGATACTTTCTCTGGATAGACAAAGCACTTTTTGTAAGTCGCTCTGGATAAGAGCGTCTGCTAAATGCTGTAAATGTAAATGCAAATATATATATATATATATGTATATATATATGTATATCTTATTTACCTTATAAATTATTAACAGTACGAATGTTTGTCAGGTGCAGTTTCTATGACTCCGCAATTGTGGCCCTCTCACTCCAATACAGCTTTTAAATGGTGAGCTCAGTTGATGGCTCTCTGTAATATAGATTTCCAGATACTGCTATGCCATGAATTTGTTTATCACTGAAGTACATCAAGTCTTAAAAGGGGAATTCCACTGATTTTTCAAAATTTAGGCATAAATAAGTGGTTGAGATATAAACAAAGTCATTCAGTGTGGTTTGGTGTGAAAATCTCCATTCTACAGAAACTCTAGAAAAAATTCTACAGAGTAAGAATTTTTCACAGCGGTGGTGATGGGAATCACCAACAACATTCCATATAAACTCAGAAGACTCGTGTAGGTTCACTGGTGGTTTTGGATAAGAAATAAAACGTCTATATTTGTGTTGTAGTCATGGCGACCCCTGGTTCCTATCACCACCACTGTAACGACATCTGAACAATTTCACACCAAACCACTCTGGATGACTTTGTTTATGGCAAAACAGTGCTGATGCTGCAATGTTAGTGACGTAAGCACTGGAGGGTGCCTTTAGGGTAGAACACAGGTCAGTGCTTGCAAGAGAACTATGGATAAAACAACCAACAGCAGACAAACAAAAGCAACAGCAAAGCTCTCGAAACAAGACCAGTGTTTCTCTCGCTGGACGTCGATGATGAAAACTGGAAACCTCTTGGTTTTCATGTTTGTGATTTTCAAGCCGAGGTTGAAGTTGAATTATTTAAACTAATAAAACATTCTGATATTTGATCCACTCATATAGCTAAAATGCACTGCTTTTAGAATGGAAATCAATCTTTCTTTAGGCTCAAATTACAGTAAATAAGATAAATGCCATAAATCACAATTGACTACCCAAATTAATGCGATTAATCATTATCAATTATTTTAATAATTTGGCAGCCCTAGTTATTCTTAATATTCATATGAGGGTCTCCCGACAAACAAGCAAGCAAAAACATAAGAGTATGAATAAATACACCTTCAACGAGTCTCCATGTCATCTTTATGGTTTTGGTAATTAGCATCACTGAATCTTCATATGCTATAAATCGGCTTTGCCGTCTTTGCTGCTGGAGCTGCTGAGGTTTTGGTGTCGGGATGCGTCTCCTGTGTCATTTTCCTTTAGCGTACACATTTGCGGATGTCTGTTTCATTCATAAACATGCCGCAGGACGTAGGTGGGGGCATCGACTCGACAGGAAATGTGTCAGCGCTTGCCCTGCGCTCGTGAACTTCATCTGTTACCCAACTCTTCCAGTGTTAATCCCACTCACCCCGGCTCCTTCCGTTGCCATGGATATGCCATCCCTATGGCAACTCGGGGCCTTTTGTGAACGGTCTCGGGTCCTGACGACGGAAGACTCATCTCACGTTCCCCTCAGGCTTCTAAAGAAACACAGCACCGGCCTTCAAAGCCTGCATGAAGGAAACCTCTATTGAAGCGATAAGTTGAAAATTCTAATTTATGCAATAACCCCTCAACCCCCCAACCCCCACACCCCCACATCCGCACACCTCTCACCCCTAATGTAGTCAATCAGCCGACACCCGCTCGCTTCTTTAGTTTTAGCACTGGAGCTGTGAGGCTCATAAGTAAAGGAAGGACTCTTTAGTCCATGTTTGTGTGTCAGAATCCATGTTTTCCCAAAATCCCTGCATAATTAAATGGTTAAGATGTAAACAGAGCCATTCAGAGTGGTTTGGTGTGAAACACTCCGTCCTAGAGAAACTTACCGAGTCAGAATTGTTCACAGTGGTGGTGACAGGAACCAGTTTATGATGGCACGAGACACATGTAGGCTCGCTGGTGGTTTAGGATAGTGAATAAAATGGCTATATTTTTTCAAACAAAGTTTATTTCTGAATTTTATAAATACAATTTTAAGAATTCGGTACAGAGACACATTCATACCCCCTCTCCCCACCCATGGTAACTTTCAGAGAGTATAGAACTTACATTATACATAGAAGTTAAATAAGTAAGTTAACATAAACAGCCAAATAATGTACAATAATCATATATATATATGTGTGCGTGTGCATATATATATATATATATATATATATATATAAGACATCCCATGGATAGAGAAATGACACAAATCAAGATTCTTCCAGGGTTTAGTTTCCAAGGCTGCTAGTTACATTAGTATAAACCAATGACTTTTCTCAGATGTAGCATTAACAGAGCTTAAAGCCTCAATATGAAGAAGGAAAGACTGCCATACTGATGTAAACATACCAGCTGACGCCCTGACCGTATACCCAATCTCTTCAAGCTTCATGAAATACAACATATTCCTAATTCATTGTGCAAATGTCAGAGGGGTTGCTGTCTATCCATCTAACCAGAATTTGTCATAGAGCCACCAGCAAAGATAAAAGACATACTTTGTTGTTATTTAAAATAAAAATAATAATAATAATAAAAAAACAAGGGAGGCTGGCAGTTCAAAGAATTCACCAATAATGTTGAAAAGCATATTAAATATTGATTAGCAGAAATTAAATAGTTCAGGACAATCCCAGAACATACAAATTAGAGTGTCTGGTTCTGTTAAAATGTCTATATCTGTGTTGTCATGGCGACCCCTGGTTCCTATCACCACCACTGTATCACCACCAAACCACTCTGAATGACTCTGTTTACACCTCAACCACTGAATTATGCAGGAATTTTATAAAAATTTTATGTTGAGCTGAAGTTGTTCTTTAACTAGTGTCCTCACATCAGTAGAGTTCATCACCTGCTGAGTGACTTAGTGAGAATTTGTTACCCCATTCATGCCAAATATTCCACTAGCGTGTGCTTTCTCATGGAAACGAGGGTCTGATATTGTGCCATTGTGGTACCCTGCTAAATAAATGGCCTCAAATGGAATTACTGCCAAAGTCTGTGCTAAATTTTTATTAGTTGATTTGAGTCACTGAACGCCACAGGGCTTCATAAAGACGAACAGCGTTCCTTCTGATTCAGCATTTGAATCAGCTTTAAATAATCAGATTCTCATTCCTCCGAAAAAATATATACATATGGGATGGATGGATGGATGGATGGATGGTTCTACTGAAGTGTAGCAGTGAGTGTCCATTATTCACGAAGTCCTTATAGGAAAGCCTGTTCACTTGGTGGCTATTTTGGAAAAAATTCTTAGGGTGCTATGTTCCCAGGGCCTTATGTTCCTAGGGTTCTATGTTCCCAGGGCCTTATGTTCCCAGGGTTCTATGTTCCCAGGGCTCCATGTCACCAGAGTCCTATGTTCACAGGGCATGGGCAATAGCCAGATGGATGGATGGATGGATGGATTGAATTGTACAGCAGTACAGCATTGTACAGAGTGTACATTTTTTACAAAATCACCCATTTTGCAATAACAGTCACCCATTTGCAACTGCCTTCCCTCATTGCTGCACTTCAGCTCTGCCAAAATTAACATGTATTTGTAGCCCTGCTTGCATTTTCACTGTCAACCAAGCACTCCTGTCAATCAAACGCTGTAGGTGGGACAGTGGGAGGGGCTTTTACAGGAAGTGAACATGCCCAACACAAAAAGTCCCTAAAAACATGTTAACAAAATACAAAAAAGGCTATATAATAATATATTTTATATAGATATAGTATTTATATATATATATTATATTATTATTATTTTATTACTATCTCTATTAATTCCTTGGGGTCCTTGAGGTTCCTCTCGATTTGTTCATCTCTTTAAAGGCTCTTCATGTAACATGATCCTCATATGTTTCATATCAAAATGCTCCGTTATCTTCATCACTACTTTCCAAAACTCCTGCAGCAACTTCAGCAGCTGTAAACTCTCTGCATTTCACATGAGTCTCCGATGTGGACTGAATGAAGAATGAAGGGTTTCCGGTGTGATGGTCAGTCCTTAGTGATTTCCTGAGTGTCCATTGGTCAGTTTCAAACAGAATGTAGACGGACACATGAATCCAGCAGTTCCACATGGTGAGAGGCAGATGACGTGTATCTCAGCCCCTCTTCATAGGCTCATAACTCGGACGTGAGTCTTGTATGATCTCATGATGAGATGGAATGAAAAGGCCGACTCTACAGATTCAGGAAATGATTGAAATGTATTTCTGTGCTGGATCATCACAAAGATACAGAAACAGATACAAAAACATCAGATTTGACACAGAGGTGAGTTTATGGACCCCAGAGGGTTAAGTAGATCAGAACGTAACCCATGTGGGTTTTTGTAATGTGTGAATACAGTTTAAACTGATCAGTAGAACGGTTTGTATAATGCATTTTAGAGTAGCAAAGAATGGAATATTTTTTGGTGAAAACAACAGTTACAATAGCTCCATCCTCCCAGACAAAAATCAGCAACAGAAAGCTTAAAAAGTAATAAGTGCATTCAGTGTCCTTCACTGAACCGAACACCTCTTATGCAATCTGTTTTCCCTCGTTGCCCCTTCCCGTGCTCACAGCCTCGCTCCAGCGTGGGTGTCAATTGAAAACATCCTCAGCAGGAGATCAGGAACATCAAGTCATTTCAGCCTTTATGCAGATGAGTTTTACAAAGTATCCCGATAGAGTTTAAAGCTGTGAGTGGGGGAGGGGAGAAAACCTGTGGAACAGCACGTAATATGAATCATTGAACAGATGAATGGAATCCGCTAAGCTGTCCGTGCGGTCAGCGGTGTGTGATACCACTGCCATGTACTGAACGAGTGACGATGGAAGAGAGTCTACATCCCAAGGTTCTCTGCTTCCAGGGCCCTATGTTCCCAGCGGTCTATTTTCCCAGGGCCCTATGTTCCCAGGGTTCTATGTCTCCAGGGCAGTATGTTACCAGGCCCTTATGTTCCTAGGGTTCTATGCTCCCAGGGTCCTATGTACCCCGAGCCCTATGTATCTGCGTCCTCAGGGCCCTACGTTCCCAGGATTCTGTGTTTCCAGGGTTCTATGTTGCCAGGGCCGTATGTTCCCATGGTTCTGTGTTTCCAGGGTTCTATGTTCTTAGGTCCCTATGTTCCCAGGATTCTATGTTCACAGGATTCTACGTTCCCAGGGCCCTATGTTCCCAGGGTTTTATGTTCTCAGGGTTTTATGTTCCTAGGGCCTTATGTTTTTAGGGCCCTATGTTCCCAGGATTCTACGTTCCCAGGGCCCTATGTTCCCATGGTTCTATGTTCCCAAGGCCCTATGTTCCCAGGGTTTTATGTTCTCAGGGTTTTATGTTCCTAGGGCCCTATGTTCCCAGGATTCTATGTTCCCAGGGCCCTATGTGCCCAGGGTTCTATGTCCCCAGGGCAGTATGTTCCCAGGGTTCTTTGCCCCCAGGGCCTTATGCTCCCAGGCCCTATGATCCCAGGGTTCTATGTTCCCAGGGTTCTATGTCCCTTAAAGTATCACTTGAAGATATAAAGGACTGAACATAAGACCCGGGGAACACAGGCACGCTCCCAGTCAGAGATTTGTGAACCATGATAAGAATTTTTTTACTTACATTGAGTTTGAACAGTTGAACTGAATGTACTTTGACCTCAGTGCACCAGACCCTCTGTTGTATCTGATCCGTACCCATTTATTGTAGGTCTATTGGAACGAGCCTCGCCTGCTCACTAAAACTGATTAGACGGCATCAATCAAGCCTGAACGAGCCTGAAGGCATGAATCTGACACAGGTAACCAGAGCTGAGTCTTTAAAGATGGATGAGAAGGCTCGAGGAGAAAGTAGAACAGCACCAAGTGCACCAGTAGTGAGAGTTAATGTCAGCCTGCTGGCTCAAGCGGTCCGTCCGTGTTTCTGCTGTCTCCGTGGGGTGTGTTTCGAGTGTGTTAGCGCGCTAGCGTGTGTGTGTGGACAGGTGGAGCGCTCCACCTGCTGAATGAACGCTATCAGTATTGGGGAGTACCATGGGCTACGGGTGGGCTCGGCCCTGCTTAGCATTGTAGCAGGCTGTATTATCATCGGAGTGTCCAAGGACTGCGACGCTGATGCTGTAGGGGGCATCTTCCTAGGCGCAGGAGGACTGGGTGAGTATCTATCTAGAAGTAGCTTGGTGAAAAATGTAATTCACACACTTCCAGGACATGTTTGGTGTTGCTTCTTTAGTTGTGTACTTAAAGCTACACTATTGCAAGTTTTGGGGTTTCGGAGACCTCTCTGGTGGAAATGTGGAATTGCACACAATGTGCAGAAGAACACGTAGCGTGGGTTGTGCGGATGAATCTGAGAGAATTCAAAAGGCTACGTTCACACAGCAGGTAGAAGTGGCCCAAATCTGATTTTCTTACCAAATCCAATATTTTTGTTTGGCTGTTCACGTTATTATTTAAACGTGATCTGTATGTGACATCAGTCTGAACAGATCAGCTCCTAAACTGACCCACATGCGCAAAAGAACAGAGCTTCACAGCTCATCCAGAGGTAAACAATCATGCCTGCCAACGAACGCCAGTCGATCAGCTTCATCTTCACCAGCATCACAGGAGTCATCATGAAGCTTCACTGACTGACAGCTGGGCTCATCACCCAGAATGTGTTGGAGCCGTAAAAAGGGCGCGGTCACTTCTTTGGTTCGCGTCCTCGGATTCTTTAAACTGCTTTCAGACTTTTAACTGTTCTTTGATGCTGCAGCCTCGTTCTCCTGCGGCCGCGATCGGACAGTTCTTTCGAAATCTCTTCGAACTCGGAGGGTTTTAATGAGTCTCTTCTAATTTTGGTACAGAAACATCAGCCTAAATGTTTTTGAGTCTCAGCAGCTCGAAATTATGATGAATGTGGAGCTGGATTGACGTAAAAGTTGCATGAATTCTGATCTGGCTGAGTCGCATTGCTGCATATCGGATACGAATCGGATTTCAGTACCACATATGAAAGCGTCTCAAAGCGGAACTGAAAATGTCAGATTGAGTGTGTTTATCTGTTCACACTGACACACAGACACACATCTGTCTGGAAAAGATCAGATTTGGGCCACTTTTACCTGCTGTGTGTGAATAAAGCCAAAGAGAACTCAGTCTAAACTTGGTGAAGGAGCGTCTTCTGAGGATGTGAGTGAATTATCTACTATTGTCATCACATCTTCATCAGTATGATGTTGATTTTGAGGTCATTTGTGACCTAAATATTGAGCTGGACCTTCTTTCTGAGCTTACGTTTGTGACGTTAATATGTAAAGACCTAAGATGTGGTGTGAAAAACACCAGCCCGGTCCACTTATGATCAGGTCACCCAGGAGGCATGGTAAAGCCAGCTGTAAATAGGGCCTTAGTGGTGTATGTCGAATCAAACATCTACCAATCATAATTGCAGTCTTTTCTGGCTGTTTGGCTGCTCCTGATTGGTCAAATCCATCTACAGTCCATGTTTTTGTTTCTACTGGATTGAATTTCCCATTTAAAGCTTGTTAAGGCAGCTTCATTAATAATATAGTTAATAATTATAAAAATTGCAGCTCTTGAGGGTTAAACAATTACACTCTTTTAAATCGTGATTTCGATATAAAACGGATGAATTGTTCAGCTTTAGGTATAAGCTAAGTATAACAAAGAGATTGGTGTCACATACAAAACTTATGTAACCTGCAGTGAGTTGAATCAGTCATTCATTCGCCTAATGGCGCGTTCTATCATGTGGCGCTTTGTGTTAATTAAGAACGTCCTGTGCTGCTCTGAATATTTATAGGAGCAAACTATGAGGTATTAAAAGTGAAACCTTATCATTTATTTATGGTAATTATTGTACTTTACCCTGTTCCAAGATTCAGAAATGCTACTCCCGAGTAAGAGCTGATACGGCGCCGTGTGTAATTCCACAGCGCACAGCTGTTTTGCATATCATACATATTTAATGCAGGTCTTAATTTCAGCTCTCCATCAGCGCACATTCATATTGTATTGTTTTCCATTTTTTCCCCTTTTTTGCCCCAACATGAACACCCTACAGGCAAACATTAGCATAGGAGCATCCTGCAAATAAACAGTGACAAATGGTGATGGTGTCTCAGATGAACCTGATCTCTTTTTCGACGGCGTTAAGTAGAAACACTGCAGCTGCTTTTCATCCCAGTCTGTCAGAAGAAGCTCATTGATCATCTGATCCAGGCTTGTAATCTAAACTGCTCGCTCACTCTGCTGTGTTTTGATCCATCGTACTGGAAGAATGTCAGGATCCATCACATATACATATGTATATATATACACACACAATATATCACCAAAAGTATTCACTCACCCATCCAAATCATTGAATTCAGGTGTTCCAATCACCTCCATGGCCACAGGCGTATAAAACCAAGCACCTAGGCCTGCAGACTGCTTCTACAGACATTAGTGAAAGAATGAGTCGCTCTCAGGAGCTCAGTGAACTCCAGCGTGGTATCGTGATCGGATGCCACCTGTGCAACAAGTCCAGTCGTGAAATTTCCTCACTACTAAATATTCCACAGTCAGCTGTCAGTGGTGTTATAACAAAGTGTAAGCGTTTGGGAATGACAGCAACTCAGCCACGAAGTGGTCGGCCACGTAAAATGACAGAGCGGGGTCAGCAGATGCTGAGGCGCATAGTGCGCAGAGGTCACCAACTTTCTGCAGAGTCAATCGCTACAGCCCTCCAAACTTCATGTGGCCTTCAGATTAGCTCGAGAACAACGTAGAGAGCTTCATGGAATGGGTTTCCATGGCCGAGCAGCTGCATCCAAGCCTTACATCACCACGCGCAATGCAAAGAGTCGAATGCAGTGGTGTAAAGCACCGCCACTGGACTCTAGAGCAGTGGAGACGTGTTCTCTGGAGTGACCAATCACGCTTCTCCGTCTGGCAATCCAATGGATGAGTCTGGGTTTGGTGGTTCCCAGGAGAACGGTATTTGTCTGACTGCATTGTGCCAAGTGTAAAGTTTGGTGGAGGGGGATTATGGTGCGGGGCTGTTTTTCAGGAGTTGGGCTCGGCCCCTTAGTTCCAGTGAAAGGAGCTCTTAATGCTTCAGCAGACCAAGAGATTTTGGACAATTTCATGCTCCCAACTTTGTGGGAACAGTTTGGGGACGGCCCCTTCCTGTTCCAACATGACTGTGCACCAGTGCACAAAGCAAGGTCCATAAAGACATGGATGAGCGAGTTTGGTGTGGAAGAACTTGACTGGCCTGCACAGAGTCCTGACCTCAACCCGATAGAACACCTTTGGGATGAATTAGAGTGGAGACTGCCAGCCAGGCCTTCTCATCCAACATCAGTGTCTGACCTCACAAATGCAATTCTGGAAGAATGGTCAAAAATTCCCATAAACACACAGTAAAATAAACCTTGTGGAAAGCCTTCCCAGAAGAGTTGAAACTGTTATAGCTGCAAAGGGTGGGCCGACATTATATTAAACCCTATGGATTAAGAATGGGATGTCACTCAATTTCATATGCGTATAAAGGCAGACGAGCAAATATTTTTGGCAATATAGTGTATACATATGGCCACATCTCCCGCAAGTCCACAGCCAAACAAACCAGTAGCGGGATGCTACAAAATATTCGGGGTGTGATGGTACACAGAAGACGCGGTTCGGTTCACACCACGGTTTGGACAGCTTGGTTTGGTATGAGTTCATTTTCACCATAAAGCATAATTGATGCTTTATTAATGATGGCTGATTGTCTCTGTTTCCATAACTGGGGTGGCCATGCTTGATTCTTGGCCACACCTTGAAGGAGCTGACATTCAGTAAATGCTGTGTTTAAAGAAAAACACAATCACTAAATCAGCAAAAACTTTTTTTTTACCAAAGAAATTTGATCCATAACTTTCTAAAACTTCCAACCAGATTAGCTGAAAACTTCAGTTACACTAGTTATTATGCTAGCTAGCATACTTGCTATCCAAACTTCATGCTAGCCAACACTTTCAGTTTCATCTTTCCTTTAAACATTTTCTGCATGAAGCTCTTTGTTGTGTCCATCAGGCTGAAGCTTAGATATACATACCTAGATGCCGCGTTGTCTGTTGTTCTCTATGTGAGGCGATACGTCTGTGAGTCCGCCATGTTGGAGAGGTCGAGATCCGCTTGTTAACAAATTCACTTGTATTGAGAGACGATGAGTCTCAGGATTAAATCAGCCTCAACTTCCTTATTACTCAACCGATTTTCACCTAATTTGTTTAGTTCTAATCCTCAGACACAGATTAATCTGGGCTGCACGGATCTGCTCTCGGTAGCTTTTATTACTTTAATAACTGATCGAGCTAATTAGCCGTCCAGACCAGCAGGAAAGTATTCAGTCTGCACCTGACGTTAAAAACCGAGTTTAGTGCAAGAAACATAATCAGACACATCAGCAAATCCATCAATGTGTGAATCACTTCTGATCTTAATACACATAAACACCCCAAAACACAGTAAGAAGGATGAAGCTGAAGGCTTCCTATTCACCAGCTTCTTGTTTCACTTTCTGGTGCCTTAAGCTGAACCATTTAAGGTGGAACGGGAAAATTCGAACAAGATGCTGGCAAATAAGAAACCAACTTCAGCTTCATGTAAAAATGTGCTAACGTTAATCTATTATGAATATCTACACAGAGTTAGGAATGCTATAACTTACCGAGCTACAAAGCTTTAACCATCATTGAAAAGAGGAAAAACAATCACATCAACAGGTTCTCTGTGCCGCACCAACCACACGGCCATATCTACCCATAAACATCACACACACATGAGTGTGGATCGCTGCGTTCCCTCTGTTATATAATCCTATATATAATCCTAAATAGTGTAATTTTGGACAGTATCTTTCTTAAACTGCCGCTCTGTAATGGTACTGAATGCAGTCCAGCAGCGATGTTGACCGCCCTAAAATGGCGGCACCATTGACGTGCCTAGGTATGTATATCTATGGGCTGAAGGTTCAGAATTTGAAACCGGACACTGGAACTACGAGGCTAATTTAGCTAACAAGTAAAGGAAGGTTATGCTCCACTAATTAGCATGGTGCCACCTGCAGCCTAAATCACACACAACTCAAACCGAGTCTTTAAAGGGGAATTCCACTGACTTTTCCAAATTTCTGCATAATTAAATGGCTAAGATGTAAACAGAGTCGTTCATAGTGGTTTGATAGTTTCTAGAGAAACGTACCGAGTCAGAACTGTTCACAGTGGTGGTGATAGGAACCAGATGTCCACCTCTAAAAGCTCCCTCACATGAAATAGTTATGAATACACTGCCTGATGACTGAGACACTGTTTTATGATTGTTTTGAGAAGGTTTTGGCCTTAAACTCCATTCATGGTGGAGGGATACATAATTTGCAGGGTGCTGTGAGGCAAAATAGTCCCCAAAGAAAACTTATTTTTTCAGATTATATTATCATCAACATTCCATATAAACTCAGAAGACTCGTGTGGGTTCACTGTTGGTTCTGGATAGTAAATAAAATGTCTATATCTGTGTTGTAGTCATGGCGACCCCTGGTTATTATCACCACCACTGTAAAGACATCTGAACCATTTCACACCAAACCACACTGAAAGACTCTATTTACATCTCAACCACTGAATTATGGAGGATTTTGAAAAAATGGTGGAATTCCCCTTCATGTCATCTCTATACTTAGTTAGTAAAGGGAGTGGCCAGTAGCCTAAGAGAGGTGTGCTAGAAGGTTGTTGGTTCAAAGCTCAGGATTGACTAAATACTCCTGATTGTGCCCTAAGGCACCCGATCCTCCCACTGCCCCAGGTGGCGCCGCCCTGCTGGTGATGCCAGGGAATGCATCTTGTTCATTAGCACATCTTTTTTAGTTTTAACCTATTATTATGAATTAAATCGTCTTCATGGCCTCAACCACATAAAATACCTCCTTAAGCCAAATACGAGAGAAACCTCAGAATCAAGGGACTATTAAACGTATTCTGTTCAATGACTAATCACCACTTTACAGCTGTTCAGTCCTCCTGCCTTACATTCTGCTCCTTCACCATCAAGTTTCTGAAATGTTTCTTAGCTTTGAACCATTAAAAAGTAGGGAATTAAAAGAGGTTCAGTCTATGGCAGTGTCCCATAGAACACATTTTGGCACCTTTACATAAAAATTTAATGTGCAAATCCTCTCACGCTGAGTCGATACATAATTTGGGCCAAAAAGAAAAAAAAAGCTTTCATAACAACATCTCCCCAACAACCCCAGTACCCCCAAACAGCCTTCAGCAGCTCAAACAATCCTGAGATCCAACAGAAGCACGCTTGGGTTTTCTTCGCAAGGTTAAGAGAAAGAGAGAAAAAAATAGGAAGAAAAAAGAGTAAGAGATGTGAGAGAGAGGGAGAGAGAGAACGAGAAGAGAGAAACAGAGGGATAGAAAAAGTGAGAGGGAAGAAAAGAAAGGGAGAAACAGACAGAGACAGAGATAAAATGAGAAAGGGAGAAGACAGAGAGAGAGAGTGAGAGAGATGAAGAACAGCAGAGAGAGAGAGAAAGAGTAGAGAGAGAAAGGGAGAGAGAAAGAAAGAGAAATAGAGATAAAAGAAGAAAGGGAGAAAGAAGAGACAGAAAGAAATGTAGTGAGAAAGGGAGAGAGATAAAGGAAAACGAGGGGGAGAAAGACAGAAAGGGAGAAAGGAGAAAAAAGGGAGAGAAGAGGTAGATTGAGAAAAGAGTGAAAGAGAAAGAGGAGAGTGAGAAACAAAGACAGGAAGAAAGAAAAAGAAAAGAGAAAAGAGACGATGAAGTGAGAAAGGGAGAGAGAAAGAGAGAAAACAGTGAGAAATGGAGAGAGAAATGAAGAGAGAAAGAAGAAAGAGAAACAGAGAGAGAAACAGTGAGATGGAGAGAGAGAAAGAAACATAGAGAAATCAAGAGAGATAAAGTGAGAAGGAAAGAGAAAGAGAGGAAACAGTGAGAAAGGACAGAGAAATGAAGAGAGACAGGAGAGAGAGAAACAGAGAGAGAAAGAGTGAGATGGAGAGAGAGAAAGAGAGAAACCCAGAGAGAGATCACGAGAGATAAAGTGAGAAAGGGAAAGAGAAATGAAGAGAGACAGAAGAGAGAGAAACAGACAGAAAGAGAAAGAGCAAAAGGGAGAGAGAGAAAGAGAAACAGAGAGAGATGAAACGAGATGAAGTGAGAAATGGAGAGAGAAAGAGAGGAAACAGAGGGAGAAATATATAGAGAGAGAGAATCAGTAGAGCCGATGTTCAGTGCTGCGGTTTGGCTGCCAGTTTAAAGCACATTTGGGAGCTCAGTCTCATATTTGTTTTGTGTCAAAACGTCTGCGGCAAACAAGCCACTCATTAAAAACCCAAACTGGATTAGCAGCTGGAGGAGGATGTAATATGCACGAGCAGCGCGTCTCTTCAGCTCCTGTTCAGGAGCCGTTGAGGGACCGAAACTCAATATACGGCTGCCCTCAATGAGATTAGCACTAAGCATTTCCCTAAAGCCTCAGCTGCTCTGTTACCTGCGCGTAAATATTTTATGTATTTGTTTAAGCCACTTCCCCGACTATTTTCACATGAAAACAAAACTTCTGCTCAAGCATTTAGTGAGAAAAGGAATCTACCTTTTCCACAGTTCCACATTTAGCTCCTAATTAAACCCTTTTATGGGTTTAATTTCCTTTTGTCGTGTCGGTTCAGCACCTGGAAGGCTTTACTGTTGCTCATGTCTCTCAGTTTGGAGCTTTAGACGAAGCTGAAGGTGGCTTCTTATTACTTCCACTACAGTCATTATTTCATTGCAGTGATAATACTTTTACAGGAGGATGTTATTAATACAGTGGCCAACAAGCCCCGACGCACTGCAATATAAAAAGCTGCAAGCACAGAAAATGCTTTACTCAAAATGACAACAAAAGTGTTTACAAACGCTCTGCAAAATAATAAAACACGCTGTAAATTCGTAGATGCTCGGCAAACACGGAAAATACTTTCATAAAAATGACAACAAGCACGCTACAAATACAGAAACACATACAGCTTCAGAAACACTGAGAAGTCGTTTACAACACAAGGGAAATGTTTCCAGTGACTTCTGTGCAGCTTAGACATTCGCTGGTAAAAGTAGTTCACCTTTTCTAGATCGCTGCACCGATACCAGCACACATCCACTGAAGCATTTACTTCTGTTTTTTTACACCATTTTTATGCATCAAATCGTCCAGCAATACGTTGATAAAGTACATTATTAGAAAGCTTGAAATCTCAGGATTCGATTCCCACAAACCATTTCGTGACCTGTTATTCACAGCAGTTACGATCGTCTTGCAACATCAGCACCGAATGAGCAAACGCTGGCAGATCTGTGTGTCCTCACCTTCAGAGCCTCTCCGCCTCCACAGAGACACCATAATCCACAACATGAGGTCTGATAACACGGCAAGAGTCAGAGATCAGTTTAGAGATCTATGAGTCAGGAGGAAATAAACTCCTCCATTCTAGACTCTGTGTCCCTTATTCATACATACATCCATCCATCCATCATCTAAACCGCTTATCCTTCTGGGTCACGGTGGGGTGCTGGAGCCTATCCCAGCTGTCATCGGGCGGAAGACAGGATACACCCCAGACAGGTCGCCAGTCCATCGCAGGGCAGACAGACTAACACTCACAATCACACACACATTCACACCTAGGGGCAATTTTAGCATGTCCAATTAGCTTAACCGCATGTCTTTGGACTGTGGGAGGAAACCGGAGTACCCGGAGGAAGCCCACACAGACACGGGGAGAACAGGCAAACTCCACACAGAAATGACCCTGATCACCCAGCCGGGAATCGAACCCAGGCCATTCATACAGCTATTCTAAAAAACTTGAGAGTGTTACCTTTTAAATGAAACCAAGATCATGACTATAGTCCAAAGTACAGGTTGTCCCAAAAGAATTTACATCATTTCGTAGTCTAATAACAGCCAATTCTCCCTTAAATGATCTCAAATTTTAACAAAATGTGTAAAAACTAACCAAGTTTAATTTTGAATGTTTTTTCAGGTTGAAGAATGGCGTTCAGTAGAAATGAAAAGGCGTTTTGTGTGTTAGAATATGCTCAAACACAGTCAAACAAGAGTGTGCAGTGTGCATTTTTGAGAAAATTCAATAAAAATGCACCAACTGGAGCTGCGCTGGAGACTGTTATGCAAGACATGCTACGGCATGTTTGGCAGGAGCTGGACTACCGACTTGACGTGTGTCGTGTCACAGGAGGTGCGCATATTGAACATTTGTGAAGCTGTGTAATCGGTTATAAAATCTACGTCCCTCTGAATTTCTTGTTCGAATTTTGATAAATAAATCTTGTATTGTTCAACGTGAAGCCTATTTATTTTCGTTTGCCAGGACATGTAGTTACTCAGATATTCACATCTCAAATGATGTCAATTTTTTGGGACACCCTGTATGTGGGAACAGCGCCCACTGGGGCGTCAGTTAACAGGTTAGCTTTTATTTGAGCAGATAACTTGTGTCATTGTATCGTGATGAAAACTTATTTCTTGTAAAGTGTCTGAAAGGAAGTAAAGGAAGAATAAGGAGGATTTTTTAGTCTTCTGGTGTGTAGGCAACTTTATGCCGCGTGGAACAGGCAGACGTAGGCCATACTGAGGAGAGGTCACCAATATGTCTTGCAATCCTTCAACAGGAACACTCTGAACATCACAGCTCCTGAAAAGTACAGAACACCCTACGAGGTCTAATAAACAGGCATCCTGCCACAGCAATATGGTAAAGAGATCTGATGTTCTGTCTTTGGCTCCAGAAAAAGGTAGAATAGACTTAACTTACATATGACTAAAACATGATTAGAGGAGCTTCAACCAGGGTTAATATAGTTAAACTTAAACTCTTACTAAAATGAAAACTAACAGTGTAAAATTTGCTCGTTAACTGGAATAGAAATAAAAATGAAGCACAAAACGTGAAAATTGAATCAAAACTATAATGTTCACTGTAAAACTGAATAACGGCACGGTGGCGCAGTGGGTAGCGCTGTCGCCTCACAGCAAGAAAGGCCTGGGTTTCCTCCCACAGTCCAAAAAACATGCAGTCAGGCCCACTGGATGTGCTAAATTGCCCCTAGGTGTGACTGTGTATGTCTGTCTGTTCTGGACTGGTGACCTGTCCAGGGTGTATCCTGCCTTCCGCCCGATGACAGCTGGGATAGGCTCCAGCACCCCGGTTTAGATGATGGATGGAATTACAGAGAAAAACATTTTTGTTTTTTTTTTAGTGCACAAATGAGAGTTTAGAAGTGGATCTCTTGTAGGTTTAGCTCATTTTAAGGAAAGCTGGAGTTGAGCTGAGCTCAGTGTACCGTTTAATTTTGTTCTACTCCTCAAACATCTGTAATCACAGCATTCATCATAACACTAAAAATCCTCCATATTCTTCCATCGCTTTCTTTCAGAGACTTCACAAGAAATAAGTTTTCATCACGATACAATGAGATAAGTTATCTGCTCAAATAAAAGCTAACCTGTTAACTGACGCCCCATTTTTGCCTGAAACGGAATATCCAAAGTAAAGGGGGCGCTGTTCCCACATACTTTGGGCTACAGTCATGATCCTGGTCTCATTTAAAAGGTAACACTCTCAAGTTTTTTAGAATAGCTGTATGAATAAGGGACACAGAGCAACAGAGTCTAGAATGGAGGAGTTTATTTCCTCCTGACTCATAGATCTCTAAACTGATCTCTGACTCTTGCCGTGTTATCAGACCTCATGTTGTGGATTATGGTGTCTCTGTGGAGGCGGAGAGGCTTTGAAGGTGAGGACACACAGATCTGCCAGCGTTTGCTCATTCGGTGCTGATGTTGCAAGACGATCGTAACTGCTGTGAATAACAGGTCACGAAATGGTTTGTGGGAATCGAATCCTGAGATTTCAAGCTTTCTAATAATGTACTTTATCAACGTATTGCTGGACGATTTGATGCATAAAAATGGTGTAAAAAAACAGAAGTAAATGCTTCAGTGGATGTGTGCTGGTATCGGTGCAGTGATCTAGAAAAGGTGAACTACTTTTACCAGCGAATGTCTAAGCTGCACAGAAGTCTCTGGAAACATTTCCCTTGTGTTTCTGAAGCTGTATGTGTTTCTGTATTTGTAATTTAATTTTGTTCTACTCCTGAAACATCTGTAATCACAGCATTCATCATAACACTAAAAAACAATAAATAAAAACTATTAGAAACTGTTAACGCACCCTTTCTGACTAACTGAAACTAGACTGAAATAAAATAAATAAATAGATAAAAGCTAAATGAAATTAAAAACTAATGAAAGCTTTAAAAACCCTGGCCTGGATTTACTACTGAAGTTATTGTGATTATTAGGATTAAATATGTGAATCTACATAAAAGTGAAACAGTGTTTGAGTGGGGAGGTCTCCAATCACTTCCTTCACTGTATATGGACTGAGTGCATTGAGGAGTGACCGGTCAAGCCAACAGCCTAAGCCAAAGTTTATCCAGTTACAATACGGACACAAACTACATATGAATGCAAGGTGTAAACCTCTCTAAGTTTCCAGTTTTCAGGGTTTTTTTCTGTCCGTCTGCTCTGTAGGTCTCCTCATCTCCGTCTATCCCTTCATAAGAGCATGGTTCAACTTCCATCACATCCTGCCCAACATAGGTGAGACCATTTTCATTGTTTTGCTATGAAGAGCAGAATTTGTCTATCGTTTACAGCACACGTTGAAGCTTTTTTGGTCCAAATGTGGTTTAAACAGCCGAAAGATTGCAGTACTGATGAGTGCTGACATTGCAGCAAGGTGATAAAGTGGGCGTGGCCTTTGGCTTTATTCCAAAAGTAGCACTAATTTTGGCAAAAGGGAGATTTTTTCCCCTTAATAAACTTGATTATGCTTTAATATGGTGCATTACTGCAAATCAACGAAGGAAATCCCTGTTGTGTCAACCAATCATGACTGCTAGCCCAGCCACTGATCAACAAGCTAACAAATAGCAAGCTAGCTTTGGTGCAGCTTTTGCCTCAGTTGTCAAACAGAATCATGAAGGAAACGGTGATTCTACCGTTATTCAGAATGAAATGGACAATAAAGAGAGTTTTTACTCTTCAGCCAGACAAATGGAGGCAAACCTAGGAAAGGTCTATGTAGCTGTGGTAGCGACCTTGCTAACTTTAGCCATTCTCTCCACTGTAAAGCCAATTTGAAGACTGTTAATGCAGTCTTAGGTCAGTAATAAGACGGTTGATAAGATCTCACTCTATAGACACCACATCACTTCTACAGGAGGAGAGTGGGCACATTTACAACAGATACACTGTTAGGAATAAAGGTTCTGTTCAGGTAGATTTTTAGTTCATCGAGGTACAAACAATGTAAATGTTCCCTCAAAGGTACAACAGTGGTTTTAAGGTCTGATTGTGAACCTTAAATAAGTTTTTCCAGGTGAAAAGTTCGTATTTGTACCTTTTCATAACCGAATGTTTTAAAACAGAACGGTAAAATAAAAGCCTGGAGACGAGACGGGGTGTGTGGAGTCAGTACAGCTTAGAACATATCATTTCAGTGGATTATGGTTCAGTTATGTTCCCTGACTGAAGGTACTGAGATGTATCCCTGAGGGAACCACCCCAGTGACAAGGGGGGCACTGCCCCAGTGACAGTTCATTACCTTTATTTCTAAGAGTGTATAGCAATGGTTACATTTTCCATTTTGGCTCAGAGTGTCCCTTTAAGAACCAATTCATGGGAAAAGGCCATTATGCTCAGAGATGTTGAAGGTAAAAGAGGAAGAGGACGACCAGCTACCAGATGGATAGATATAACCAGAGGAATCATGAACCAGCCGAGAAACCTGAAGGCCCAAACAGAAGATAGGATATTCAAGAGGAAAACGTCTTGACAGTGCTTAATACTATCAATAATAACAATAATAATAATAATAATAATAATAATAATGGAAAATATAAATAGTTATACAACAGTTAGTTCTGGCCACGCAAGCTGATTGGTTGAGAAGCGTTCTAACCGTGCTGTTATTTCGCCATATTTCGCTCAGCTCCGCTGAGATGCCGTTGCTAAGCAACGACTTTGACAGCTGTAGGAGCCATTTGAACATTTTTACTTCTTACTTTGCCACAAACAGAAAATGGACACTTTTAAGATCACGTTTGACTGAGCAGCTTTTCAGTCGGCAGCTGTGACAGAAGATCAGCTAAACAACCTGGAATCAGCCAGAAATGAACCCAACACCATTCGCCAAACTAAATGGGCTGTAAGATGCTTTACAGACTGGCTGGAACAAAACAACATTAATACTGATCTGGCAAAAATGGACAAAACTGAGCTAAACCTGATATTGTGGCAGTTTTATGGCTCAGTCTGATTTGGTCAGATTCTGAAGATCAGACTACACGTTTGGCGAATGGTATTGGGTTCATTTCTGGCTGATTCCAGGTTGTTTAGCTGCGAACTGGGAACATTAAAACATTAAACGCCGCGTTCACGGCCCAGTTTATTTATTTCTTACTTTATTTATTTAACTGTTGTATAAAAGCAATAGAACACTCAAGGTTGTGTGTTATCGTGAATAACATCACAGCTGTGATGATCTAGAGGTGATGATCAAGAGTGGGTTCTATTGTGTCCTATTGCTTAATTAGAACATATCCTTGAACGTATGAGACGTTTGCACGAGCATCTTCTGTTTTGGTTTGTGATGTTGTATAATGTAATCGATGGTAATGGTGTTTCATTTCTCTCAGGAAACTTCCGGGTGCACCCGCTGGCGGCCCCCGAGCAGCCCCCCGACACGCTCAAAAGAGAAGGTGAGGGACTTTCTTTCATGACGTCCATTCACACTTATTCACAGCATCACTCTCTCGCTCCATCCTCTCAGCTGCTGGTGTATGATATGATTTTTGTTCATTAAAACACACAAAAGTTACTTAACTGAGGAGAATTCCTCTTACTCTGAAGCACTTCCTGGTCTGATATGTGCCGTCAGGATTTTTATTCTTCCTGACATGTTAAAAAAATGACACTCTTACATTTCAGGCACCAGCCATAGCCTTTTGCTCAAAATTCGTTAGCACTCACACATATCACCCTGGAAACTCACTGCTTTTGACACCACCTTTGTGAGCAGATGCATTTTGAAGCTTATTAAAATCTGAATCTGGACTTTCTTTCTAGGCTGCAAGTAATATTTGATCAAATTAAATAAAATACTCAAAAAGCAAGTCTCCCTTCTGTTTTTGCTTTGTCTTAGGGACACTAAAAGCCCTTGACTAGAGGACCTCAGTGTCCTAGCATTTGAATATGGCGCTAATAGCTCAGAGCTATATTCAGGCCCTTCACCATCCACTGCCTCATATGTTAAAACCAAAATTTTAAAGTGTACCCTAAATGTAGCAGCCAACCAATACAGAGATGCCAATATGGATGTAATATGCTCCCTTCTTTTAGTCCTAGTGAGCACCTGAGCTGCTGCATTTTGCAAGTTGCAGTCGTGTCACAGCTCCTTGACTAAGACATAAGACATAGAATACCTTGATATTATATGGGTCGGAATAATGTTGCCATCTGAAATGAGTCTGTTGCGGATCTGTTCCAGATATGGCCCACATCTTGTGGTCAGCCTCTGGCCTAGGTTAGGTGTGTGGCTCACTTTTGGCTGACTTGTGGCCCTGATCTGGTACGTATGTGGCCCACATCTAGCAGTCTGGAGCGGTCCGCTCAAGTTGCGTCACTCCATGTGGCAAATTGAGGGGAAGGATGTGGGCCAGACCTGGTCCAGAATAATTTTGCCATCTGAAATGAGTCTGGTGTGGATCTGTTCCAAATACATCCTACATCTTTTGGTCAGCTTCTGGTCCAGATTAGGCCCAGTTGTGTGGTTCACTTTCGGCTGGCTTGTGGCCCTGATCTGGTACGTATGTGGCCCACATCTAGCAGTTGGGAGCGGTCTGCCCAAGTGCCATCAATCCATGTGGCAAGTGGGCCAGATGAAAATGGGGGGTGAGATGTGGGCCAGATCTGGGCCAGAATAACTTTGCCATCTGAAATGAGTCTGGTGTGGATCTGTTCCAGATATGGCCTACATCTTTTGGTCAGCTTCTGGTCCAGATTTGGCCCAGTTGTGTGGTTCACTCTTGGCTGACTTGTGGCCCTAATCTGGTACTTATGTGGCCCACATCTAGCAGGCAGGAGCGGTCTGCTCAAGTTCTGTCACTCCATGTGGCAAGTGGGCCGGATGAAAATTAGGGGTGGGATGTGGGCCAGAACTGGGCCACAATAACTTTGCCATCTGAAATGAGTCTGGTGCAGATCTGTTCCAGATATGGCCTTACCTAATGGTCAGCTTCTGGCCCAGATTAGGCCCAGTTGTGTGGTTCACTTTTGGCTGACTTGTGGCCCTGTTCTGGTATGTATGTGGCCCGAATCTAGCAGTCGAAAGCGGTCCGCTCAAGTTCCGTCACTCCTGAATAATTTTCTCTGTATCCTGAAAGGAAAGCGTTTGTCTGATTTTAGCTAGATTTCTCAGTTGAAAGTAACAAGACTGTACCAGCTTTGTTACATGCTTTGAGAAATGTAGTTCTGAATTAAAAATGATGCCCACATTTCTAGGATATTATATTTATCCTTGCAGCCAGTGAACCAAGCTCCTTCTTTAAGTTGCTGAGGACATTTTGAGGGCCCAGAACCAGAACTTCTGTTTTTCCCTTGTTTAACTTAGGAAAATTACAGACCATCCAATCCTTAATAACTTGAATACATTCAGTAAAATGCTCAGATTTTGTGTCCATAAATGTTTAATAAACTGTTGAAAATATTTGTTGTTTTACTTAGCACAGTCATGTGTGGTGCAACTTTTTAATTATCGAGTAAATTCGTCCCAAAACCAGGAGGTTATGAGTTCGAAGCCCAGCAAAGTCACAGCTGTCCATATGCGGAAACTCAAGAGGAGAACAGGCCTAGTAGGACTGGAAGATGTTAAGACTCCCAGCTAGAGCAGGAAACTCACAAAAACATGGGAGAACTTTTGATTAAACTAAGAAGTTTAAGTTGGGTAAACTCTGGTGTCCTCAAGCTGAGTGAACTTCAGTTACCTTATCATTTTAAGTTGAGCTGACTTCTCATTTTTTACAGTGCAGCGAGTTGAGTCAAACATTTTTCTCCTGTTAGTCAGACTCTGTTCATAACTGTTTGTATTATTCATACAAGGTGATTAATGTGGGTTTTAATTGCTGTTTCAGTCCAAATGCTTTTCCTGCCACTCTGGATTGCGAGCTGGCTGCTGTCCATCGGACCCTTATGCCCTCTTAGGACGTCCTATTCTAAAACCATGGAGTTAATATGGAGTTGCCACCACTTTGCAGCTATACCTCTACTCTTCTGGAATGCTGATCCACAAGATTTTGGAGTGTGTCCATGGGAATTCGTGCCCATCGGTCAAAAAAGCATTTGTGAGGTCAGACACTGATGTTGGACGAGAGGGCCTGGCTCAGAATCTCCGTTCTAATTCATCCCAAAGGTGTTCAGTGGGGTTGAGGTCAGGGCTCTGTGCAGGCCACTGGAGTTCCTCCACTCCAAACTCACCCAGCCATGTCTTTATGGAGCTGCTTTGTGCACTGGGGCTCAGTCATGCTACTCATTCATCCAAACCCTGAAATGGGCCTCAGCCCATTATCCCTCCTCCACCAAACGTTACTGTTGGCGCTGTGCATTGCGGTAGGTGTCCCCAGACTTTTGATGGGCAGCATACATAAATCAACATTTGCAAATTAGTCACTTCAGGATCTCTCTTTCATGTGAAGCTCTTTTTATTTCGTCCAACCACTTTAATTCCCAGAGTGCTCCTGAAGTGGAGGTGTAAAGGCTTGATGCCTCTCGAGTGTCTGCGTGCCCGGTGAAGTGTCAGTGCGACTGGGCAGTGTGACTGGTCAAGTGAGTATGTGGGCCAGGGGAGCTAATGAGAGAGCATTTCCATTTAATTAGCCAGATCACTCCACCGCTGTGGAAACCGCCACGAAAAGCTGTAATCCAGGCCGTCTCTCACTCGTGCCGCGGTGTCTCTTCTCATGTCTGTGTGCTAGCCTACATGCGGTTAGTATCATTGCCTTCCATTTCAGTACATACAGCCTAATAACGACCCTGAGTCTCTGAGAGTGAACATCTCTGTAACTCACTGTAAGGTCCTTCTGATCCCCTCAGACTAACAGCGCTTCTCATTTTAGAGGAATCTAGAGTTTGTTTATTGTTGTTGTTGATTTCTCCTGAAGTCTTCTTAGGAGCAATAAATAAATAAGCAAGAGATTAGAGTCACAACAGCTGTGTTGAAGACATTTAGGTGATGTCAGCAGCATTTGTAGATGATTTTAACTGTATTTGGGACATTTAAGATGATTTTAGAAGCATTTGAGACATTTCCGCTGATTTCAACTGCATTTCAAGACATTTGAGATGATTTGAGATTTCTAATGCGTTTGAGGTGATTTTTGCTGAGTTTCAAGACATTTAAGAAGATTTTAGCAGTATTTGAGATATTTAAGGTGATTTCAGCTGCATTTGAGGTGATTTCAGCAACAGCTGACACATCTGAGCAATGTCTGAGCTCATTATAAGAAATACGTGAAGATTTATTCCCTGGTTTATGTTCCAAAGTCACTTTACAAAAAAGCAAAACATTTTCTTCGGTAACATGAATAAAATCTCATCACTCTGTCTCATCTGATAATAAAATAATAATAAAATAATAATAAAATAATAATAAAATAAATCTCTATTTTTGATCAGTATGAGATTTACCTACCTATAGTTGCAATGCTTGCATAACACAACAGTGTTCAATGCACCACCGTTTCCATTTAAATAAACGCTTTGCCCAGTACAACCAAAAACCCTCCCAGTATAACCAAAACGCTTCCTGTACAACCAAAACTCCTCCCTGTACGACCAAAACTCCTCCCAGTACAACCAAAAACCCTCCCTGAACAACCAAAACTCCTCCCAGTACAACCAAAACCCTCCCTGTACATCCAAAACTCCTCCCAGTACAACCAAAACTCCTCCCAGTACAACCAAATCTCCTCCCAGCACAACTGAAACTCCTCCCAGTACAACTAAAGCTCCTCTCAGTACAACTGAAACACCTCCCAGTACAACCAAAGCTCCTCTCAGTACAACTGAAACACCTCCCAGTACAGCCAAAACTCCTCCCAGTACAACCAAGACTGATCCCAGTACAACCAAAACTCCTCCTAGTACAACTGAAACTCCTCCCAGTACAACAAAAACTCCTCCCAGTACAACCAAGACTGATCCCAGTACAACCAAAACTCCTCCTAGTACAACTGAAACTCCTCCCAGTACAACCAAAACCCCTCCCAGTACAACCAAGACTGATCCCAGTACACCCAAAACTCCTCCAAGTACAACTGAAACTCCTGCCAGTACAGCCAAAGCTCCTCCTAGTATAACTGAAAATCTTCCCAGTACAACAAAAACTCCTCCCAGTACAACCAAGACTGATCCCAGTACAACCAAAACTCCTCCCAGTACAACCAAGACTGATCCCAGTACAACCAAAACTCCTCCCAGTACAACCAAGACTCCTCCCAGTACAACCAAAACTCCTACCAGTAAAACCAAAACCCCTCCCAGTACAACTGAAACCCCTCCCAGTACAACCAAAACTCCTCCCCATACAGTACGTCACTAGGTTCGTGATCCGTGTCTGTGAGGAAGATAATCATGGAGGACGCTCCTTTTTGGGGACGAAATTCAATGCTTAATAGCAACATGGACAGACACGACTGTACAAGACACACTGCAGACGAAGAGGCTGAATGGATAAACAGTTGGTAATTGGTTGCTGCGTAACGAGCGGATCTCCATATTTCGTCCCACGCAGCAATCGGATTTCAGTCCGACTAACCAGAGACACATTTGACTACTAAGTGTAAATGCATGTGGCTAAAATCTTATCAGGATACAATCCAGACACTGGACACATGAAGTGACCAGGTGTAAACGGGGTCTAAGAGACGTAGAAGAACTTAATAAATTGCCGTGTTGGATGTGGCCTTCCTGTGGATGAGCGCTCCGGAGAGAAAGGCTCTGCGCGCCTGGGCGTCCTGCAGATAGAAATGACCTTTATTTGTCCAATGAGACGCAGCGCCGCAGTTATTGAGAGCAGAATGCTCTGATTATTGTGACCATGCGAGGTTCGCATGAACGGCTATAAAAAGCGGTGATTGTGCTGTAACCTTTCAGACTGCATGCACACATTATTTGAAGCGCACAGCTGTCGCGCACGGAATCACGGAAAATAGGCCAGAAAGGAAAAAAGAGGGAATGAACAGCTTTGGTACATGTCTCTCTCTCTCTCTCTCTCTCTCTCTCTCTCTCTCTCTCAGGCACTCAGGGTCAGCTGACTGTGGAGCGCTCTAAAAGCCGAATGGGGACGTTTGTGGAAACGGCTGCTGCTACAGCTGAGGGTTCGCAGGAAGACGGGTAAGATCTCCCAGCCTGAGTCTGGAATTCAACTTGTGTCAGCCTTAAAGGATAAACGCAGGAGTTGGGCTGTGAGTGACAAGAAGACAAAGACACAAAAAATTATCCTGGAAGGATATTAAAACAAACACAGAGATACACACTCATTACATTTCTCCCTCTCTCTCTCTCTCTCGCTCTCTCTCTCTCTCTGTGTCTCAGGGGTTGTGTGTGTGTGTGTGTGTGTGTCTGTGCGTGTGCACATATGGACCAGGTTTATGCCACATTGTGGGGACCAAAACTTGTTCATGCACTAACGTTGTGGGGACCTTTCTTCCAGCTTGTGGTCCCCACAATGTAAAGCGTTACATTTTAAGTTTAGGGTAAGGTTAGGATTAGGATTAGGGTTAAGGTTAGGGTTAGTTTTAGTAGTAGTTCTCGTTGAGGTTTGAGTAAGTGTCCAGGAAATTAATGGATGTCTATGTAATGGCCCCACAATTCACAGAAAAAAGATTGTGTGTGTGTGCACATGTGGACTGGGTTTATGCTACATTGTGGGGACCAAAACTTGTTCATGCGCTAACATTGCAGGGACCTTCCTTCCAGCTTGTGGTCCCCACAATGTAAATCATTACATTTTTCATGCAAGTGTAGGGTAAGGTTAGGATTAGGATTAGGGTTAGGATTAGGGTTAGCAGTTAGTGTTAGGCTAGTAGTAGGTATGGTTAAGGTTTGGGTAAGTCTCCAGGAAATGAATGGAAGTCTATGTAATGGCCCCACAGTTCACAGAAACAAGATTGTGTGTGTGTGTGTGTGTGTGTGTGTGTGCGTGTGTGTGTGTGTGTGTGTGCGTGTGTGTGTGCGCGTGTGTAATGTGATTATGTTCCTCCGTGGCTCAGCGGCGGCAGTGGGAGTGATTGGGATTTCAGGCTGCCGTGATGAGCGCGCGTGCCAGCCTCTTATTAAACTCACTTTTTTATTCTCCGCCGGGAGAAAAACAGCATCACAGGTTATTACATCATTTGGCGTAACGTTTCAGAGCTTCACGCTGAGCAGAGAAAATAAACGGGGGTTTTACTCGCTCTGCGCAGACGACTGTGACCTGTTTGATTTCTTTTTAATACTCTTATTTTAATACGCGGAAGACGACCCGCTGAGACTCGAGTCTCTGATCCAGAAAACTAATTCACACGATTCACACTGAATGAGCGAAACATCTACTGTAAAAAATAAACAAATAAATAATACATCAGTGACATCACTGACAGAAAAGCCTGGACTGATTCAGCTCACTGAAAAGTGCCTTAAAGGGCTCATATAGTGGACTTAAAGGGCTCATATAGTGGACTTAAAGGGCTCATATAGGGGACTTAAAGGGCTCATATAGGGGACTTAAAGGGCCCCATATAGTCAACTTAAAGTGCCCCATATAATGGACTTAAAGGGCTCATATAGGAGACTTAAAGGGCTCATATGTTGGACTTAAAGGGCTCATATTTTGGACTTAAAGGGCTCATATAGTGGACTTAAAGGGCTCATATAGTGGACTTAAAAGGCCCCATATAATGGACTTAAAGGGCTCATATAGGGGACTTAAAGGGCTCATATAGTGGACTTAAAAGGCCCCATATAATGGACTTAAAGGGCTCATATAGTGGACTTAAAGGGCTCATATAGTGGACTTAAAAGGCCCCATATAATGGACTTAAAGGGCTCATATAGGGGACTTAAAGGGCTCATATAGGGGACTTAAAGGGCCCCATATAGTCAACTTAAAGTGCCCCATATAATGGACTTAAAGGGCTCATATAGGGGACTTAAAGGGCTCATATGTTGGACTTAAAGGGCTCATATTTTGGACTTAAAGGGCTCATATAGTGGACTTAAAGGGCTCATATGTTGGACTTAAAGGGCTCATATAGTGGACTTAAAAGGCCCCATATAGTGGACTTAAAGGGCTCATATAGGGGACTTAAAGGGCTCATATGTTGGACTTAAAGGGCTCATATAGGGGACTTAAAGGGCTCATACAGGGGACTTAAAGGGCTCATATGTTGGACTTAAAGGGCTCATATTTTGGACATAAAGGGCTCATATAGTGGACTTAAAGGGCCCCATATGGCGGACTTAAAGGGCCCCATATAATGGGCTTAAAGGGCCCCATATGGTGGACTTAAAGTGCCCCATATAATGGACTTAAAGGGCCCCATATGGTGGACTTAAAGGCCTCATATACTGGATTTAAAAGGGCTCATATAGTGGACTTAAAGGCCCCATATAATGGGCTTAAACTGCCCATTTAGTGGACCTAAAGGGCCCATATAATGGACTAAAAGGGCCCCATACAGTGGACTTAAAGGGCTCATATAATGGACTTAAAGGGCCCCATATAGTGGGTTTAAAGGCCCTATATAGTGGGCTTAAAGTAATAAGTGGCCTTAACGGGCCCCATATAGTAGACTTTCTTTTAAAATTGGATGCAGAGTTGGATGCAGTACGTAAACATTGTTAAAGTTAAACATGTACTGCTCACTCCCCACTTCATACAGCGCTTATGTGAAAACTAAACTGTGAACTGCGAGGGCTGAGATGTGTTTCTTCCACCGTGGTGGAAAAGGAACGTATTCCTGCGGTTTGGCAGTTTTGCAAAAAGTACAGTGAAGATGAAACTAAACCTGTCCGTGGTGTTTGGGTGCCTGATTGGTTAATTTAGCGTTAGCTTGGTGAGCAGGCTACAGACCCAAGCAGTGCAATCATAGCAGCGCAGGCCTGATTCTGACTGACTGCTGACAGAGGAAAAGTCGAGTGAGTGACAGAGAGCCGAAATCGAGCCTGCTCTGTGGTGCTGTCATGCTGGTACTTTGCTTCTCTCACAAAGGCCTCGGAGACTCCCCGCTGTCGCTCCTGGCCCGAGGCTCTACCTCCTCCTGAGGCAGGCGTGCTGCTGCCGGATCTGGCAAGGATGGTTAGTTCTAAGATGTGATCTGAGATTAGACGCATTTCCTTGCGAGATGGATACGTTTTACTCAAAAATGCGACGTTGTCTCTTCCAATTTCACCAGCTGCCCCTTGTCGTCTGGTTCAAAGCCAAAATGTATCCAAATCAGCGACATAAAATTTGGCTTATAAACATCTCGGTCAGTGTTGAACTGGATAATGTCAGCTAGTGTCAACTGTCTGGGCAAAAGCTCATGAGAAAAGGTGAGCTCACTATAAGCACTTGCAATTAAAATGAACTCCAGCTGTTTACATCATGCTTCTGTCTTTTATGTCTGTGTATTGTGTATATTGTGTGTGTGTGTGTGTGTGTGTGTGTGTGTGTGTGTGTGTGGGTATTCAATCCTTATCTGCAGATATCACAAGTACTCAAGTCTAGAAATAATAACAATCAGACACACAAGAGAAACCCGCATATGTTTAAGGAACTGTCCCTCCGCCTCACGCGCGAAGCTGAAGTGACCACGACCATGAAGTGAAACGTTTTATTGGATGAAAGACATTCAATCATGATAACTGAACAATGATTACTGTGTTTATATTTAATATCACACACCAGATGCACTCCTGTAACTTTCACCAGCAAAAAAATCAAACACAAAAAAAATTGCGGTGATGTCGGTAATGAACTCATATATACATATATATATATATATATATATATATATATATATATATATACACACACACACACACATATCGCTGCTGTTGGAAGAAAACCTTGTATCTCCATTTTTGTTGTTATTCAGTTTTTGACATAATTTGAAAATGCCTGTTTTCCTTTACATTGTGTTTAAATTTCTTGATGAATGGACCAAAGGAAACAACCCAAAACGGCTTGGAAAAAAGTCTGGTTCCATTGACTTACATTGTAAGTAAAGTAGGTTTTTTCCTGTTCCTGAAAAGTTACCATCTTGGAGATACAAGGTTTTCTTCCGACAGCATATATATATATATATGTCGATGTCTTCAAACAGGACAAGGAAAACATTCTTAACTCATAATGGAAATAAATGGATAAACATTTTTTTCTAAGTAATTGTGGACCATTTCTGTTGGTCTGTTCATCATGACATTCTGACACATCATAAAGGGCAACTGACTTTTTCAAATTATGTCAAGAAAGAAAAACAATATCACTGCTGTCAGAACAAAACCTTGTATCTCCAAAATGGTAACTTTACAGGAGAAGGAAAAAACCTACTTTACTTTTAATGTAAGTCAATGGAACCAGACATTTTGTCCAAGTCATTTTTGGCCATTTGTTTTGGTTCATTCACCACGAAATTTACACACAATGTAAAGGAAAACAGTCATTTTCAAATTGCATAAAAAATGGAGTATGGATGTATTTTAACAAAAGTTTAAACACCCCCAATTAAATTACATGTGGACGTGAAATGAACTAAATTAAATTCTTTAAAATTAATGAAGATTCTCTACAGAGACACTTGAATATTACATTTTTTTGCTATTTTTATTGCACAGCTTCTATTTATTTGCTGAGTTTAACACAAAATATAAAATGTGCCATAACTTTCGCACATGCCACATTTCATGTTTTATTTTTTATTTTTTTACCTTGTATTTTTTGTTGTGACTTGGCTTGTATACAATAGAAGAATCCTTTTTGGTGCTATACAGAACCCTTTTCAAAAAGGTTCTATACAGAACCATGTACAACACATGCTTAAAGGGTTCTCTGCATGGTGAAATGGTTCATCAGATTGACGGAGAATGTGTCTTTACTGAAAAGCCCTTGAAGAACCATCTTTTTAAGAGTGTACCTAGAACACTGACCAACCGCATGTTCCAAAAGAAAAACCGAACAAAGAAATGAAATTTAAATTGAGAAAATTGTTTTTTTTTTTTCATTGTGGTCGATTATAACAGAAATTAGAACCACAACCAGCCAATCAGAGCAGCTCAAATCCTCGCTGTGGTGTGTGAAGGTCTGAGTGTGGGTTCAGGAGAGTCTAGCGCCGCTCTGATTGGCTCAGGCCGCAGTAGTGCGTAACACAGCTGCAGCTGCTGGGCTCCTTTCAGCCATGAAGATGCTGAGGATGCGGTTGTCATGGTGACAATTACTGCTTTCATTCATACTGTCATTTGTGATGTATGAAGAGCCGACTGAGACATTTCTGCGCGCACACACACACGCACACACACACACACACACACACACACACACACACAGACAATCACACACACACACACACACACAGAGAGACAATCACACACGCACAGACAATCACAAACACACACACATACACACACACAGACAATCACAAACACACACACACACACTCAGACACACACACAATCACAAACACACACACACAGACACTCACACACACACACACACACAGACAATCACACACACACACACAGACAATCACACACACACACACACACACACAGAGACAATCACACACACACAGACAATCACAAACACACACACACACACACAGACAATCACAAACACACACACACACACACAGACACACACACAATCACAAACACACACACACAGACACTCACACACACACACAATCACACACACAAACACAGACAATCACACACACACTCACAGACAATTACAAACACACACACACACACACAATCACACACACATGCACACACACACAGACACTCACACACACACACACTCACAGACACACACACACACACACACACACACACAGACACTCACACACACACACACACAATCACACCTACACACACACTCACACTCACACACACACACAGACACTTTTTCTCCTCCTCTCTCACATCTTTCTTTCTACTCTCTCTCTTTCTCTGTCTTTGTTTCTGTGTGCTTTGTCTCTCCTTCTCTTTTTATCTCTTTTCTATCTCTGTCTTTATCTCTTCCCCTCTATATCTTTCTGTCTTTCTCCATCTCTTTTATCTCTCTTCCTCACTTTTTTCTTTCTTCTTTCTCCTCTCTCTAGCACTGTCTTTCTTTAATTTTCTCTTCTTTCTCTCTCCCTCTTTCTCATTCTCTATCTCTTCTCTGTCTTCCTTTATTTTTCTCCATCTCTTCTCTCCCTCTTCCTCTATCTTTTCTTTTACCTTTCTTTCTCTTTGTGTTCTCTCTCTCTCTCCCACTTTCTCATTCTCCATCTCTTCTGTTTCCCTCTTTCTCTTTCTCCATCTCTTCTCTACCTTTCTCCATCTTTCTCCATTCTCTTCCTCATGCTTTCTCTCTTTTTCTTCACCTTCCTTCCATCCTTTCTTTCTTTTCTCTCTCTCTCTCTCTCTCTCTCTCTCAGTTAAAACTCATATCTGATCATGTTATATTATTTATATAATTTTGTTTTGTTTGTTTTTTTAGACCCTCTTCAGATGTCCCTGACATTTTGGGCAGACGCAAACCCAAACCCTCCGAGCAGGACCTTCCCTAGTTCCTGAAGCTGACCGCAGACACTGTGTAAAGGACTTAGGAGCATCACACAAGACTTTGGATAGTTTAACATTGAATGACAGGGTCCCGTCTGATTCTGAGGTCTGATAAAAGTGGCAGTTCAGAAAAAAATCTAATTTGACCCCACGTTAATGTACCAAATGTAGCCCATCAGCCAAGGCGTCTGTGGCTTTTTCAGTTCCACTCTGCTGAAGCTACGAGGCTAATGTAGATAGATAGATAGACAGATAGATAGCTAGATAGATAGATAGATAGATAGATAGACAGACAGAGAGACAGATAGAGAGACAGACAATTTTAAAATATTACACTATATTTTGTGACTAAACTTCTTCAAAATACCATTTAAAATGTTAAATAAACTTAATAAGTCATAATAAGTAATAAACACTCTAAGACACTTCAGGCAGCCCTGATTTAGACAAAGTCATACTGTTAAAAACTCTTTGTCCATATCACATTTCAGCCATATCTGTGGTTTGTGTGTGTCTGGACTGCAGATGTGCTCCGGAGTTAAAGCAGGTTTAGGGAGCTGCCCACACACACCGGCGGCACAACACAGTGTGTTTAAGTGCTGAATAATTCAACACTGTGTTCTTCTTCTAGCTGAGAGTTTTCTGTGTTGGGAAAAAGGCTGGAATCCTACAGACCTCAGATAAAACCAGCGGCAGAACAAGCCATAAGAATCACAGCTTGATTCGCCTGTCAGTCGCCGACTGTCGATGTTGCTTGCTCTTCTTTCTTAATGAATAAATAAACAAATAAACACTCGTCTAACTAACATTGATGTGTCTATTTGTGTCGTCTTATCTAATTTTCACTGGGTTGCAAAACTTAATTGATTAGATTTCCAGTCAAAATGGCCATTTAGTACATCCGGAGATGTTTCTGAGGAGATATGAGATAATCCACTTACATCCCTGCTGAAAAACGACCATTAGAAACCATTAGGATTAAAAACCCAGTGGTTTTGCCTTCCAGTGGGAACTGGCTTAATAGTTTTCAATAGAGTTCCATCAAGTTTTCTGTAGAACACCTTTAGATCCCTTTAGGAAACTGTTAGATGCATTTGGAATCAGCCATTGGTCACCTGTTAAACCATTAGGATCCTTTAAGTTGTGACATCAACCCACTAAAAAAGCCAAAACACATTACAAGACTATCAGGAACCAACAGAAACGCTTAATGGTTTCTATGGGTTTTTTTAGTAGGTTTAATTAAGGAGAAAGAAAGAATGGAAGCTGTAATAGATTTAGTTTTTCAGTTGTAGCACAGAAAATGGTTCTATATAGAACCATTAACATTCAAAGAACCCTTTGCATGATTATAGGGTTCTTCGCGTCATGAAAGCGTTCTTCAGATTGATGGAGAACATGTTGTATGTGGTTATATCTAGCACTAAAAGGGTTCTTATCTAGTTACATTGTCAAGCTTGTAATAATAGAAGAGCCATTTTTGGTGATATACAGAACCTTTTCCAAAAAGGTTCTATATTGAAACATATACATCCCATTCTTCATCAAACTGAAGAACTATTTTACAATGCAAAGAACCCTATAATCATGCAAAGGGTTCCTTGGGTGTTCATGGTTCCATATTGAATGATTTTCTTTACTTTTTCAGTGTTTAGAGCCTTTTTGAAAAGGGTTCTATATAACACCAAATAAGGTTCTTCTATGTTACAAGCTTGACATTGTAACTATATAAGATCCTTTTTTTGGTGCTATATAGAACCATATACAACACATTCTCCATCAATCTGAAGAACCATTGCCCCTTTTAAGGAACCAAATGGTTCTTTGAGCATTTATGGTTCTATATAGAACCATTGTCTTTACTAAAGAACCCTTGAAGAGCCATCATTTTTGTGATACATATTTAGAGGAGTTGCGTAGTCTAGTTGGCTCATACATCTATCCATCCATTCATCATCTAAACCGCTTATCCTTCTGGGTTGCGGCGGGGTGCTGGAGCCTATCCCAGCTGTCATTGGGCGTAGTTGGCTCATACAGCACTGTACAAAACTCAGAGACCCTTTATTTATTTAAGTTCCAGTCAAAACAGCCATTAAGTACAAGTTACTCATTTTTCAGGAGAAATTTCTGAGAATTAATGTAAGATAATTTCAACTAAATAATGAAGAAGAAAGTCAAAGCAAACTAATTGAGTTTCCAAAACTGGAGTTCAAAAAACTGATTAAAAGCTACAGAGAAAATGAGGCTCCTAACAACCACCTGGAAGAGCTGGTAGACCCCAAAACTGCCCCCCATCACAAAAACGGTGAGATGGAGAACAAGAGACCAAAGAAACCCACAAATGTGAGAATTTTCTCCGTTAAAAATTACAGTAACCACTGTATTATCTTAGTTTAATGTCGTTTCAGTGTATTTTGGTCCTTTTCTTCACAACATGCAGGAAAAATCACTAGTTGTGCTGATGTCTCAGTAGCTAGCTAACTTTCCCATTCCACCTTAAATGGTGCAGCAGTTACATTCTGAAGCCTCAGGCTGGTGAATATCTGACTTCAGCTTCGTATCAGTGAAGAATTAGAGGTGGGTGATAATAAATAATTGCCCCCCTCTTTGAAGGCATATGATGTCCTAAATGTAACTAAAGCCCAGCAGTGAGGAGCTGAACTTTACCCTCCTCTGCTGTCACTGCAGACTGGCAGGGGCGCCTACAGAGCAGCGCCAGTAGCTGTTAATGAAGTGATGCTCTTTTTATTTGAGGGTCCCAGCAGCACTGTTGTGTCTGATCCACTCAGACCAGCGCAACACACACTAACACACCACCACCACATCAGTGTTACTGCAGTGCTGAGAATGATCCACCACCCAAATAGTACCTGCTCTGTGAGGGTCCATGGGGGTCCTCACCACTGAAGAACAGGGTAAAAGGGGGCTAACAAAGGGGGCCTGACCGGTGTATGTGTTATTTGACCCATGGATTTGTTGAGATTTTTTATTATGGCCCTTTTACTGGTTGAGTTTGACACCCCATTCTAGAACCTGGAATTTTATCACAGTTGATTGCTATCATATTATACTACACTTAAAAAGACGGTTCTTCAAGGGTTCTTTGGTAAAGACAATGGTTCTATAGGAACCACAAGCACTCAAAGAACCCTTTGCATGACTCAAGGGTTCTGTGCATCATGAAAGAGCTCTTCAGATATATGGAGCATGTGTTGTAGATGGTTCCATACAGAACCTTTTTTGAAAATGGTTCTCTATAGCTCCCAAAAATGTTCTTCTATAGAAGCATCCTTTTGGGTGCTATGCAGCAGCCTTTTCAAAAAAGGTTCTACATAGAACCATCTACAGCACATTCTCCATATATCTGAAGAACCATTTCAGTCATGCAAAGGGTTCCTTGAGTGCGTGTGGTTCATATAGAACCATTCTCTTCACTAAAGAACCCTGATGAACCTGATGAAGCTTTTTTTGTGAGAGTAGAACGGCGCGCTGCCTGTGAGATCGGACTGCTAGCCAATCACAGCACAGGAGGCGGGACTTCGCCAGCCAATCGCGGCGCAGCGACGCCCCGCCCCCTCCCGCACTCTCCTTAAGTACCACAGTCACGCTGAGCCGTGCAGCGGCGCCTCAGCATCACTGAGCGGGTTTGCAGGGATGGATTTACAGTCACAGCGCAAATCAGCGGCTCTACGGCGATAAAAACAGACGGTATTCACCGCTGACGGCCGGACAGCGCGGGAGAGCTCTGAATTTCTCCATTCCAGAGTCATTTTCAGTCATTCCTGACTGCTGTGGGAGACAATGTCTAGACACAGACATAGTGTTTCAGAGGTGTGGACCGTGGAGACCTCTGTCCAGAAGCCCTGTGTGATTCCTCCGGACTCCCTGGTTAGAAGCCTTCCAGGTAGTGTCCTTTATTAAGGTGAGACATTGATTATTCTCCTTCTTAAATGCCTGAAGATGTTACAAATATACAGTAAGGTGCTCATCTGTCACCCACATGTGACCAGACAGTCAGTACCTGGCAGAAACACCTGCATCCAGCAGCCTCCTGAATGAGATTCATTAGGGTTGTTGTATTTTCCACCTACATGCTTTGCTTTACGCAGGTGTAGTTTGCTAGGAAGAGTAGCAGTGATTCAAAGGGGCCGTTTGGTTATTCATCAGCTGCTCGGGTTTCTGGTGCCGTTGCAGCAGTCGTCATGACTAAGCCATGACCTTGCTGGATGAATGCTGCTTCTGATATAACTGTGAAAAGCGTGTACGCTGCATCTGAGCGCTGACGGAGTCCAATCATGCTCATTTTCCTCCCCTTTATCTCCTGCTTCTCTTTCCCTGAATGTTCATGAGGATGAAGCTAGGGCAGGAGTTCTTAGACTACTGTTGTCCAAAACAAAAAAACAGTCCAAACTGGGACATTATTTAGGAGCTCTGAGCCAACTGAGCTGAAATCAAATGAAATCAGAAGTGCATTGTTGCAAATACTGCCCAGTAAAGTTTATTCATCTCACTTGTTACAGGTAGCCTGTTGGAAAAAGGACCCTGACTTGGCAATGCCGTTCTTCTGTGGCCTCCTGCCAAGGGCTTCGCCTCTCGTGGGATGAGTTAGTGGCCTTGATTTTGAGTCGCCGTGACCAGATGGTGTGCAGCGAGCGAAGCTCGGGCACCTCGGTGCCCAAAAAGGAGCCGCAGAGCCGTCGCAAGAGGAAATCTCGTCCCCAGGGCCTTCCATCCCCGGCCTTGTGCTGCGCCTGCGGCCTGTGCATCATGCTAGCGGGCATCAACATCACTCTGGTCGGCGCCTTCGCTTTTAGCACGCTGATGCCCTCCGGCAACCCTCCCATCATCATCGGACCCATCCTCCTGCTGGTGGCCTTCACCTTTTTCGGCGCTTGCTGTGTCTGCAGCCGTCTTCCGCCTCCGCAGGGCTCCCGCCGGTCCAAAGGGGGCGCCGGAGGTGGCGGTTTGGGCTTCATGGGGCGGGGAACGGGGCTGGGAAGCGGGACGGCGGCGTTTGAGATCGAAACTAGCGAGCACACCATGCAGGATACTACAGCCGTGCAGCTAAGCCCGACAAACTCCCCCAGCAGCTCCTCGCATGGCTCCAGCCCGGAACAGGAAGCTTCAGCCATGGCTGCTAACGCTAACATCCCAGCGCCGGACTACAACACACCCTCTAGGTCCTGCAAACTCTTCACCATGGAGGCTAACGGCCCTAGTTCAGCCTCGGCCACTTTCTCAGCCTCCACAGGGGGCGGGGGAGCGGTCAGGCTAACTTTGCCCTCTGATGGTGCGGCTACCTAGCATGGATGAGGCTAGCAATCCTGGGCCACTTACGGAAAGCTAACAAAGTAACATATAAGGAGCTGGAATTGACATTAATAAGTTAACGTTCAATGTCAGTGGCTAGCCCATTGAATCATTCAGGCTAGCAAGACCCTGCGACTTAGGAGAGCTTGCTTACTCTGTTGAGCTGTAAATACAATGAGGTTGGTTAGCGCAGTGGCTAACACAGTGGATAACGCCACACAGAAGATTGAGAGTTTGATTTCCCATCCAGGCAGGGATGCTACACCAATGCGAATAGGAGTCAGTGGGCTAGACTCCCAATACTACATTCGACTAGCATAATAAGCTCTGGATAAGAGCATCTGCGAAATACGTAAATGTAAATACAGCGTTCCAGGATGGAAAATGGCACTTTGGGGAGCCGCTTTGTGACCACAGGTGGTTTGTGGAGACTCTGCTTTGGATTAGGTCCACATGACGCTCGGTTCCACGGAGAATAATAGCCGCACCGTGTCTGCGAAACGTATTTAAAGGGTTTTTTTGGAAGCTCCCCGTGCAGAAAGCCCAGACGGAGGGCTCTTCAGAAGGTGAAATTTCTGAAGCCTGCTTCACATGTTCGCATTGTGCCACTGTTACTCAGATTATTCACAGTTATGGCGCTTTGGACACAGACCAAGACGAGCGAGAAATACGCTGGTGAGCCTGTTAGCGTGTCATTACTCAGACTGAGAGCAGATTAGCCAATTCAAAGCGTCTCACGTTGTTTGAGGAGCACAGTTTTCCCCCCCATAATGTACAGTTTCACTTGAATCAAGCCAGTGTTTGTTGAAATGAGTTGTCCTGTAGTGAAACGTTCCTCAGTAGGTGACTCAAAACGGCCACCTTTGATATCTTGCTCGTTGGAATCTCAAATAAGCCGTGACACTGTGTTAAAACACTGCCGTTTTCTGAAGGAGTCATCCGAGCGTCACAGTAGCTGCATATGGGCAAAGTGAATGAAAGTCCAATTTGAATAATAATGCATGCCATCTCTCATTTAGCCGCTAAAACAGCCATTGTAAACATACTGTATTAGCTAAAGAGAGATGTTGGGCTGTGTAGACACTACTATTTTAGTCAGCTTCACTATTTTGTAACATGAGTCATTCCCAAACTGAGACATTATCAAGGAGCTAAAAGCCAATTGACTGAACTGAAATTCGAATGAAATCGGAAGAAGCCTTCACTGTGTTGCGAATACTGCCAAACGAAGCCATCTTATTCTGCTCCCCGATCGATAAGGGCTGTAAACACTCCGTTCATCTGAAGATGCTTTATGTGACAGTGTCTGTCTATGGCAGTGTTGCATGGCGACTGAGTGATTTATTCATTTATTTTGTGTTTGATTTCATTCAGATTCCTCCGTTCTGCCCTCGTTGCCCTCTGGATCAAGTTCTATGCTTTGTTCTTACAAATTCTGTCCGTCAGCAGCGACACTTTGATATTAACACAGCTGCGCCCATAAGGAAAGGGCACAGGGGAGATATCATCCGCTCATTACAGCGATTAATCACAAAAGATACGCTGTCTATTGGAAAATAGCAGCAAATCATCGCTGTTATAAGAAAACCTCCTAACTAATTTGTACATTTGAAGGCTCTAGCTTCCCTTTTGTGTGGATGTTTAATGAAAAGTGGACCAAAATTACTTGTCCATTGGCTACATTAAAGGGCCCATTTCCTACATTAAGTCCACTTATGACATTTTTTAGAATTAAACAGGCTGTTTTTATTATAATTATTATAATTATAATTTAAAAATGACTGTTGCTCTTTACATTGTGTGTAAATTTCATGACGAATGGATCAACTGAAACGGCCCAAAAATACTTGGAAAAACGTCTGGTTCCATTGACTTACATTAAAAGTAAAGTATGTTTTTTCCTTCTCCTGTAAAGTTACCATTTTGGTGATATACGGTTTTGTTCTGACAGCAGTGATATATGTGTATATTGGTTTTTGTGATGTCACAAAAGCAATGAATTTGAATTGGGCTGTTTCAGATATGGACTGGACAAGTTAAACAGTGTTTACCTACTACGTCTAACTGAAAAAGAATTGATCTTCCATAATACAGGCCCTTCAAGTTTAAAATGTTTTCTTAAGTTACTGTTTTGGCGATATAAGGTTTTCTTACAGCAGTGATGAGAGGCTATATAATCATATATGTAATGAATTGAGACAAAACAAACAAACCAAAAAGGGCTGATCTATTAGATTTACAATATTCAGCGTTTTATGGGTTATTTCTTTCATTCTGATTGATATTATTGGAATGTAATTTGTTCTTCGTTGCCATGAGTATTTAGTCAGTGTTGTATTTTGAGTCTTTAGCCAAGTAATGGATTGAATTGCTTGTTATGGAGATTATGTTACTACACAGGAGTTTAAAAAAGTGTCCTTTGTCTGTGTGTGAACGTCTGGGGTTACAGTCTTCACAGTGGCCCTTTAAAGCCACAGAAACAGAGCTGAAACGTTCATTCACTTCTGATCCAGCACCGACAATAAACCCACAAACTGTTCTCAAGGTTCTTTTTCCTCAAAGGAGAGAGAACAGTTCAATCTGCAGCACCAGCGAGAGTCAGTACAACCACACAGTGGACAGTGCTCACTTTGGTCCCGATGCTGAATCAACTTTTTACAGTTGCTCACAAGCATTTTTAAAATTCTCAGTGCATTTATTAAAGCTCTTCACACAGTTAGCCTAACAGCACTTTGAGCGTGATTTTCAGTGTCAAACCGTGACTACTAGCGTTATGCTTTCAGTCTGGGCCACAAATGTCAAAACATGGTCACATACATGGAAAAAAACCTCTATGATAATGCTAATTTTTGCCAGCACCCCTATGAGATTCCAGTAGAATGTTAGCACTAAGCTAATAGCAATGAGCATGAACCTTTCTTTGGCAGTTCTGGATTAAACTTGGACATTTGAAGCTTGTAAAAGTCATTCCATATGTTTTACATTGAAACAGACATATATATGAGCACATATGTATCAGTTTTACAGTGACTATTTCAGTCAATTTTCCGGGCCTAGGACTTCTGCTGCTGTTTTCCATTCCTAGCAACTACCCGAAACCTGCTTACGCTACGGCTCGTATTCACAGCCAGTGATGTATCTAGAACTTCCAGAAGACTCAGAGTGATGTTTTCACTCGCAAAATTGCTCCCATAAACATGACTTGTCGATTCCTCTGTCGCTTCCTAATTATGCTGGTAGTTAATCTAACATGTAAGGCCTTCAGTCCAGCTCCTGAGGTTCCTAGCCAATGGGAGAGCTCGCTTGGCTGTATCGACTTAGATACCACAGAAGGAAAACAATACTGATTGGATCATTTTCTCCTGAGTGTTTTAAGGATTCAACCCTTTAGTTTCCAGCCAAAACTTAACAATGAAGTAAGAGTATTACTAGTTTTATGGTTTTCGGAACCTGCTTAAGATCAGTACCAGCAGGACCTTTTGGTACTCGAGGGGGTTCTTCTCTGTGTTTGGTAGCACTTGCAGCTGAAGCTAACAACAATTTAGTGAATTATTTACTCTTTGTGGATAAGACAACGTCACCAACCACTGCTACTTTTCCAATACGAGCCTCAGAATACAACTTAGATCCCTGATAACAAGAGGATAGTGGACCACTGTTGGCCCGCTGACGGCAAAGCTGGTGGTCCACTGGTGCTCAGTGTTTTCTGGGCGGCCCACCGGTGGCTAAGCAGAGTGTTTCCACTCATAGTCCAATTTTCTTATTTTTCCTTTCTTCTCTTCTTTACTTACACTTTGTAAATCAGTTTAGTAAATCATTTTAATCTAGCGCAGAGTCAGCAACAACATTTTCTATGAGGTAATTTTATATTAGGCCTAATTTTTTTTTTCTCTAAATTGTTTAATATTTGTCTTTCATTTTCCAAAATAAAAGCCTCTGTGCATTTAAAATTTGAGGAGTTTAAAAACCAGTTAGAGCTTCCATGCGGACCTATATATGCTCGCTGTCCGGGATGATGATGTATCGATTGTTATTTTTAGAATTATTACTTTATAAAGCGTTAGGGTTAGAAGCTGCTGCTTTATGCCAGCCTCTATAGAATCAATGTTTTTGCTCATAGTGTCACATTTGACGGAGAAAAATCAAAGTTTTATTTGATTCTACAGAAGTCTGTGTAACTGTAGACACTTGTGTGAATGTGTGAGCACATTATGTCATTTAATGTTGACACAAATAATGTTAAGCTAAGTTAACCAGAAAGCAAGATAGCCAGTTAGCCTGGACGCTTTAGTCTTGGACACATGACCAAAGAAAAAATACATTAATCATAGTTATTGTGATGGTTCTGTTCTGGTTCTTGGTTTTGAATGTACATCGTCTGTTTGTTTTAGCTGATATGTAGTCATAGCTTTTTAGCTTATTAGTTAGCTTAGCTTAACACTGTTCTGAAATGAGATAGCGTACTGCAGTTTTCCACACAAATGTCTAAAATTAAACTCAGTCATGTTTATAAATAAGCAAAGTTTAAAATAAGAGCAAATATACTTGTTCTGTGGAGGCAGGCATACATTCTAATTAGGCTACTCTTAGCTTGCTAACTAGCTAATTGCAGCTTAGCGAACTCCTTACGAAGTAATCATTCTAAAAAATAGCAATCAAACATAAACTTACGATTCTAGCTTACATTCTGGTGCTCTTATTGGTGATTTAACAGTGCTTGGTGACTTTATCTTCCCCTGGAAGAGTAAAGAAAGTGCTAAATTGTCATTAGCTTCAGTGGCAAATGTTACCAAAGACAGAGAAGAGCACACCCAAGTAACTTGGTCCTGACTGTATTGATCTTGAGCAAATACCAAAAACCATGAAACAGGTTTGGTACCGGACTGTTCACAAATACTAATAGAACCTTAATCAAACCCCAACAAAATTCTTATATTTGGGTCATTTTCCATTTAGAGGGGAAACCATGTCACAAAAGTTGCAGGTGTTTAAAAGATGCTTAAAATATTAGGCACAGCTCCAAAAGTCAGTGTGTACATTTACACAGTTGACCTGAGATTAAATAACACTTTTCCCTTATGATTCTCTGATTTTTCTCCTTTTATCCTGTTTTATAGTCACATCTGTAAAACAGCTCATCACAAAACCAATTTTCAACATTTGAGAAACCATTTTTAATATAAAACAGTATTTTTAAGAGGGTTAACTCAGGAGTTTGTATAAAACAGTTTCATGTTTACTTTTTATATAATTAACATTATACTACATTTAATTAAAAAATTATTTGTCACAGGGATTTTGGTCACTGGTGTTATCAGGACTCTTATTTTACATTTTAACACAGTATTTTCAGCTCTATTAAACTGCTTCTTTGGGTTGAGGCTCATCAGAGAGGAAGCGTCTCAAGGCCTGAGAAGCCGAGTCACACTCGCTCACTATATTTCATTACTTTATTAATAATTTTGTTTATCAGGCAGCTCATAACTTCTATGTGTCATCTGTGTTTTGTGCTTTAATGGCTGGGTAATTAAAAATTTGTCAAAATAATGCCATTTATATCATTTTTATGACTGATTTTAAATAGTTCACAAGGTCACCTGATCAGCCAATGAGTCAGCCGATTTACAGAATCCTCAGTTTTAACTGGAATGTCACTGGAGTCACCGTCACTGGTGTTACACGATATTCATACAACACCAGCGACTGTAAAATATGTTTTGAATTAAGCTCACCTTTCTGCATATATTATAAAAGGAGATGTTAATGGACATATTAATATTATTTAGTTTTGGGATGAAAGAAATTGATTTAAAAATGTATCCAGCTGAATTCCCACTCCAAATGGAGGATGACCCAAATACAAAACCCAAATTTGCTGTGTATCCTGTAGTGGCAGCCTCAATGCAGTAAATTCTGTTGTCATGGAAAACGTGCTATATTATGTTCACTTACTGCTCAATCAAACTAACAGCAGGCCAAAGCAAAATAGAGAACCAGAACTTATTTACTGTTTTAAAGGTTTCCGTTATGTAATGGCAGCCCAGCAGTTTGTGTTTCTTAAAGAATAATTCCACCAATTTTTCAAAACTTCTGCATAATTCAGTGATTGAAATGCACTCAGAGTGGTTTGGTGTGAAATGGTTCAGATGTCTTTACAGTGGTGGTGATAGGAACCAGGGGTCGCCATGACTACAACACAGATATAGACATTTTATTTACTATCCAGAACCACCCGTGAACCTACACGAGTCTTCTGAGTTTATATGGAATGTTGATGATGGGAAATAGTGAGGTTTTCTTTGCCTCACAACACCCTGCATGTATCCCTCCACCATGAATGGAGCTTAAACAATAGTTTTAGGGCCTAAATCTTCTCAAAACTATCATAAACAGTGTCTCAGTCATCAGGCAGTGAATTCATAACCATTTCATGTAGTAACTTTCTGTGAGGGAGCTTGTAGAGGTGGACGTCTGGTTCCTATCACCACCACTGTGAACAGTTCTGGCTCAGTAAGTTTCTCTAGAACGGAGCGTTTCACACCAAACCGCTCTGAACGACTGTCTAACGAATCTTAACCATTTAATTATGCAGGGATATTGAAAAATCAGTGGAGGGAAATTAGTGCTGGTGTTTGGACAGAATGTGTTGATTCTCATTGTTTGCAGTGTTTTGATAGGTTTCAGAAAATGAACTGTTGTGCTGACTGAACTGAAAATGCTTGTTAGCGATTGTAAAAAGCTGTAATACTGCTAATCTCCTGCGTCCCGAAGCTGCTGTCGGCCACTGCAGTCCCACACAGTCCACCTGAGCATGCTGCCTTAATGACTGTGATCTCAGGATCAAATGAATGAGGGCTACTCTAACGTCCGTCCACCCACAACGCTAGGTCCTCTTGGGTATCGTTGTGTTTAAATTGTTACATTTATTCTGGATGTGTTGTCTGTTTTGCTGCTTTTCCAGTTATTCTCGTTGTGCCATGTGTACTTTTGTTTATTTGAAGAATTTAAGTGACCACATTGAAAAAATACTGTAATGAATTTACTTGATTCCAATTTTTAGTGTCATAGTGTTGGGTTGTAACAGACTACATCTAATGTTATCATATAATTTGATCCAGTACTTCTAATTAGGCAGGATATCCTGTATACAGTTCATTTTCAGGCTTTAAAAGGGGAATTCCACCAAATTTTCAAATTGTCTGCACTGAGAGACACATTAATTCAGAGTTTGGTGTGAAATGTTCAGATGTCTTTACAGTGGTGGTGATAGGAACCAGGGGTCACCATGACTACAACACAGATATAGACATTTTATTTACTATCCAAAACCACCAGTGAACCTACACGAGTCTTCTAAGTTTATATGGAATGTTGATGATGGGAAAATAGTGGAAAATCTGAAATAATACATTTTCTTTGGGGACTATTTTGTCTCACAGCGCCCATATTATGTATCCCTCCACCACAAATGGAGTTTAAGGCCAAAATCTTCTCAAAACTATCGTAAAACAGTGTCTCAGTCATCAGGCAGTGAATTCATAACCATTTCATGTAGTAACTTTCTGTGAGGGAGCTTTTAGAGGTGGACGTCTGGTTCCTATCACCACCACTGTGAACAGTTCTGACTCGGTAAGTTTCTCTAGAATGGAGCGTTTCACACCAAACCACTCTGAATGGCTCTGTTTATGTTTTAACCACTCAATTATGCTGAATTTTTTAAAAGTAAGTGGAATTCCCGTTGATGATGATAAAAGTGATAAATCTGGGACTATTCTGCCTCACAGTGCACTGCAATGAACTGAGTTTAGAAATACGATTTAGCTGAAAATCTTCTCAAAACTATTGTAAAACAATGTCTCAGAAGAATGTCAAGCATATTCATAACCATTTCATATGTGGTAGCTTTTAGAGGCAGCGTTGTTTATATTTCCACAGTTGAATTGTGCAGAAATTATGAGATATTGGTGGAATTCCCCTTTAATTCTTAAATTACTGCCCATAAACTGTACAATAACTCTGTTAGAATGACTGACTACAGTAGTTATTTCTGATTTGGGGAGACAAAAGGACTGTATGGGCTGTATTTTACTGTTCAGGTAAGATTACACTTTTTAAGTAATCTAAAATAATCTTAAGAATTATATTACTGATTATGTTACATTTAGTCACATAAGTAGTCTTCCCAACACATTATATCCATATTAATAAAAATATCAACACTGTTATTGCCACAAACTGAAAGGCAATAGTTGTGTTGAGGTGTTTTGTATATTATAAAATGATATATGTTTATATTTTATTAATGTGCAAGTGATCAAGTAAATTCAATGCAGCTCTTTTCAGTGCTCCTTGTTGGAGATGTGGAGAAGACTGGGATGATAAGTTATGGGCCAGAAGTTTGGAAGCAACACTAAGCATGTTTTTTTTTAATAGATAACAGACAGTAATATGTTTATCAATGTAGAATATAAAGGTTGGACTGAATGTCTCCAGCAGCACTGCTCAACTAGCTGATTCTTAAAGGGACGCTGCAGTATTTTTCAACCTAATGTCCATCAGCCACATCTGTATCATATGGTTCTTTACCACAGACAATAAGGTTGATGTGTTTTCTCATGTTTAGAAAAAAACTGATAGCCTGTTTAGTGGAAACTCACTTGCAGTGGAAGCCAGAGGGCTGAATTCTGTGAATAAACGTTTGAAATATGTGACTTCAAAACTCCAGCTGTATTGTGATGAAGCAGACTGAGAGAATGCCTTACCATAGCAGTAATGACTGATTTTCTCAGCATATTGACTCAAAAATAATGACTTATTGTCTAGAAATATTGACTTAATATCTCAGAATAATGACTTCTTGTCCAGACATATTGACTTAACATCTCAAAATACCGATTTATTGTCCAGAATTATTGACTTGATATCTCAAAATAATGACGTATTGTCTAGAAATATTGACTTAACATCTCAAAATAATTACCTTAATGACTTACTTGCTCAAAATATTGACTTAATATCTCACAATAATGACTTATTGTCCAGAATTATTGACTTAACATCTCACGATAATGACTAATTGTTCGGAATTATTGACTTAATATCTCAAAATAATGACGAATTGTCTAGAAATATTGACTTAACATCTCAAAATAACGACTTATTGCCCAGAATTATTGACTTAATATCCCAAAATAATGACTTATTGTCCAGAAATATTGATTACTATCTCAAAATAATGACTTACTTTCTCAAAATATTGGCTCAGTATCTCAAAATAATGACTAACATGCTCAAAAAATTGACTTAGTATCTTGTAATAATGACTTATTATCCAGAAATATTGACTTAGTATCTTGTAATAATTACTTACTGTCCAGAAATATTGACACAATATCTCAAAATAATGTAAAAATAATTGTTGTCTAGAAATCTTGACAATATCTTGTAATAATGACTTATTTTCTAGAAGTTCGGTTCTTATGAAGTTTCATCCAGCTTCACACCGCTGGAGCAACACAGTGAAAAAGTAGTTCCGGTAACTTTCATGTTCCTTAAGGTCCTCTGGTATACATGGCGATCAAGGCTGGGCCTGAGACGAACCAGTACAAATTCATCTGTTTGGGAAACCAGTCTCACCTCTGAAAGAACCAGCTCCACAGATTTACAGCTTCATCTACAAACACTAAAGAACTGGTGAAAGTGTGAAAGACTAAAGCTGCCCACTGACTGCTGTTCTTACTGAGGCGGCAGGTTTTCTGTCCCCGTCTGAGTTCAGGGAAACGTGTTGAGATTATTGTATCCCAGAGGAAAGAAATGTTCTAAATGAGATCCCATCTCAATCTCACGTTCTTCTCCTAGACACAGTTCAGTCCAGTTTGAGATCAGAGTGAGACTTCAGCCTTTTTCTCCTCATTCTGAAATTTGTCTCTTGAGAAATAAATTTTGATCAAAATGTTGTCACACATGTGGTTTAACTCTTTAGCATCTGACTCGTCTCACCCCAGTCTCAGCTGAATAATATCTCCATAAGAACAGTGTGAGATCTCATCGTTTTCTTATACAGCTCTGTTCTAGATCACAGAACCCTCTCAGCAGTCTGTCAGTGCAGAAGGAGAACTCACGCTTTTCTCCTTCATCACCAGAATGTCTCACAGTGAAACGCTGATGCTGATCTCCTCAGAAAACAGCTCAGAAATCAGTGATCCTTCATTAATATAATATTGAGATCTGCTTTATTTCTCTGAGACAATCTTAGGAAAGATTTTTTTGTCCACTGGGATGTAACTGACTGTAATACAGACCCAGCAGATTGAGAACAGGTTGAAAAACGCTGGATTATTCCTTTCATTTTGATTCTCCTGCAGAGATTTAATCTCCTGAAGGTGTTACAGAAAACGGGGCAGTAAGAGAATAAAAATATTGGCTTAATATTCTCATATAAGTACTTATTTTCTAGACCTACTGCCTTAATATCAAAGCAATGACTTATTTTCTCAAAATTTCGACTTAACGTCTCGAGGTAATGACTTGTTTTCTAGAAATATGACACTTTCCACAATGTTGACTTAATATCTTGGGATAATGATTTATTTTCCAGACCTATTGACTTCATATCAAAATAATTACTTATTTTCTCTAAATAATGACTTAATATGTCGAAATAATGACTCATTTTCTAAATATATAGACTTAGTTTCTGAAAGTATTGACGTAGTATCTCAAAATAATCTTTAACAAAATATTGACTTAATATCTCGAAATAATGACTTGTATTTTTAAAAATATTGACTTAGTGTCTCGAAACAATGACATTTTCACAAAACATTGACTTAATATCTCTTTCTAATATATCTTTAGATTTTAAAATGCCATGTTAAAATAATGAGTTATTCTTTTTTAACAAAGTGAATAATTATTTCAGGATACTAAGTCTTTATTTTGAGACACTAAATCAAAATTTTGACATACTGCTGCCAGAGCCAGAAAACGTAAGCATTGTTTTCTGCTCTGATTGGCTGAAATGGGCCTCTGTAGTTGTTGGATTAATTGGTTTAACTGTAAAATGTTTTTAACGAATCACTGGTTGCTTCCGTATTTCTGGCCTGCGGTGTTTGTCTCATCGGGTAATTTTGGGACAGTTTAAAGCGTAAATTGTGTTTCCTGATTCGATGCGTGTTATTTAAAGCCAATGTCAGCATGTGTTTGTGGAGGAAGTGGAAATTCCCTCTGTATGTGTTGTGCTGCACTGAGTAAGATAACGAACGGCATGGCTGACCGACGTCTCCACCTTTTACTGTTTCCACTGAAACGGTTTGATTCTCAGAGCTGTTGTAGAATTGTTTGCTTTTAAAATTTTGCATACATGTAAAAATATGGAAATAGAATATGATTCATTATTGAATATAAGGAGTGGCATGATACCGTATATTAAAATATTCAAATGTTGACTGTAACAGTGTCTGTTTTGACTCAGGGGTGCTGATAAACATGCAGCAACAGATGGACTACAGTCTGTAACTGTACACCTACATGGTGGAGCTATATGGTGGGTGTTTCCAATAAAGTGGCCAGTGGAAGTACAAGGTAGGTGCTTCTAATTAAGTGGCCAGTGAGTGGAAGCGCACAGTAGATGTTTCCAATAAAGTGGCCAGTGAGTGGAAGTACAAGGTAGGTGCTTCTAATTAAGCGGCCAGTGAGTGGAAGCGCACAGTAGATGTTTCCAATAAAGTGGCCAGTGAGCAGAAGTACAAGGTAGGTGTTTCTAATTAAGTGGCCAGTGAGTGGAAGTACAAGGTAGGTGTTTCCAAAAAAGTGGCCAGTGAGTTGAAGCACAAGGTAGGTGTTTTTATTAAAGTGGCCAGTGAGTGAAATACAAGGTAGGTGTTTCCAATAAAGTGGCCAGTGAGTGGAAGTACAAGGTAGGTGTTTTTATTAAAGTGGCCAGTGAGTGAAATACAAGGTAGGTGTTTCCAATAAAGTGGCCAGTGAGTGGAAGTACAAGGTAGGTGTTTCTAATAAAGTGGCCAGTGAGTGGAAGCACAAGGTAGGTGTTTCTAATAAAGTGGCCAGTGAGTGGAAGTACAAGGTAGGTGTTTCTAATAAAGTGGCCAGTGAGTGGAAGCACAAGGTGGGTGTTTCTAATAAAGTGGCCAGTGGAAGTACAAGGTAGGTGTTTCTAATAGAGTGGCCAGTCAATACAAGCAAAGGGTAGGTGTTTCTAATAAAGTGGCCAGTTAGTGGAAGCACACAGTAGGTGTTTCCAATAAAGTGGCCAGTGAGTGGCAGCCCAAGGTAGGTGTTTCAAATAAAGTGGCCAGTGAGTGGAAGCACAAGGTGGGTGTTTCTAATAAAGTGGCCAGTGGAAGTACAAGGTAGGTGTTTCTAATAAAGTGGCCAGTAAGTGGAAGCACACAGTAGGTGTTTCCAATAAAGTGGCCAGTAAGTGGAAGCACATAGTAGGTGTTTCCAATAAAGTGGCCAGTGAGTGAAAGTACAAGGTAGGTGTTTCTAATAAAGTGGCCAGCGTATAGATATCTATTTGGACTCTCAAAGAAATAGTACAGGAATCATCACAGACTTCCAAGTGTGTGATTATGTGGTTTCTGAAACTGTCTGGCAAACTGGTGTCTATAAAAAATTAATGGTATGATCTGTGATTTAGCAGTTAGCTCCATGCTAATTGGTGGTGTGTAAGCTTCCAGTACATTACACATCAGTGTTAAAACTAAAGAAGCAAGCTTCAAACACCAAATATGTCTTGGCTGATCAACTACATTTGGAGCAAAAATTGTGTAAATGATATTTTTCGTCAAACTGTTCCCGCCAGTCAGTTGACGTGAACATACTGAACACAGAGTTCAGTTTAATGCTACCTCGAATTCAAAACGCCAGCCATATTATTACTGTCATAATCACATGTGCTTAAATGCAGCATATTCCAGTGTAATATATTCCTGTGTTACACTCTCAGAGACAGAACTTACTGCAGCCTCTTCGCATTAATTATGGATGTCACAGCCTCGAAGGCTGTGCATAACAAAGCAACATCTGTCTGGTGCCAAAGCTTCTCCTGATAGAACGTGGAACAGAAATCAACCTGCACACTTCCCTGGAGGAAGAGATAAGAGTGTTTTTTCCCCCACCTCATTGTCATCACCACTCAACCTTCCATGGCTCGAACTGGGTTAGGAAAGGTCTTTCATATTAAACAAGTAATTGTCACTGTTTAATCTTGAACACTGGAATTCAGTCAAATTTGAGATCAAAAAGCAGTTGTCTTGTGAATACACTCTCTGGCCACTTTAATAGAAACACCTACCTTGTGGTTCCACTCACTGGCCACTTTATTAGAAACACCTACCTTGTACTTCCACTTACTGGCCACTTTATTAGAAACACCTACCTTGTACTTCCACTTACTGGCCACTTTATTAGAAACACCTACCTTATGGTTCCGTTCACTGGCCACTTTATTAGAAGCACCTACCTTGTGGTTCTGTTCACTGGCCACTTATTAGAAGCACCTACCTTGTGGTTCCGCTCACTGGCCACTTTATTAGAAACACCTACCTTGTGCTTCCACTCACTGGCCACTTTAATAGAAACACCTACCTTGTACTTCACTATATATATATATATATATATATATATATATATATATATATATATATATATATATTACGTAATTATCAATCAGTGCTGATACTGATACAGTACTGATATCTTACCTGCAGCTCTGTATGTGATATAAGTTAAGTCTCTGTCACAAAGCAGCTTACAGAAAATCCGGGTCCAAACCCCACTGAGCGTCGCCAATGATGAAAGTTGAAAGAAAAACTCCCAAAGAAATAGAGGAAGAAACCTTGAGAGGAACCAAAACTCAAAAGGGGAACCCATCCTCCTCTGCCTCACACCAGATAGCAAACAAAATAACACAAGAGCAAAATGAACAGAGAATAAGGTTTGACCGTTAGTATAAAATATTACAAAGAGGAGAAAAGGAGAAAAAAACAGCCTGTCATTGGACAGAGTAAGCAATGATAACTGATGACCTGTAAGAGTAACACTGAGAAACAGACCTGTGAAAATCAGTCACTGTTACCAGTGAAAACCAGTAACCACTGTTAGAGGTGAATCACGGAGAACCATGAACGTCAGTGACTGTTAGAGGCCTGTAGTGATGATCTGTTAGTATGAGTATGAGAAGAGCTCAGTGTGTTGTGCGTCAGGTGAAATAGTTTGAGTCTGGGCAGCTTTCCGTATCATCCGTAGGGTCAGTTCATGAAGTGAGTCTTTCTGCGCAGCGTTGGAGAGCAGGAAGCTCCATGGTGGTCAGACAGGTCCAGGAGACGGGTGAGCAGTGGGCACTCGGTGAAGGCAGGTGAAGCAACAGCATCAGACGCACAGGATGGGCAGCTGCTCATCTCAGCACAGAAACACCGAGACATTTAGTTCTGTTAGGAGTGACTGATACAATACGCCGCAGTGTCTTGTTAAACCTCAGTCTGGGGAGCTGCGCCACTCACCCTGTAACTGTTTAGCCCTGTAAAATGTCCTGAGCAAGTGCTGCCCCCTCATGGCTGTGATGAGATTACACTCATCTCATACTTGATGCTCACTGCTGCTGCTCCATTGTTCATGCATGTCAATGTACACCGATCAGGCATAACATGATGACCACCTCCTTGTTTCTACACTCATTGTCCATTTTATCAGCTCCACTTACTATATAGGTGCACTTTGTAGTTCTACAGTTACAGACTGTAGTCCATCTGTTTCTCTGCATACTTTGTTAGCCCCCTTTTACCCTGTTCTTCAGTGTTCAGGACCCCCATGGACCCTCACAGAGCAGGTACTATTTGGGTGGTGGATCATTCTCAGCACTGCAGTAACACTGATGTGGTGGTGGTGTGTTAGTGTGTGTTGTGCTGGTCCGAGTGGATCAGACACAGCAGTGCTGCTGGAGTTTTTAAACACTGTGTCCACTCACTGTCCACCTTGTAGATGTAAAGTCAGAGACGATAGCTCATCTGCTGCTGCACAGTTTGTGTTGGTCATTCTCTAGTCCTTCATCAGTGGTCACAGGACGCTGCCCACAGGACGCTGTTGGCTGGATAGGTTTGGTTGGTGGACTATTCTCAGTCCAGCAGCAACACTGAGGTGTTTAAAAACTCCAGCAGCACTGCTGTGTCTGATCCACTCGGACCAGCACAACACACACTAACACACCACCACCACGTCAGTGTTACTGCAGTGCTGAGAATGATCCACCACCCAAATAGTACCTGCTCTGTGAGGGTCCATGGGGGTCCTGACCACTGAAGAACAGGGTAAAAGGGGGCTAACAAAGTATCAGAGAAACAGATGGACTACAGTCTGTAACTGTAGAACTACAAAGTGCACCTATATAGTAAGTGGAGCTGATAAAATGGACAATGAGCATAGAAACAAGGAGGTGGTCAGAATGTTATGCCTGATCAGTTTATATGGGAGTGTTGAAATCATTTTAATGCTACACAGACTTATAATAGTGAGATTGAGAGGAAAAAGGGAATTGATGTTGTTTATGTTGTTGTCTGTTGGTGTAAAGATGTGTTATGGGTAATTTAGATCATGTTGTGGGGGGGGGTCAAAAGAACCCAAAGGCTAGTGGTGGTCCCACTACATCTGCTTTTATTCAGTGTCCTCCAACAGTCTGATAAAATACTTTTGAAAAAAGTAGCATTTAGTCAAAGAAGCTTAAAAAAGTGTAGTATATAACTCTATGATCTACATCATGCATGCAACTATCTGCACAATACAGACCCAATGAAAAAGTTTGGACATTTTATCACACACACACACTTTCTAAGCTGCTTGTGCTTCTGGGTTGCAGGGGAAGCTGGAGCCTATCCCAGCAAAAATATAATGTGCCACAGCTTTTGAATAATGCACATTTTACCCCCCCCTCCCCTTATTAAATTCAGCTCATAACCAGTAATTGTGCATTAAAATGTGCAGAAGTGTGATGTATTAACTTATTTACACGTAGAAAATCAACACAACATGGAATTTGAGCAGGGGCGCTTAAACTTTTGCATGTGACTGTACAGAGTTAGTTGACCTACAATTTGTTAAATGATAAGTTAACGTTTTGTATGAGGCATCATTAAAGACGCTCCTGCATTAATCTGAACAAAATCATTTACTTTTGTTGGATTTCTTGAACACCTGAACTCATCAAAACACCCACAGACTCATCACAGCACGCAGTAAAATCACTGTTGGGCTCATTTGCATGTTGCAGCCTTCTGCGGTTTCAGTATCGCACAGGTTGAGATCACATTCATGGTTAACAAACGATATATTGTGTAGCCCTGGTGCAGATTAGTTTCTAAATAAAAAAGCTTTTTAATATAATTATTGTACCTCTTCTCCAGTAGAGGGCAGTAAGAGCTCATTTACAGTATGTAGTACAGGAGCCTCATTCAGAGCACCTGCTGTGTGACCAGTTAAAAAAAATTATCACAATAATACTTATCAGTGGAAAAAAGCTGCACTGAATTCCCTTCATTCAAATGAGTATATCAGTTCCACACAAATAAGTGCAAGGTAGGTGTTTCTAATAAAGTGACAAGCGAGTGGAAGCACAAGGTAGGTGTTTCCAATAAAGTGGCCAGCGACTGGAAACACAAGGTAGGTGTTTCCAATAAAGTGGCCAGTAAGTGGAACCACAAGGTAGGCGTTTCTAATAAAGTGGCCAGTTAGTGGAAGTACAAGGTAGGCATTTCTAATAAAGTGTCTGTATGTGACTAAGAGAGGTGTGAGTATTGGTCAGAGGATATAAATCTAACGCCAACTATGACATAAAGTGGGGAGAGGGGGTGGTCTCTATTTATTCAATGTGTTCTGGAAGCGTTTTTAGAACTTTCCAGCTGGTCAGTGACCCCAAACAAACCACAAAATCAACAAAGCCGCCACTTTACGCTACTCCTTTGCTCCATGTGCTCAGCATGCGACTGCCAAAACAGTGAGGGGCTCACGTTTCTGAGAAAAGGAGGTTATTAGTTAGAATTAGCTAAAAATAGTTTATTTAATGATTAAACGTATACAGTAAAAGCGCACATTCTAGACAAAAAGCTACATTTACTGCCCTGGAATTGTTTATTTCTGTTAAATAAGTACTTTTTTTGTTTTTGTACACTGCAAAAAATTGTTTTTGTTTACTTGTCAAGTAAAATGATCCTGATTATGGTCAGAAAATCAAGTATTTCTTTACTTAAAAAAGATGGTTCTCCAGTAGTTCTTTAGTAAAGACAAAGGGCCTCATTCATGAAAAGATCCCAAAGGCTAGTGGTGGTCCCACTACATCTGCTTTTATTCAGTGTCCTCCAACAGTCTGATAAAATACTTTTGAAAAAAGTAGCATTTAGTCAAAGAAGCTTAAAAAAGTGTAGTATATAACTCTATGATCTACATCACGCATGCAACTATCTGCACAATACAGACCCAATGAAAACATTTGAACATTTTATCACACACACACACTTTCTAAGCTGCTTGTGCTTCTGGGTTGCAGGGGAAGCTGGAGCCTATCCCAGCAAAAATATAATGTGCCACAGCTTTTGAATAATGCACATTTTACCCCCCCCTCCCCTTATTAAATTCAGCTCAAAACCAGTAATTGTGCATTAAAATGTGCAGAAGTGTGATGTATTAACTTATTTACACATAGAAAATCAACACAACATGGAATTTGAGCAGGGGCGCTTAAACTTTTGCATGTGACTGTACAGAGTTCTAAAGAAAAAAACTTCTTATGCAGTTTTACGAAGATTCTGACATTCAGCAATGTTCTCTTATTTGGGATTTGTTCTTGGATAAAACAGAATCTACACACACTCAACAGCACAAAGGTGGGAACAGTTCTGTGCTGTAAGAACACGTCATGAATCTGACGTAGACTTTTTCTTAGAACCTTTCTCAAGAACACATTTAAGAACACACTTAGGAAGATATTGGAGAACGAGGCCCAGTGTCCTCTACAGCACCATGAACACTCAAGGAACCATTTGCATGCTTAAAGCGTTCTTTGCATGTGTTGTGAATGTGTTGTATGTGGTTCTATGTAGCACCAAGAAGGGTTCTTCTGCTGTTATGATGTCAAGGTTGTTTACAATAGACCCTTTTGGTGCTATATCGAACCATATACAACACGATCTGAAGAACCTTTTCACCATGCAAAGAACCCTTTAAACATGGAAAAGGTTATTTGAGTGTACATGGTACTATATAGAGCCACTGTCTTTACTAAAGAACCCTTGAAGAACCATCCTTTCTAAGAGTGTAGAGAACTGTTTATCACAGCTTTCCAAACTCCAAATATGACCAAACACTTTTCTAGGTAGCTTAACGAAAATAGGTGTTTCTAATAAAGTGGCCAGTTAGTGGAAGCACAAGGTAGGTGTTTCTAATAAAGTGGCCAGTTAGTGGAAGCGCAAGGTAGGTGTTTCCAATAAAGTGGCCAGTTAGTGGACGCACAAGGTAGGTGTTTCTAATAAAGTGGCCAGCGACTGGAAACACAAGGTAGGTGTTTACAATAAAGTGGCCAGCGACCGGAAGCACAAGGTAGGTGTTTCCAATAAAGTGGCCAGCGACTGGAAGCACAAGGCAGGTGTTTCTAATAAAGTGGCCAGTGACTGGAAGCACCAGGTAGGTGTTTCCAATAAAGTGGCCAGCGACTGGAAGCACAAGGCAGGTGTTTCTAATAAAGTGGCCAGTGACTGGAAGCACTAGGTAGGTGTTTCCAATAAAGTGTCTGTATTTGACTAAGAGAGGTGTGAGTACTGGTCAGAGGATATAAATCGCATGCCATTTCACCCTGCAAAGAACCTTTCAAACATGGAAATCGTTCTCTGAGTGCTTGTGGTGTATAAAGAGCCACTGTTTTTACTAAAGAACCCTTGAAGAACCATCCTTTTTAAGAGTGTAGAGAACTATTTTTCACAGCTTTCCAAACTCCAAATGTTACCAAACACTTTTCTAGGTAGCTCAACAAAGTGAATCCAAAGCTGTGTTTAATATTGTGGTAAAATACTTTTTAACTTCTTAATATGAACTAATGATGTAGCGTCAACCTTTATTAATCAATTTAGCTTATAAAAATATAATGACCACCCTTCACTTATTCTATTTCCACTCAAAACAGCCAGTAAGTACAAGTTATTCACTTTCAGTCGATATTTGTGAGGAGATTAGATATAAGATGATTTCCAGAGACTGAATAAAACCTACAGAGGAAATGAGGCTCCTAACAACCACCTGGAAGAGCTGGAAGACACCAAAACTGCCCCCATCAGATAAACAGCACTTAAAGCTTTCATCTTGGAGAGAGAGGAGAAAATCAAGCTGCTTCAGATCTGAAAACATCCACAGGTGTTTCTGTCCATCCTTCCACTGTGAGAAGACGACTCAGCGCTGTGGGTCTGAAAGGATGTGTAGCTGTCAAGAAGAACCTCACTGAGAAAAGGAGACGGACACTCCATCAAAGAAGCTGAACGATGGACTGACCACCCCAGAGTCCAGACCTCAACACCACTGAATGTGTTTGATTACTTCAGAAAATGATCAACCAGCTTCTAAGACTGAACTTTGGAGGTGAGTCTGCAGATTCTTTGAGGAACTGAAAGTGAGTCTCCTGAAAAGAGTGGAAGCTGGAATAAAGGGAAAGAGTGACTCACTTGTGCTCATTAAATGATCAGATTTGATTGTACACAACTACTATGTGTCTGTGTGAAGGGCTTAATCCTAAAACAGAGCACCCTGAAGTGGCTTAGCCTGGCGTAGATTATCTCTCTCCGTATCAGGCTGTGATGGCAGATATTCGGCTCTGTGTCTGTGCTGATCTGACCAGGTTTTAACTGAAGTGTAAGAGTGAGTAAGTCTCCGTGGTCGTTTGTTTGGATGTGTCCTACTTTCCTCCTGAGCTTTATCTGAGTGGATTTCGCTCATGCGTTCTTATCAGAAGCTCCTCGGAGACAGAGCTGTCCTGAGGAAGCAGCCACTGATCTCACTCAGCTGACCTGAATGCACCGACACATCACACTCAAAACACCAAACAAAGGGGCTGTTAGTCTCACAGACTGCCTGCTGGTTGTAGGATATTACTGTGTAACACATGAAAATCAGGCCCTTTAAAATGAAGGAAAAACAACACTAGAAAAGTGCGTTTCTATTTCAGGATTGAGAAGCTTAAGCAGTTCCCAGGTGGTTGCTAGGGTGCTGAACGGTTACTATGGTATCTTAGGTGTTTGCAAATGTGTTGATACGTGGTTGCTATGGTATCCCAGGTGGTTGCTAGGGTGTTACTAGGTGGATGCTATGGTATCTCAGGTGGTTACTAGGGTGTTTATAGGTGATCACTGTGGTATCCCAGGTGGTTGCTCAGGGTGTTGATGGGTGGTCACTATGGTATCACAGCTGGTTGCTGGGGTGTTGATAGTTGGTTGCTATGGTGTTCCAGGTGGTTGCTAGGGTGTTGATGAGCAGTTGCTATGGTATCCTAGGTGGTTGCTATGGTATCCCAGGTGGTTGCTAGGGTGTTGATAGGTGGTTGCTAGGGTATCCCACGTGGTTGCTCAGGTGTTACTAGGTGGTTGCTATGGTGTTCCAGGTCATTGCTAGGGTGTTGCTAGGTGGTTGCTAGGGTGTCCCACATGGTTGCTCGGGTGTTGATTAGGTGGTTGCGTCGGTGTTCCAGGTGGCTACTAGAGTGTTGCCGGGTGGTTGCTAGGGTGTCTCACGTGGTTGCTCGGGTGTTGATAGGTGGTTGCTATTGTGTTCCAGGTGGTTGCTAGGGTGTTAGTAGATTGTTGCTATGGTATCCCAGATGATTGCTAGACATGGTTGCTCTGGTGTTACTAGGTGGTTGCTATGTTATCCCAGGTGGTTGCTAAGATGTTAATAGGTGGTTTCTACGGTGTTCCAGGTGGTTGCTAGGGTGTTGCTAGGTGGTTGCTAGGTGGGTGCTAGGACACTGTTACGTGGTTGCTAGGGTGATGCTAGGTGGTTGCTATGGTATCCCAAGTGGTTGCTAGGGTGTTGATTAGGTGGTTGCTTTGGTGTTCCAGGTGACTACTAGAGTGTTGCCGGGTGGTTGCTAGGGTGTCTCACGTGGTTGCTCGGGTGTTGATGGGTGGTTGCTATTGTGTTCCAGGTGGTTGCTAGGGTGTTAGTAGATTGTTGCTATGGTATCCCAGATGATTGCTAGACATGGTTGCTCTGGTGTTACTAGGTGGTTGCTATGTTATCCCAGGTGGTTGCTAAGGTGTTAATAGGTGGTTTCTACGGTGTTCCAGGTGGTTGCTAGGGTGTTGCTAGGTGGGTGCAAGGACACTGTTACGTGGTTGCTAGGGTGATGCTAGGTGGTTGCTATGGTATCCCAAGTGGTTGCTAGGGTGTTGATTAGGTGGTTGCTTCGGTGTTCCGGGTGGCTACTAGAGTGTTGCTGGGTCGTTGCTAGGGTGTCTCACGTAGTCGCTTGGGTGTTGATAGGTGGTTACTATGGTGTTCCAGGTGGTTGCTAGGGTGTTGCTAGGTGGTTGCTATGGTGTCCCACATGGTTGTTAGGGTATTGCTAGTTGGTTGCTGTGGTTCTCTACATGATTAATAGAGTGTTACTAATGGACAACATGACATAAATTGGGCGCACAAACCTTTGCACTCCATTCATTCCTATGGAAAAAAAGTCATGTAATGATAATTAAACAAAAACTGTACATCCAATCAAAAAGCTGTAAACACCATTCCCAGTCAGACCAAACATTCTGGAGTTGTAACGGTGCCAATGTCTCAAAAACCGCAGGATGAGTTAGTGGACAAAATATGAACCAAGAAAAAGAAGAAGAAGAAAAATATTCCATCAGATACCCATCAGAATTCATACATTAAAACACATTAAAATACAAAAAATAAAACAAGCAAATAATACATTTTATAAAATACAAAATGTATCATTTTTATATTTTATTTTTTCCCCAATATGTTAAATTCAGTACATAAACAATAATTGCGCAACAAGGTTTGCAGAAGTGTAGAGGATGTGTTCACTTGTTTACACTTAGAAAACCAATAAAACATGGAATTTGATCAGGGCAGCCAAACTTGTGCATATGACTGTACTGAGATTGTCGACTCAATATTTCAGTGTTTCAATAATTCACATGAAGATTTTACTATATTGTATATATTGTATGTGGCATGATTAAAGAAGCTGCTCGATAATCCGAACAAAATAATGTGCAAGAGGGCCCGAAAACATCACAGGACTAGACGTGTTCTGTAAGAAGAGTGGAAGTTCCTAAAAGAGGAACAGAAAGACTCTTAGCTGGTTATAAAAAGTGTTTGCAAGCTGTGTTTTATCTGCCAAACGGGGCGTTACAAAGTACTGACTTAGCAGAGTGTCCAAGCTTTTGGACACCTCATTTTAATGAAATATAAACACATAATCTGATCCAGCCAATCAGGGACTTCTGGAGAAGCTGCTTAGCTGGAGCAGGTGGAGGAGACTGTGGTCAGGAATAGGCTCCGCAGGACAGGAGATCTCCAGGAAAATTTAAATTTTATGCATTCGTCTCAGTGCTGCGGAGTACTCACCTACTCAAGGCCCATCAGATGAACTCAGATGGAGTAATGGAGCATGTGCTATAAAAGTGCCGTAACGCGTGCCCGTCTTGTAAACAGTGGCCCGTCTCTGCTGCTAATGATTTACTCTGTGCAGGGTTAACGGGGACGAAGGAACCGTGCCAATTAAACGGCATGTACGGGCACTGTAGAGGTCAAAGTTCAAGTGAAGGCCTACTAGGAATCAAGGGCTTCGCCAGGCCCAAAATTGCTGTGACAAAGTTCAAATCATCAATAGTTTTTCATCGTCCATTCTTCGTTATTCAGTGAGCCACTGCGTCTCCAAATTCTCACAAAACAGCAGGAAAGGAAAGTTTATTTATAGAGCACCTTTCACACACTGCTGTCATTGAAGGTGCTTTACAAACGAGAAAATACAGAGTCAGAAAATAGTCATTTAAAAAAAAGGAAAATAATTTAAAATCATTCAATTAAAAATCTAATTAGAAATTAAATTAGAGGATTATCTGTGGGATTATTACAATTTACAGCAGCTCTACCTGCTTTAGAAAGCTGGAAAAAACACACACAGGGGAAGCTGAAGCCTATCCCAGCAGTCATTGGGCAGAAGGCAGGACACACCCTGGACAGGTCGCCAGTCCATCTCAGGGCAGAGAGACAGACACACACAATCACACACACACATTCACACCCAGGGGCAATTTAGCATGTCCAGTCAGCCTCACTGCATGTCTTTGGACTGTGGGAAGAAACCGGAGTACCTGGAGGAAATCCACGTAGACACAAGGAGAACATGCAAACTCCACCGAACCGAACTCAGGCCCTTCTTGCTGTGAGGCAACAGCGCTACCCACTGCCCCACTGTGCCGCCTAAAATCCATCACAGTTATTGTCAATGTTTTGCCTGCTATGTTTTGTCAATTGTGCTATAAATTAAGCTGCTTCATCCTGACTGAACACAAGTTATCCACACGGACATCCAGCCAACTTTTATGTCTACAAACATCCTGATTTTGTCTAAACCGAATTTGTTGAAGTGTTTTAAATGATATTCATCCTGACTGAACTGCTTAAAGGGGAATTTCACCCACTGTTCAGTGCGTGAGATGTAAACAGAGTGATTCAGAGTGGTTCGGTGTGAAATGGTTCAGATTTCTTTACAGTGGTGGTGATAGGAACCAGGGGTCGCTATGACTACAACACAAATATAGACATTTTATGTACTATCCAGAACCACCAGTGAACCTACATGAGTCTTCTGAGCTTTATATGGAATGTTGATGATGGGAAAATAGTGATAAATCTGAAAAAAAAGTTTTCTTTGGGGACTATTTTGCCTCACAAAACCCTGCATGTATCCCTCCACCATGAATGGATTAAAATAAATTGATTGGCAAGAACTTTTAGGCCAAAGTCTCATTACAAAATATCGAAAATGTTATGTGAGGGAGCTTTTACAGGTGGACATCTGGCTCCTATCACTACCACTGTGAACAATTCTGACCTGTAAGTTTATCTTAACCAATTAATGATGTGGAACTTTTGAAAAATTAGTGGAGTTCCCCTTCAACATGACCAAAGACACAATCTTAAAAGGTAAAAAAAGGCCCATTTTCATTTCAGGTTGACATTAAGCACATTAGATTTGACTTTTCAATTTTCAAGTAACAAGTAACCAAATCTGATTTGTACAGCCGCTGTAGTTGACTGTAGTTGAATGTGTTCGCACATACTGATCAGTTGCCACACTAACGATGCACGCATGCATATGCTGACTAGGTGGGGCAAAACTTCGCAAACCTAATGATGATAACTAGCTAATAGAACAATTACGCTGGATTTCACAACAGCATTTCGCTTTTTTATTAACTACCCTATGGAGAACATGTAACATCAGAGCAGGCTGACCTGCTTGGCAGACGGCTAACAGGCTACAGGCTGCAGCAGTGATATTCAAGGATAGGCTTTAAGTTCAGGCCTTTTAATGAAGCACTGTCACTGTAACCTACTCTGAGTTTAAGCTGTAATATCTGAATATGCACCGCTGATATTGTTGCCCATTCTGATGTTTGGAAAAAGTCCAGTTTTGTGGCTTTTTGCAGTTGCGCACAATCTGTCCTGCTCAAATAGGATAAGGTCCAAATGATCTCTGGATTTGAGCTGCCTGTCCGAGCAAGGCCTGACTGACCTCTTAATTCAGAGGTTCCAGTGACATTTGGCATAAAAATGTAAAGAGGACTAAACTGAACAGTTTCAAAACATTAGCAGCATTTTTAAAAAACACAGTTAATCTTTTTTCCATACAGAAAAAATGCTGCCCACTGCCGCATGACACATGACCTCAGAGGTCTGGTAGCTCTACAATGCTTGCCCTCTCAGCTACGTTTGTGTAAAAAATTTGACAGACTCTTTGTTTCATAATTGCTATCTAAAGCTGCAGATTGTTGAAAAAGCCAGTTGACTTCAATGGGAAAAGACACTGGTTTCATGAAAAAGGGATATGCTACCAATAGCAGTTCATTTCTCTTGACACCTGGAGTTCTCCTAGAGTTCTTCTGAGCGAACTTGAACCCTGTAAATTCGAAACGTGAGCCAATAGAAAAGAAGAGGGAGAGTTTTCTGAAAAAAAGACTGAACAGAGGAAGTGCTCAGTTTGCCGCTTATCGATCAGTTGCAAACAACAAAATAAACAAACAAAACAAACTAGCTAATCAGTTAACATATGTGTTTATGAATGTATACATTCCCTCCGAGACCATTTTCCCTCCACCCCGAAGAAAACAGCGAGGTGTGACTGCGGCTGAAGATATAGCTAGTTAGAATGTCTCTAGGTGAAGAGCGGAAGCCTGCTGTACAATTCAGACTGTGGGAGACGCTGTGTGTGGATGGTGGGAGATGCTGTGTGTGGATGCCTGCTGTACAATTCAGACTGTGGGAGATGCTGCGTGGAGTGGTGGGAAATGCTGTGTGTGGATGGTGGGAGACGCTGTGTGTGGATGGTGGGAGACGCTGTGTGTGGATGGTGGGAGACGCTGTGTGTGGATGGTGGGAGACGCTGTGTGTAGATGGTGGGAGACGCTGTGTGTGGATGATGGTAGACGCTGTGTGTGGATGGTGGGAGACGCTGTGTGTGGACGGCGGGACACGCTGTGTGTAGATGGTGGGAGACGCTGTGTGTGGATGGTGGGAGATGCTGTGTGTGGATGGTGGGAGACGCTGTGTGTGGATGGTGGGAGATGCTGTGTGTGGATGGTGGGAGACGCTGTGTGTAGATGGTGGGAGACGCTGTGTGTGGATGATGGTAGACGCTGTGTGTGGATGGTGGGAGACGTTGTGTGTGGATGGTGGGAGATGCTGTGTGTGGATGGTGGGAGATGTTGTGTGTGGATGGTGGGAGACGCTGTGTGTAGATGGTGGGAGACGCTGTGTGTGGATGGTGGGAGACGCTGTGTGTGGATGGTGGGAGACGCTGTGTGTGGATGGTGGAAGATGCTGTGTGTGGATGGTCGGAGATGCTGTGTGTGGATGGTGGGAGACGCTGTGTGTAGATGGTGGGAGACGCTGTGTGTGGATGGTGGGAGACGCTGTGTGTAGAAGGTGGGAGACGCTGCGTGTGGATGGTGGGAGACGCTGCGTGTGGATGGTGTTAGACGCTGTGTGTGGATGGTGGGAGACGCTGCATGTGGATGGTGGGAGATGCTGTGTGTGGATGGTGGGAGACGCTGTGTGTGGATGGTGGGAGACGCTGTGTGTGGACGGCGGGACACGCTGTGTGTAGATGGTGGGAGATGCTGTGTGTGGATGGTGTTAGACGCTGTGTGTGGATGGCGGGAGACGCTGTGTGTAGATGGTGGGTCGTGTTGTGCCGCGTGGGGGCCCGAAATCCTCTCTGCTGAGTGACTGGAACCTGCCCGATCCGCTCTGAGCCGGACTGAGGCTGTCTCCACTGAGGACTGTGTGAGCAAAAAGGGCTTTTCTCTCTCACAGCAGCCTGTAGCAGTGTGAATGAATCAGAGAGAGAGAGAGAGAGAGAGAAGAGAGAGAGAGAGAGAGAGAGAGACAGTGAGAGTGAGTGAGAGAGAGAGAAAGAGAGAGAGAGAGAGTAATCAAGCAGAAGATTATACAACGAAGACGAGCTCCTGGAGATCTATACAATCAGACAGCGGTTACGTAACCATGACCCAGTTCGGGGGGGGGAGAAAGAGAGAGAGAGAAGAGAAAGAGTTAGAGAAACAATAAAGAGAACTGAAGGAGGGACAGATGAAGAGAGACAAAGAAATAGAGAGGCAGCAGAACAGAAAAAAGAGATACATTGAGAGTGAGAGGCAGTAGAGAGAGTAAGAGAGAAGAGAGAGAGAGATAGAGATAGAGAGAGAGAGAGAGAGAGTGATAGAGAGAGAGAGGAGAGTGAGAGAGTGAGAGAGAGAGAGAGAGAGAATCTCACAGTAGAGCTGCTTCAGTCACTGTGATTTAGGCTTTGCAGGAAATGATGGCGCTCAGTGCTGCTCGTATTCTGCTGACTGAATAATTGCTGACCAGGCAAACCCTCTACAGGCTAAAACCAGCTGATAAGGAACACAGAGAGATAGATTAATACATAAATGGCCTGCTAATCAGTGCACCGGGGTCAACGGGGTCGGTATCAAAGGCTGAACTGAGACCTAATAAAACCAGAACTGAAACCTCACCAGAGTCTGACTGCATATCCTTTAATATATCATTTGCCTGTAGCATACTGCTACGCATGAGCACACATCTAAAACTACAGCTAGCACTGAACGTTCCCCACAGAAAAAAGACCATTAGAACCCTTTGGAAAAAGTCTGATGATTTCACTTTCTAGCAGGGTTAGCCTAGCACTGAACATTAGCTTACTGCTAAACATTAACTTACCAATGAATATTGGCCTAATACTGAACGTTAACATACCACTGAACAGAGGCCTTCTACTGAATATTATCCTACCACTAAACATTATCCTACCACTAAACATTATCCTACCACTAAACATTAGCCTAGCACTAAACATTATCCTACCACTAAACATTATCCTAGCACTGAACATTATCCTACCACTAAACATTATCCTAGCACTGAACATTAGCCTAGCACTGAACATTATCCTACCACTGAACATTATCCTACCACTAAACATTATCCTACCATTAAACATTATCCTACCACTAAACATTATCCTACCATTAAACATTATCCTAGCACTGAACATTATCCTAGCACTGAACATTATTCTAGCACTAAACATTAGCCCAGCACTGAACATTAGCCTAGCACTGAACATTAGTCTGAACATTATCCTACCACTGAACATTAGCCTACCACTGAACATTATCCTAGCACTGAACATTATCCTACCACTAAACATTATCCTACCATTAAACATTATCCTAGCACTGAACATTATCCTACCATTAAACATTATCCTAGCACTAAACATTATCCTACCACTGAACATTAGCCTACCACTGAACATTAGCCTACCACTGAACATTAGCCTACCACTGAACATTAGTCTAGCACTAAATATTATCCTAGCACTGAACATTAGCCTAGCACTGAACATTAGCCTAGCACTGAACATTAGCCTAGCACTGAACATTAGTCTGAACATTATCCTAGCACTGAACATTAGCAGAGCACTGATTATTAGCCTAGCACTGAACATTAGCCCACTACTGAACATTAACCTAGCACCCTTAGCCTTCAACATTAGCCTTCTCCCCCATTACGTTATTCATATTAAGATTTAAAACATCTTTCCTCTTAGCCTGTATTAAAGTTTTATTTAGATCTGTCTCGTGTAGCCTAAAGTTTCTATACTATTTTTACCTACAGTATGTATTACTTAGGATTTTTAAAAATATAATCTTCATGGCATGTAGTTCATTTGTACTATTAACAACTAATAATAAGGAGAATAAAATCTATTATCACATTTTTTGCTTTTCACTTAAACGTTGTTATGAGGAAGAGGAAGAGGAAGGGAGAAGTGTTGTGTGTAGAGAAACATCTTTAGTAGGGTTTTAAAGGAAGTAACCCTCTGCTAAAGAAAACAGAGCAGACCAGCAAGCATTTCATGCTGGTCTATACTGGTCTGTGCTGGTCTGGTTCTGGTTGACCCTAGCGTGGTCATGCTGGTTGACCAGGATACCAGCATCAAAACACAAGATATATGCTGGTTTTGATGGTAATCTGCATATTAACTTCCATTGCTGCTGACCAACTAAAACACAACGTATCGCTGTCAGAACGAAACCTCGTATGACAAAATGATAAAAATAGAGATACGAGATTTTGTCCCAGTGTGTGGCTGTACAAGATGAGACGCATCGCCTGGTTGTTAATGTGGGTGTGAAACTGCCTCAACTAGCTTTCCTCATACACAGCGCAGCACACTGAAAACAAACAACAATACAATCTGTTCTAATTTCGGAAAATAACCACAGCGTACAGAGATACACTTTCACTGAGCTCTTCTACTGACCGCTGGGTTTCATATAAAGCTTGGAGTGAGGATAGGTCCCAACCAGCTCGTCTGAGCTCAGTGGAATACCAATGACCACTGAACAAAACATCACACTCACCTCTGACCCCTCTCACGCTTATAGCGACTGCATGTTATACTAATGACCGGCTGTTGCGTAATCTCCCTTTCAGACTCAGGCTATACGAATTGTGACCCACACAAGCATGCGAGTGCACACACTCTGGTAAAAGCATGCATGAGAATATGTTTTTGCAGCGTTTGTCCACCTTCTTGTATTCACACTCACTGTCCATTTTATCAGCTCCATTGACCATATAGTTTCACTCTGTGGTTCTACAGTTACAGACTGTAGTCCATCTGTTTCTCTGCATACTTTTCCCTACAGGACCCCCACAGAGCAGGTACTATTTGGGTGGTGGGTCATTCTCAGCACTGCAGTAACACTGACGTGGTGGTGGTGTGTTAGTGTGTGTTGTGCTGGTTGAGTGGATCAGACACAGCAGTGCTGCTGGAGTTTTTAAACACTGTGTCCCCTCACTGTCCACTCTATTAGACACTACTACCTTGTCAGTCCACCTTGTAGATGTAAAGTCAGAGACGAAAGCTCATCTGCTGCTGCACAGTTTGTGTTGGTCATCCTCTAGTCCTTGATCAGTGGTCACAGGACACTGCCCACAGGACACTGTTGGCTGGATGTTTTTGGTTCTCAGTCCAGCACTGACACTGAGGTGTTTGAAAACTCCAGCAGCACTGCTGTGTCTGATCCACTCAGACCAGCACAACACACACTAACGCACCACCACCACGTCAGTGTCACTGCTGAGAACGACCCACCACCCAAATTATATACCTGCTCTGTGAGGGTCCTGACCATTAACAAACAGGGTAACAAAGCATGCAGAGAAACAGATGGACTACAGTCTGTAACTGTAGAACTACAAAGTGAAACTATATGGTCAGTGGAATTGATAAAATGGGCAATGAGTGTAGATACAGGAGGTGGATTTAATGAAATGGCTGGTTGACCAACATATTAGCATCCAAAACACAACATATGCTGGTTTTGCTGGTCTTAGCAGGTCCATGCTGGTTTTTCTAGCAGGGTAAACAATAAATTTCTCTTCATAGGTCAGTCAAATGTCCCCACAATGTCTAAAAATGGTTTTGTTTTGGCTATGTTTGGTTCATTTGGCTGACAAAATGTTACATACATGCACAAATTAGAGGCACATGTAAACAAACAGCTGTGCATACACGCAAATCTTCATGGATGGAGTCTGACATTGATGTCCATCGAGTGCCTGTAATCTATAGGGGTATTCAGGCCCTTTCATATCAGTAGGATGCTTCTCTATTTAACTAATCAATGCTGTTCAGCTGGAGCAGAAGCTGTGGTAATGGCTTTTCCAGGATTGATCTCTGCCCATCTTTTTTAAGTTTCAGCTCGATCAATAAAGAGTTTGGACAAAAATAGATTTGATGTGTCTACGTGCCTGTGCTATCAGGCTCCACTGGCACAGGACTCATTCATAACCCACAAAGTCCAGATGTGTAGTTTGGTAGACTTTGTTTGCATACTTGTTTTTGACCACTCATGTGTGCCAGAGGTCCAGTGATATTCCTGTTAGTATTTAGTAGGTTCTGCTAACAAATAGCAGCATGGCTTTCATTCAAGTCTGTAGATAAGGGATAGTTCAACAAACATTCATGATCAATATATCCTGATAGAGCCTCATTCTTCAGAAATATTTTTGGCAGTCTGAGCATGTGGTAGCAGTAAACAACCTGCAGTTCCAGGCTTGGGCAGCAGGGGGACCCGCAGTATTCACTTTACCAAGGCAGATATGACATATTTAAGGGGGTTTTCGGAGCAGACTGCTCCAAACCGGTTTCCACTGCTGTTTCAAATCACTCACAAGTGCACATGAGCTGCAAGCAAAGCAGAACCTACTGTGCAGTTTGTAGTTTTCTAATGACCCTTACTTCCTGATTTCGCTTCAGTTACTCAGTACACTGACAAACCTGATATACTGATGTGTTCAGTTTACTTCAAAGTATTTGAAATGATTCGTATGTGTACATCATAATTAAAACATATACAGTTAAATATTGTATCCATTTTTGTTGTGATGTCTTTTACATTGTTCCTTCTGTGGAAAAGTTACTGTCTTGAAGACACAAGGTGGTAGATAGTAGTAGCGTATATCATAGTGTATATGATATACTAAATAACTAATAGTAAATACTGAATCATTAATAGTAGATTCTGAATTAATCGTTGTAGATATTGAATTATTCATAGTCTTTTCTGAATACTTCATATTAGATACTGAATCATTCACAGTACATATTGAATCAGTCATAGTAGATTCTGAATCATTCACTGTGGATACTGAATAATTCATAGGAGGTACTGCATCATTCATACAAGATAGTAAATTCATACTAGATATTGAATTATTCGTAGTAGATACTGAATAATTGAAACTTGATATACATAGTCGTTTCTGAATACTTCATAGTAGATACTAAATCATTCACAGTATATATTGAATCATTCATAGTAGATACTGAATCATTCATTGTAGATACTGAATAATTCATAGTAGATACTGAATCAATCATAGTAGATACTGAATCATTCCTAGCAGTTTCTGAACAAATCATAGTTGATTCTCAATCATTTACAGTATATACTGAATCATTCGTAGTAGATATGATGTACACATTTGAATCACGTACATTTAAATGAATCAATTTTAACCTCTTAAACTCTGAGGGTCCGTATTCCACAAGTCAGTTACACTACATATTTCATAGTAAGTCGCACTAGATATCAATTACTTTATAATAGTTTCTGAATAATAAGCCTTTAAGGAGAATTCCACTAATTTTTAAAATTTTCTACATAATTTTGTGTTTGAGATGTAAACAGAGTGACTGTAGAGATTCAGATTTCTTTAGTTGTGGAAAATCTAAATACTAAGTTTTCTTTGGGGACTATTTTGCCTCATAACACCCTGCATGTATCCCTCCACCATAAATTTAAGCCCAAAATCTTATCAAAAGTATTGTAAAACAGTGTCTCAGCCATCAGGCAGTGAATTCATGATCATTTCATGTAGTAACTTTCTGTGTGGGAGCTTTTAGAGGTGGATGTCTGGTTCCTATCACCACCACTGTGGACAATTCTGACTCTGTAAGCTTCTTTAGAGCAGAGCATTTCACACTAAACCACTCTGAATGACTCTTCATCGCTTAACCCTTGTGTGTTGTTGATGTGTTTGTCATTCAGTGGTCTGGTGGACCCACCGTATTATTGTTTATTTAAATCAATACAGCCTTAACAATTTATATAAAAA